>NC_088385.1:84825000-85156250 GCF_037993035.2 Macaca fascicularis | reverse complement strand
TGGGTTTCTGAAAAAGCTTCTTTAAAAGCATCTAAAATATTAGCTCAGAGCAAATAGCACAGGATTTAATATAATTAAATAGACATCCATAAATACTGCAATGTTTGGCATCACTATAAATGCCCGTGGGCCTCTCTGCACTGCTGCATATGCTGCTCATGCCTGTGGGTTCTGAGAAGAGTTAAGTGACACAGCAGCATCATACCTTCTGCTATAGTGTAAGAGGCCAATATAATATTACATATATTAGATATATACAATGATTTTCACATATTTATAAGTGATGAAATATTATTTTTGAAATATTAAACAATTTTCCCCTTGTAAATTCCCTCTTTTCCCTCTGCTTAGCTTCTGCACTTCCTTCACAAACTTCCTCCCCTACTTCATGTCATTGTGGCGTTCAGTACTCACTGAGACAGTGGAAAGGAAAGAAAAAAGGAAGCCATTGAGCCTTTGATTTGTAAAAGCATAGAAGCCATTTATAGAAAGGGGGAGAATTTTAAGCATAAAGCAAACATTTGAGAGAGGTAAGTTGAAGAGACTTAGGATGTCCCAGGATTAGGAATCACAAACAAAAAATAGAGGACTGCTGGATCAGGGCTGACGTGGCCAGGTAGATGGGAATGAGGCATTTTTTTTTTTTTTTTTTTAACAGAAATCTGTGTCAACAAGACAACTAGTCAACTTAGTGATCGCCAGCACACTTAGGCAACACGGAAGACTACATGCTTTCCCTCTACAGAGGTAGTATATAAGCTCCCAGAATTTACCCAACAATCTAGTGAAGTCCAAATTGTTAGTACATTTCTAGCATGTGAATAGAACGCTCAGATTACAAATTAAATTTGCATATAAAATACAATGTGATTTTCTCACACACCCATGTCAGGTTCATATCCACACATCCTAACTGACTGTATTATGCATGTGCATATTTATATGTGTGTGTGTGTGTGTGTGTGTGTGTGTGTGTGTGTGTGTAAAACACATATAAAGACACATCAATGTGGCCATAAAGTTATGCATTTAATTTCTAGGAAATTCTACAGAGTAGATACTGCATAAAAATTTCCCCTAGGAACATATAAATGTCTCAAAGGCAGGAATTCTGTTTTATTCATCTTTATATTAGCAGAACCTGGCACAGCTCCTGAACTAAGTTCTTACAAAATCTGTTAAACTAGTAGTCAATGTGCATGTGTAAGAAAGTGGCACGATGAGAAAATGTACTTTGAAGGACATTAATTTGGCAACCATGAGTAAGATAGACTAGGTGGTTGAACTAGGAGGCTATTTAAACGTCAAGGAATGGGTATGATGTTCTGAACTAGGCTGGTCGCCTTGGGAACAGGAAGGAGGGCATGAATGAGATCACTAAGTGGGAATTGATGGATTGTGGCAACAATTTTCTATTATAGAACTAGAGCTCCTGTGGGGTTGAACCTAGAATGGTTTCTATCCCTTGGCCAAATGCTTCAAGAGTGTAAAGTAAATATTAGCTATCAGTGACAATAGGAACTAGTAGAAACAGCTTTTTAGAAAGAATAGTATTCAAGAAGTTCGTCCATTTAAATTGATTACATTTAAATAGTCTATCTAGTTAAAACACAAAATACAACCATTAAAACTTTGAAAATACCTTTTTTATGTTCAAAATAAAGTCATTAATATTGTTCTAAGTACTCATCTGTAAAACAGCAATAATAGTAAAGTCAGTTATCTATGTTCAGTGAATAATCATATGAGCAAATACATACATGATACAGCTTGCATTTTAAGAAAGATTATATATATATATATATATATATATATATATATATATATATATATATTCATTTCAAGCTGGAATTGGAAAGTTTGTCAATTCCACACTTAAAGAAATAGGTTAGTAAGTACAGACACGCTGAAATGCCTGGGGTCCTTATTATCTTTGAGCTTCAGTGAAACAGAATCTGAAAGGAGAAATAAATTCATGTCTCTATAGGCAGATCAAGATGAAAAATAAACATTTATCATTAGCTCCCCTTTGCCTTCTGCCATGAGTAGAAGTTTCCCAAGGCACTCAACAGAAGCAGATGCAGGTGCCATACTTCTGGTACAACCTGAAGAACTGTGAGCTAAATAAACCTCTTTTCTTCACAAATAACCCAGTCTCAGGTATTGCTTCATGGCAACACAAACAGACTAAGACAAGACATAATGTCACCATCCCTATAAAAATAATTTTGGCAATGCCATTCTAAAAAGGTGAGTATATGTATATACAAGATTAAACAGTCCTGATGAAGGCAAAACATAATTTCTGATTCCCATTTAAAGCATATGTAATGAGTAGAGGAGTCACCCTCAGAATAAAGGTCATTTAAACTAATTCAAAATACAAAATGGGTATAAGTCCCCATATTAGAAGTTGATAATGTAGACCATGAAACTATTTTCCCCTTCACTGTTATCATGACTCAACACAAAAATTAAAGAGCTTTACTGATCAAGGTCCTGAACTTGGTAGGTCAAAGCCATTACTTTCTCCAATTTATGCCAGCCTTTTCAAATCCTAGTATTGATATAGTAGACAATATTTGGTGATACCACATCAGTAAACTAATTTGTTCACTTATCAAGAATGGTACAGCTTTCACCTTTAACAATCTAAATTTCATACATGAGAATTTGCAGAAGTTTCTACTGAATAGAATCTTAGCACTTTTCCCTCAAAAGGTTTCCAAAAGGAGAAAAAAAAAATTCAGGAAATATGAATTATATGAACAAAAGTATTAAATAAATAAATTATCTTCCTTTCTGAATTAATCTCAGACAAAGCAAAATGGCATTTGTGTTGTTTAAAGTAAGATCAGACTTCATAAAATGGAAGACCTGAGATAGAGTTTAGGGAGAATAATTGATTGTCTATGGAAACAAAAATTCTACCTGCAAAGAAATATAAACTGTTTGAACTCTAAATCAAAAGACTTCAAGAGATTTTAGTGTGGTTCTGAGAGCAGTTAAAAAGAGAAACTGCCTTTTTATTCCTTTTAGATTTTAGTAATCAGAAACTAACTGCAAGAAGAGATTATTTCACGTGGTCCATGAAATAATCAAGTTCAAAGAAAAGAATACCACTATAGGCTTCTAACACGTAAAAATATACTTGATAATCTAGCCGACTCAGATTAGTTTAAATATAATCTGAAAAGTTAAACAAAGCATTACAAGCTAAAGGTCCTACATATTCAAATGATAAAAATATGTTCCAAAATTTTACTAACATACTTCAATAAAAGACAATTATGAGTACTCTTTATCTTTAATGTATTTTTAAATAAATTGTATTGTTTCTAGTCATACAACATAACATGCTCCTTACAAAAAAATGAAAGAGCACAAAAACTTAAAGCAAGCAAAAATGAGAATAAATCTAACCTTTCAGTGATAACAGTTAACACTTGGCCCAAAACAGATGATTCTCCATGCTTACATACTATTATAATATTACATAAATTTGATAAAACAATAGACATATTCTCTAATGCATTTGCTAAAAGTAATACATTATGAGCAGCTTTAATATCCATAACTATCAAAATATTTATAAATATTTCCCTGTACGATTGTATCATAATACATTTAATCTTATACTGATAAAAATATATTTCTATTTTTTTACTATGAAATTCTGAGAATATCCAATGTATAATTTTTGTGTGTTTATCTGATTATTTTATGGTAAATTTTTCAAAGTAGAATTGTGTTTTAAATTTATTAATTTTAAACTTGAACATACAAGCTGAATAAATAATAAAATTAAGACCAAACTATATTCTGGCTACAGGAGAGTCACTTTGCCTATAAGGACTCACATAGACTGAAAGTAAAGAGATAGAAAATAACATCTCATGCAAATGGAAACCAAAAGAGAGCAGGAGTAAGCAATATTTGTCTAAAATAAAACAGACTAACTCAAAAAATGTAAAAAGAGACAAAGACAGTCATTATACAATGATGAAGGGGTCAATTCAGCAAGAAGATGTATCAATTTTAAATACATATTCACTCAATGCTAGAGCACCCAAATACATAAAGTGAATTTTATTATATCTAAAGGAAGAGACAGATTGCAATACAAAATAGTGGGGGACTTCAGCATCCCACTTTTAGCAATGGACAGATCATCCAAACAGAAAATAAAAAAAGGAACATTGGATTTAAACCTGCCCTGTGGATCAAGTGGACATAGCAAACATTTACAGAACATTGTTTCTATACAGCTGCACATAACACTTTCTCCAGGATAGATAGCATGTCAGGTCCCAAAAGAAGTCTCAACAAATTTTAAAAATTCAAAATCACATCAAGTGTCTTTTTTGACCATAATGGCATGAAACTGGAAATCAACCGAAAGAACTTTGGAAACAGCACAACTACCTGGAAACTAAACAACACACTCCTGACTAACAAAGGAATCAATGAATACATTAAAAAGGAAATTAAACGTTTCTTGAGACAAGTGGAAAAAGAAATATAATAGACCAAAACCTACGGGATACAATAAAAACAGTTCTTAGAGGGATGTTTACAGCTATATCAAATAATTTTTAAAATCTCTAACAACCTAATGTTATACCTAAAGAAATTAAAATATAAATTCAAAAATCGTAAAAAAAATTAGAGCAGAAATAGACAAAATAGACACTAAAAGTACAAAAGATTAACAAAGCAAAGGGCTATTTTCTCGACAAGTTAAATAAAATCAACAAACCTTAAGCTAGACTGAAAAAAAAAAAAGCTAAAAGATTTGTATTACTTTGTTTTCATACTGCTGATAAAGTCACACCTGAAACTGGGCAATTTAAAAAAGAAAGAGGTTTAATTGGACTTACAGTTCCACATGACTGGGGAAGCCTCACAATCACGGCTCAAGGCGAGGAGGAGCAAGTTCCATCTTACATGCATGGCAGCAGACAAAGAGAAAATGAGGAATATGCAAAAGCACAAACCCCTGATAAAATCAGATCTTCTGAGACTTAATCACTACCATGAGAACAGTATAGGAGAAACCACCCCATGATTCAATTATCTCCCACTGGGTCCCTCCCACAACACATGAGAATTATGAGAGTACAATTCGAGTTTTGGCTGGGGACACAGAACCAAATCATATCAGGATTCAAATAAATAAATCCAGAGCTGAAAAAGAAGACATTTCGACTGATATAAATACAAATGATGTTAAGAGATTATTATTATTGTATACACTAATAAATTGAAAAACCTATAAGGAATTAATAAATTCCTGGACAAATAAACTTACAAAATTTGATTCATAAAGAAGTTGAATATCTGAACAGAGCAATGAGTAACAAGATTGCATTGATCTACTACATATACAATGCACCCTCTTAAAATACCAAGATTGAATCAGTAACAAAATGTTTCCCATCAAAGAAAAGCCCAGAACCTGATGGCTTTACTGAAAAATTCTACCAAACATTTAAAGGACTAACACCAATTATTTGCAAACTATTCCAAAAAAAAAGTTGATGAACAGTAAATTCTTCCAAAATCATTCTACAAGGCTAGCAGCACCCTGATACACAAATCAAACAAGGACACAACAAAAAAAGGAACGACAGGCCAATATCTCTGATAATCATATATGTAACAATCAGAAACAAAACACCAGCAAACCAAATTCAACAGCACATTCAAAAGGTCATTCACCATGACCAAGTGGGATTCATCCCAAGAATGCTAGGATAGTTCAATATATGCAAATAAATTAATATGATACATCATGTTGACAGAATCAAGTATAAAAATCATATGATCTTTTTAATAGATACGTAGAAAGCATTTGATAAAATTCAATACACCTTTATGATAAAAACTCTCCACAAATTGGGTATAAAAGGAATCTACTATACCTGAACACAATAAAGAACATGTATGACTAGGCCAGGCGCGGTGGCTCAAGCCTGTAATCCCAGCACTTTGGGAGGCCGAGACGGGCGGATCACGAGGTCAGGAGATCGAGACCATCCTGGCTGACACGGTGAAACCCCGTCTCTACTAAAAAATACAAAAAAAAAACTAGCTGGGCAAGGTGGCAGGCACCTGTAGTCCCAGCTACTCGGGAGGCTGAGGCAGGAGAATGCCATGAACCCGGGAGGCGGAGCTTGCAGTGAGCGGAGATCCGGCCACTGCACTCCAGCCTGGGCGACAGAGTGAGACTCCGTCTCAAAAAAAAAACAAAAACAAAAGAACATGTATGACATACACAAAATTAAGATCATACTGATTGAGAAAAAGTTGAAAGCTTTTCCTGAGACCTGGACAAGACAAATATGCTCACTTTTACCACCTTCGTTTAATATAGTACCAGAAGCCCTAACCAAAACAATTAGACAAGAGAAGGAAATAAAAGGGATCCAAATTGGAAAGGACTTCACCAAAAAAAAAAAAAAAAAAAAAAAAAAAAAAAAAAAAAAATAGAGCTAATAAATGAATTAAGTAAAGTTGGAGGATACAAAATCAACAAACCAACTCAAAAATTAGTAGTATTTCTGTATATCAAGAGTACACAATCTGAAAAAGAAATCAAGAAAAAAATGTTATTTATAACAGCTACAAAAAATTAAGTAATACACCTAGGAATAAATTTAACCTAAAATGATCTCTAACATTAAAGATCTCTAAAATGAAAATGATAAAATATTTATGTAAAAAATTGAAGAGAATGTAAATAAAAAGATATTTTATGTTCATGGATTGGAAGAATATTGCTAAAATGTTTGTAGTATTCAAAGTGATATACAGATGCAAAGCAATCTACAGATTCAATGCCATCTCTCTTAAAATACCAATGACATTTCTCAAAGAAGTAAAAAAAAATCCTAAAATTTGTATGGAACTACAAAAGACTCAAAATAGCCAAAGCAACCCTAAGCAAAAAGAACAAAGCTGGAGGCAATCATACTATCTGCTTTAAATTACACTACAAAACTACAGTAACTGAAACAGTATGGTATTGGCATAAAAATAGACCAATGGAACAGAATAGATAACATAAAATAAATCTGCACACTTACAGGCAATTGATTTTTAATGAAGGCACCAAGAACATACACTGGAGAAAGGACAGATTCTTTAATTAAAAAAAAAAAAAAAAAAAAAAAAAAGCACTGGAAAAACTGAATATCCACATGCAAATGAGTGAAAATAGAACACTTATCTCTCATCAGACATAAAAATCAACTCAAAATGAATTAAAGACTTAAAAGTAAAACCAGAAACTATAAAACTGCTGGAAGAAAACATCAAAGAAACACTTCATGACATTTGTCTGGGCCAACATTTTTTGAATAAAGAACTCAATAGAACAAGTAACAAAAATTAAAATAGACAAAAAAGATTATATCAAAACAACTTCTGCACAACAAAGAAAAAAATAAAGAGACAACCCACAGAATGGGAGACAATGTTTGCCAGCTATGTATGTGACAAGGGGTTAATATCCAGAATATATAAGAAACTCAACTCAGTAGCAAAAAATTTAAAAATCAAATTTAAAAATGCACAAAACCCTGAATAGACATTTCTTAAAAGAAGATAAACAAATGACCAAAAGGTACATGAAAAAATGCTCACCATCACTAATAATCAGAGAAATGCAAATCAAAACCACAATGAAATATCACCTCCCTGAAACTAGAATTGTTATTATCAAAAAGACAGTAACAAATGTGGCCATGGATGTGGAGAAATGAGAATCCTCATACACTAGTGGTGGAAATGTAAATTAGTATAATCATTAAGGAAAATAGTATGGAAATTCCTCAAAAAAATTAAAAATAGAACTATTATATGATCCAGCAATCTCACTACTGAATATTTATCCAAAGAAAATAAAATTATGTTGAAGAGACATCTGCACACCCTTGTTTACTGCAGCAAGGTATGAAATAGCCAACGTATGAAATCGACCTAATGTCCACCAGTGGACGAATGGATAAAGAAAATATGATAAATATATACAATATTTATATACAACAGAAACACGGAATGCTATTCAGCCAGAGGAAAAAAATGAAATACTGTCATTTGTGGCAACGTGAATGAACCTACAGGACATTATGTTAAGTGAAATAAGCCAGGCACAGAAAGAGAAATAACCCATGATCTCATGCATTTGTGTAACCTAGAAGAGCTGATCTTACAGAAGAATAGAGTAGAATAGTTGTTACCAGAGGTAAGGCAGAATGCAGTGCGGGGGTATGTTGGGAACGGGGAAAAAATTGTTTAATGAGTGTAAGTTAAATAGGAGGAATACATCCTGGTGTTTTATTGCACAGGAGGGTGACCACAGTTAATATTGTATAATCCAAAATAACTAGAAGAGAGAATTTGAAATGTTCTCACCACAAGGAAATGATCTATATTTGATGTACTGGATATGCTAAATACCATGACTTGATTATCATACAATGTATACTTATGTTGAAACATCACACTGTACTCCATAAATATGTACAATTATGTGTCTATTAAAAATAAAATACAACAAAAAATATGAATGCATAATACCAAACCACTCAATTGGAAGCCTGGATATAAACATTTAGGGAAAATTCTTAACCGTAGACTACAAATTTCCCAAACTCAGGGATCACTACTCTCTTGGATTTTATTCTATTCTCAGTGTCAGAAGCATGACTAGCATACAGTAGACACACAATAAATATTAGTTGAATAAATTAATATTGATTAAATTAGACTTAAAGAGTTTAATTTGCATCTAATTAGTTCTTTATTTGAAATGGAGTGCAACCTTTTTTAGAGCCTTCCCTTTAATATAACCATTGAAAAGCTTTTGACTAGGAAATACAGACAGATTCTCTCTCCTCACACTCTACATGAATTATGCACCCATAGTGCTCTGCCACCACTTTGCATGACCTTAGGCTAATTGATTATTTTTGAGTCTCCCATTTTCCATCTGTAGGATGAATATAGTAAAAACTTGTTTACCTGCCTGTCAGGGTTATTCTGAGATTTAAACAATATAATGGGAGGTAAAAGCACTTTGTACACAATAATATTGTCTACAAATAAAAGAGATTAACAATTAAAGACAGGTTTAAGGTTTCGGAATGCATTATACACAACTGTTATTAGCCTGAAAAGATTTCTATAAACATCCTAAAGCTCCAGGCTCAGAGGCTACTGTTTCCAATGTCCAACTGTACATGACATATCATAATGGTGATTTATTTAAGATTGGAAAATTGCATATGTTTTCACTTTTATCTGCCATATTTAGCTGAACAATGCTTCCTATTGATTTGTGGCATCGAAGTCATTTCCTTTCTTCAAGCATGACATTTGCTATTATCTCTTTGTAGGCACAGAAATCTAAAAGCAACACCATAAAAAAAAAAATCTAAAAGCAACACCATAAAAAAAAAAAAACAAACCTCACAGCTTAAGTATTGATTTAAAACACACTTGGTTCATTAAAAACACTGCTGGGATTTGAAGCACTTAGAGGTAATCTTTTCTCTTCCTCAGCATTAAAAAATATAGTGATTTATAGATCTTAGTGACTCTCAGGAGGAGTTAGTTGTTATTTAAATGTGTACTGGATTAAAAAAAGAAAAGATTATGAGTTAAAAAATACAAATTTCCCCTTGCTCTACTGAGTACCAAAGTATGGCAAAGATAATTTTTCCTTAATAATACTGACACATGTCGTTAATGTTTGTATAGACTTTTTAATAAGAGGTCTTATGTCATGTATCCTGTACCTCTGTCTCATCCTAGAATTTCTTGTTCCTCCTCCAAAAGGGACAAGGTCAGGAATGTAGCAGGGCTGAGGCAGAGCACTCACTAGCTTCTGTCTTCAGGGATCTTCCCAGAGAGGGGAAATCTGTGCTCCTGTCAAAAGGAAATATGTGTCCTAATTGCAACCAACAACGTTGTGTTCCTCCCTCCAGCTAGGTGTCATGGTGGTGGGAGGGTCGGGAGTCATACGATGACCCAGACCCTTTCCCCTCCTACAAGGGCATTCAGCTAACACACTACTATAAATAAAGGGTAATAAAAGAGCTATCAATTGAAAAGGATTCTTAAACTTGCTTAAAACTCTTTAATATTCTTCCATTCATGTGTTTAGCTCTCTATGATTTAAAAAACTAACTCCACACATCAGTGATGTTAATCTTCAGTATTAACATACATCCATCACAGTTTTGGCCACGTGCATGTATCGACTATACTACTATCTTCTTGATTATTTTACTTGACAAATGTATTTACTTAAAATGTATTTTAAAGGAAGTTTTAAATCTAACGTACTTTATCAATATAAAGCCTTTAGAAGTAAAAATGGAACAAAAACCAAACAAAAATTCCTACTCCTGCTTTGTTACAATTGCCTGTGCTAAAGCCATTTCTCTGTGTCCTTTTATAAAGTGTAGTGATAGAAAAGTGTTAAGAGCAATAAGCAGTATCAAAAATACTTGATCTTGGTTACAGGATTGAGAGATAATTTAAAATGGAGTTATGCTTTGTCATTGCTGTGTGACCTATTGTCCATCTACCACCTTAAATATTTCTCTTACATCCAGTGATATTTTTCTCATCTTCTGGGAAACACAGCAGTGCTGTATTTTTTGGTCATGTATCTCTTGAGCTGTATAACCTCCAATTCTTGTGCCCCTACTTGAATGGATAAAGCAGAAACATGACAAACATGTTATGTGCAGGCAAAATATCCAAAGTGAGTTTTTAAATTTTTGCTTACATTTATCGATTGTACTGTCCATAACTGAGAAACTACATGTAACAAAGGTCTTAGGAACAAAAGGGAATTTAGACTTTTAACCCAGAATGAACTAACTCCCCCAGCACCCCCCACCAAAAAAAAAAAAAAAAAAAAAAAAAAAAAAACCACCTTGGGTGCAGAAGCAGTGTGCAGTACTTCTCAAATTTTTACATGCCTATAAATCACCTGCCAATGTTGATAACATTCAGATCTGGGTGAGACCTAACATGTTTGCATTTCCAACATGCTCTAAGATAATGCAGTCACTTACAGTTAGTGGGCTGCACTTGAGTAGCAACTTAGAACAGGTTCTCAATTCAGGTTCTGGACTTATCCATTGAATCACAGCTTCGCTATTGTCTGCTTGTATGAATAGAAACAACATATTTCAATGCTTGCAGCCTATTTACTTATCTGTTAAATGGTATAAGAAGTGGGAGAGCCTATTTAACTGGACTGTGGTGGACAACAAATGAGTTCCTATACAGAAAGCACATTGAAGTGTATCTAATACTTATAAAACCCTTAATAAATAAATATTAGTTCTTATGATGAAGCCACAGATAAGGATAACAAATTTTCAGGAGTATTGCATGGTTCTTTGAACAAAAGCTTTGTTACTACATGGGAAGAATTCAATTACCAACAAGTCTCAGAAAACGCCTGCAGTATATCATCGCTATACTTTGGATATTTGATCCTCCAAACCTCATGTTGAAATTTGATCCCCAGTTTTGGAGGTGAGGCCTAATGGGAACTCTTTGGATGATGGTGATAGATCCCTCATGAATGGCTTGGTGACATCCTCACAGTAATGAATGAGTTCTGCCGCTCTATCTGTTCCCATGAGAATTTCCCCAAAAGCTGGCTGTTAAAAAAAGCCTTCCACCTTCCCCCTCTCTCTCAATATGCGATCTCTGGATAGTCTTATCTCCTTCTTCCCATTATGCCCTGTATCATATATTTTTAAGTGAGATATTTACTCTCTTGATTCTCCAATTATTATGTGTTACACATCTTGAGCTGTATCATCAGTACCAGGGGAGAACTGTAATTTAAGTGTTCATCTCACTGCTTCACACAGTGACACTACATACTTGAATTAATGAGACTCAGAAACTGAAAAGATATATGCAGGTTTACAATATCCTCCTTTTTTCCTCTTTCAGAAAATTTTCACTTATCAGTAATATAATAACATTTAGCTATCCAGCACTCAATATATATTAAAGGACTTCTACTTTGAAGAATTGGTAAAAGGATGCAAAATTTATCCATTACTCACAATTAGTAATTCTCATATCATTCACAGAATAACTTTTCGTATGCCATGTTAAAAAAATTGTGTACTCTATTATGCAATATGTCTGTGTTCACATATTTTTAAATAAAAACATTTTATATTAATTATTATAAAATATTTTTTCAAAGTTTCTTACATCTTCCTAATTAATGTACTTTTTAATGTGCCTACCACCTGCAGGAATGACTGGAGAAAACCCCACATTGCATATCAGATTGTTATGACAGGCAAATTTTCTCCTTGGCCAATATTTTGGGACATCAAGTTTAATCTTAAAAAACTGTTTCTTGGCCGGGCGCGGTGGCTCAAGCCTGTAATCCCAGCACTTTGGGAGGCCGAGACAGGCGGATCACAAGGTCAGGAGATCGAGACCATCCTGGCTAACATGGTGAAACCCCGTCTCTACTAAAAATACAAAAAACTAGCCGGGCGAAGTGGCGGGCGCCTGTAGTCCCAGCTACTCCGGAGGCTGAGGCAGGAGAATGGCGTGAACCCGGGAGGCGGAGCTTGCAGTGAGCTGAGACCCGGCCACTGCACTCCAGCCTGGGCGACAGAGCGAGACTCCGTCTCAAAAAAAAAAAAAAAAAAAAAAAAAACTGTTTCTTACTATTTTAAATTTTATTTTATATAGTTTTATGTTAATATATTGCCATTTTTGAAATCAAGAAGCATTTAAACAATCTTTATCACCTTAAAATTGTAATTGATAGCATTTTTTCTTTATATTGTGATATAGAACATAGTATTCCTTAAAAGTAATGTCACTTTAGACACAGTATAATTTTAGTATATGGGAAAAAATGGCAAGAGATTTTTACCAGTTGATGAGTAGGTTAATGTGATCACAGAGGAGAACTACTCAGAGCACTGTCAAAAAGGTGGCATAAAACAGATGATCACTAAAGGAAATTTTAATGTGCAACTTCTTGTTAGACAGTGAAGCTGCAAAAAGTTGCTAAGAGTGTCTAGGATTCATTGCTTAGTCACTTTGACTATCTCATGTAAATATTCTCTAAATGTTTTTTCCAAATGAAGAGGGAAGAGTGCCACTTCTAATTCTGGCTATAATAAACTAGCTTATATCAGTCCAACCCCTTCACCAATAACAACATAAAAAATGTTGAATATGTATTAAAAGCATCAGTTTGAAGGCATGGGATAGCTACAAAGATATCCAAACTTATAGCCAAGGTCTTAAAGAAAATTGCAGAGGGACAATCTGACACTTAGTACATCTTTTGTCCTTGAAGCATTTGTGAGCGCATTAGTGATATATGCACCACTGAGTAGCTTTTAGCAATTTCAAGGGGCTTGGAAGAAAAAAAAAATAGAGACTATCAATGAGGTAAGGGCATGGGAAAATCTCCAAATTTTCAATTGAGATGCTTGAAAGTTTACACCAGAGAATTAACAGAGAGCCAGGAATAGAGAGTCTTTACAATGACAAACTCAACCTCAAATAAATTTAATCTATGTTTGGCTTACATAATATTCTCCAAGTCTAACTACTACCAGAGGAAAGGGAAATTCCCCACTGAAGAAAGATAACATCTTCAAAAATACTCAAATTATGTATGTAACCTTTTATATATGATACGCAGCATTCAATCAAACACTGCCTGACGCATCAGCCGAAAATACCAAATTACCACAAACAGAGGTAAAAAAGAAAGACACCTATAGAAGATTCCAATATTGGAGCTATCAAGCATGGACTTCAAAATAGCTATGGTTAACATATTAAAGAAAACTGAGATATATAAGGTTAAGTCAGCATATACCTGGGATCTACGAAGCAGAATTACTGTGAAAACCTTGGAAAATCCAGAACTGAAGAATACAATAAATGAAATATCAAAAATAAATAACTCATGAATTTGACAGCATATTAGACATAGCTCAAGGAAGGATTCGCTGGAAGATAGGTTAGTAGGCTAGCTCTAAAGCATAAACCACACACAAAAAATCAAAATACAGAAAATAAATGTGTACACAAAACTATAAAACCTTATTGTGATATATAAGTAATTCATAAACAGTTTAACAGAATTTCATGCATTGAAACACTCAATAATGTAATATTAATTTCTGCCAAAGTGGTATATAATGTCAATGAAATTTTTCTTTGCATTTGACAAACTGATTTTTTAAATGATGTGAAGATGCAGGGAGAAAATAGCCAAACAATATTGAAGAAAAATAAATAGTGTGTACAATAATCTTAATGTGAGTTACCATTCACAGTCTTTTTTCATACATATTTTACCTCTACTTTTCTCAACAAATGAGCCTTTTGAAGAATCAATAAATTATTATATATCCCATATTTTTCTTTACCAAGTAATATATCCTCTCATTCTGTAAATTTTCATGTTTTCACAGATATCATTGTTAAAATATATCAAAACCTAACATAATGGACAAATAATTCATATTAATATTGGTCTTAGCCTATTGATACTACAACAAAATACCATCAACTGTGTAGCTTATAAGCTACTGAAATTTATTTCTCACAGTTCTGGAGACTGGGAAGTCCAAAATAAAGGACTTAACAAAATCAGTGTTTGTTGAAGGCCCATCTCCTGGTACATAGAGGGCACCTTCTTGCCTTACGTTCACATGATGGAAGGAGAAAAGCAGCTCTCTGGGGCCTCTTTTATATGGGCACTAATCCAACTCATAAGGACTCTGCCCTTGTGACTTAATCACCTCCAAAAGACACTGCCTCCTAATACCACTACATTGATAATTAGGTTTCAACTATGACTTTTGGGGAGACACAAACCTTCAGACCACAACAATGATATAATCCAACCATAAAATACAGTCAAATTCACCATAGTTTGTCATTTATTTTTACATAAATATTTCCCACCACATTCAAATTGTAATTAAATAGCATTATTTAGTAAGAATGTTTTTCAGTTTTGCTTCCTCTTTCTGACCCAAAACAATCTGATCATTTCTACAATAGTTTAATTATATCTAGAGTAATAACGACCTAAGAAAATATGCTCATTTACGAGTCTAGAATGTAACCTCCTTATGTAGTTCTACGGCTAACCTTAAAATAAGGTTCAAGCAATTTTTATTTGCTATTTGGCTGTTGTTATTGTGGTATTGTGCTCTATAAATAATACGTTTCTCTTTTTTTCTATAAAATCTTCTGGTGAATTTCATTTAATTGTCCATAATTACCATGCACCTACTACAAAAGGCACCCGAGTTCTGAGCATCCCCAGTTTGTAGCCCTGGATTACATTAGATTTATGATTGATAAGCCTTATCAGTTAAACTAAGAAAATAACCCTGACATACTTACTCCCTTCCGGAGATACTCCTAAACTAATTGGAATAAATGAGAATATTTGTTACTTAGGTAACTGAAGTACATAAAGGAGAAATTTAATGTTTTAAAGTTTATAATTACAGTTTAAAATATTTAAAGTTAATTAACATTATAAATTTATGAAAAGGATCAAATGTCAATCAAAATTCCCCTTAAAAAAGATTGTTCATATTTGCTAGACTTACAATCAAAATAGCAATATTTATAAGCTATGCTTAAAATCTTAAGAAAAAAACTAGCTTCTTTATTAAATCAACTATAAATATTTAAGATCAAATTTGATCTCTGAATAATTTTTTGTGTCTGTGAAAGCCACCTTTGAAGGCACCAAAACCTCACTTTAGCAATAAAAAACTTAAAAGTTTATGAGGTTTTCTTCATAATCACCATTTGGATTATTGGTAATTCTCAACAAATCTTATCAATTATTGTATGGCTTTTATTGTGCCTCCTTTGGGAAAAGAGGCATGCAATTGATCACATGCAACTGATTACTTGGTGATCTTCACTAGATATGGTATGAACTATGAAAACTATTACGTTGGTAATGACAAAGGAGCACACATTCATCAATATGAATAAAGTCACTCAATCTGTCTAATAACTGGGGGTCAGATCTTTTCAATGCTACCTTTGTTATACTTAAATCTCAAACATTATATAATACATATTTAAACTTATTTTTCTCTGTGTTGTGATTAGAATGGTTAGAACCAAATGTCTATAGACTGCCCAACCCTAGAGAATGTCTTTAATATTGCAGTTTATACAAATACTGCCACCCAAGATTAGCAGCTTGGTCACTATTATTACTATAGTAACTTTTCCAAAAACAGTACAGTTTCAAGAAAACTTTCATAAAGTTGCCAAATTTGCTTCCTGTAGTTCATTTGAAATGTTAATTTGTCCACCTAGCACATTTTAATTTACTAGTACAATATTTTATTTTTGATCTCTCAATAGCATGCTGTTGTAACTACACATTTTTTTTCACAGCAAAGTGAATTTAGGATTATCTAATGTTGCTTGGTAATGTTGTGAAAGGAATTATAGGCATTGAGGTAATGCACAGTACTCCCACGTCTTTCACCTCACTGTGCAGTCAGCCAAATTATATATTTATTAATTTTGTTAAGCTGGCCTCCTGAGTCAATAGATTGAATAGAGTCCCTGTTAATTAAGTTTGCTGATGAAATGACTAGAAACTTGGAGAATAGCTTCAGAATTAAAAATGAGTTTAACCAGCTGGAGAGGATTTAGGTATTGGCTAAGGATTGGCCAATGTGGTCTTTTTCACCTCTGGGATTCTGTGAAAGACTGAGAAATCAATACAGGAATGATTTATATGAAAAAAAATAATTCAATGTAAAAAAAGGTTAGATTGAATGGATTTATTAAATATGTATTTTAAATATCAAAATCTTAAATGGTTTTACAGAAGCATAATAGTTTTTTTAAATATTCTAACAGAGAGGCGTTCTAAACTTATGTTACCAGGTTAAGTTGATTCAATTATGACACTGAGATGCCTTGCTTTCAAAAACAGCCTTTTCTATAAAATGTTTTTTATTGTGTGCCAGATAGTAACTAGCTATTCAATGAAAACTGTGTTCTCTACTTCCTGCCCAATCAATAAGATTACTTTTTTGGTAGCTAAAATTCATATAGCCAAATTAAATTTTAATCAATATAATGTATATATAAGTGCTGTACATCAATTTCAAGTTTTCCCTGTAAATATATCCTCATGAGGTTTTCCATTCTCTTTTTTTAGCCCGGCTATCATAGACTGATATGCAAGGCAATGCAAACTTGGATTATCTGTCTTACAGATGACATATCTCAAAACATATACACACATGCATTTGATATATTTTTTTTCTTATCGTACAATTTAACATGGCAGAAATCATGAATAGGTATTTTGGAAGAAAATATCAAAATATCCAATAAGGATATAAAAGGCTAGTAAACTTCATTAATCATCAAGAAAGCACTAGTTAGAACCTCAGTGAATACCCTTACACTTCTGCCAGAATGGTTACAATAAAAAAAAATACCTTACAATGCCAAGTAGTGGCAAGACTGTGAAGCAATAGAAATTCTTACACACAAGGTAAACTGAGAGTTTGATGGCACTACTAAAGGAAATCAGACACATACTCTATAACCTAGCAATTCCACTCCTAGATATTTTCCCAACCAACAGAAATCCTTAAATACATTTACCAAATGTATCTACCGAAATCCTCAAAACAACGATACTGATATTAGACGAAGCAGAAAAGTCTGTCTACAGTAAAATAGGTAAATGGTGATATATTTACAATGGAGTCTCATAACAAAAAAGAACAAACTTTTTATTCTGAGCTAAATTATGTAATATTGACCAAAGAAAACCAGAAACAAACACAAACATACATAATTTCATTTATATGAAGTTCAAATGTAGGAGAAAATAGTTAAGTATAGCAATAAAAAGTATAGTAATAAAAACAGTGGCTATGTTGAGTGTATATGTAGGGTGGATATTGACTTATAGGGAATTGTGGGAGGCGTCTGGAATGCTAGAAATGTTGTATATTTTTATTTAGGTTGTAATTCCACAGCTGTATTTGTGAAAAATTATAGAGTTTAAACCTAAAATTTGTATACTTTCCTGCAATTAGGAAAAAAAAAGTTTCCAGCAAGATTTATGGTCTGATGAGTCTAGGTTAAATGTCCCAAATATATATCTGAGATATTAAAACAGTAGAAATTCTGCACACTTTCCTTTCTCAAAGGAGATTCAATGGTTTAAATCATGCCCAGAGGCAGGCTGGGAGATTAGATGACCTTTCGGGGTCTCTTTCAGCCCTGTGATTCTATATTTCCTATGGTATGTTGTTTTTCTTAAAACCCCCTTCAGTCTTTCTATTCTCTAGTATGGAGTTGTCCTGGACTGAATTTAAGACTCTAGGGGGTTTCTCACAAGGGCAACATAAGTAGAAAGTCTGTCACCTCCCTAATAGGTAATATGATAGAGTTGTATCCCATGGGAAATCTCAATGGCATTGTGTCCAGCCCTGCTATAGTTGGATGGATAATGCAAGGTCATATACAATTTTTTCTCTGCTCTCACCTCTGGATGTTTTAACATTATTTCCTCACAAGTTTCCCTTCACATTGCCTGCTTTGCACTAGATTATTTTTTCCCCAAGAGGTACTAAAATTGACTTCCCTTTTGTCAACTTTAGAAGAATTTTGTAAACATTCTCAGTGCAAATATATGGAATGAATAGTGGCGATTTCAAGAAATTTTGTGGAAAACATCTGTGGATCCTTTGTCACTACATAAGCAATGGGTAACATTGATGAAGTATTTTGCTTTGAAACACATTTTAGTGTTATGTGGACACAGCCAAAAAGATATAGGCTAGAAAATAGATTGAAAAAATACTGTATAAATGATTTTATCATAACCATAGATATTTGAGATCTCACTCCTTAAATATTTTTCATAGGAATTATAAATGTTACTATCAATATTACTTTAAAACACTTGATTGACTCAGTTTTGAATATTTATTAAATGAAGCAATTCACACTGCTACAATATAAATCAAATTATTTCTATTAACATATTGCAACTTTCAAATAAAATTTAATGTTGACTTCTCTTTAGTTTTGGAAGTGTGCTACATATATTTTCCTTGGGCTTTGTAGAATATTAAAAAAAAATAATAAATGTGTTAGTTTCCTTTCCACATAGACATTTTAGGAGCACTTTTAGTTGGAGAATCCATAGCCTATTATTTCTGGAAGTTCCTCAAGCAAAATATCTACTCTGGAGAAATAAGCTTACAGATTTGAAGACATCTACACGAATTGACACTATAACATTTGTCCCAGACTCTTAAGGCTCTCCAAAGCCTGTAATTTCAGGACACCCATTCAAACTTTATGCCACTAAATGCTTTGGGGCAACTACAAAAAGCAGCATTCCATTGGTACTGTGCATCTGTGTATATAGCAATCTCTAAATGCAGCTAATGGAATCTCAGCATGAAACCAGAAAAGATTTTTCCAAACTCATTATAGTTACAGGTTACTCTAGTTGAAAAATTGATTTTGCACTGGAAAGTGAAAATCTAACCTCACAATGTCATCAATCATTAGGAAAACATGTAATAGAATAATTATTTCTATGCATTGAGGCCTGGATGCAAACTTATTCATTCACAATTCAAGGAAAATTTTTTTGTTATTCAAATGCAACCCAAATGTCAATAAATTTGGAAGATAACTTATAGGACTGCAGAGAGGAAAATCTGTATTTATTTTAAAGAAAAATACTTAAAAAAAAACTTCAGAGCCAATTACTAGATATTCCAGTCCCTGCAAAATCTGTAAGAGTACATAGCAGCTAGAATTAGTTTCAATTCAAGAAAAACCTCATTCTTCAGATGACTGATGCCAGAGAAGAATTCTAAATGATATCCATCCTATTGGGATGCATAATAGGCAAATGAGTAAGTTCCATTTATTCGTTCATCTAGAGATTCACTTAACAGAATTTTTTTTGGTTGTAACTGTCTAAAAGGCCAATAAAAGAGTAGATTTTATGAATCATAATTTTTCTTACCTGGATCATATTTCAAATTTTATAATCATATGTATGATCTAATTTCCCAATTCCAGTAGACTATCTAGCCTCAATGTTTCTAAAAGCAAAGAATTTTGCTTATAGTATTTGCTAAAAGTATTTATGTAAAGCCCAGCATTTTATGGATCCTTGATTGAAAAACACTAGTTTAGTTGACTAACGATAATCATCTATTTATAGAGTTTTGTGACTGTAATTCCACAACCAGGTCCAGAACACTGTTGCATCTGTCAATCATACCATTCTTTATATAGGTCAGAGGAGAATCTTGCTTAATGCCCATTTCATGAATTTGTAAAACTGATTTATTAGATGACATCTACTTTAACGTGATTCCTAAACTGTAGATGGCAGCCTCTGTTGACTGCCAACATCCTGCTTCTTGGTTTTTATACCTTGGTGTCGCTTCCCTCAATAATTCAATAGACTTACTGAATCATTTCTAACAAATAGAATATAGGAAAAGTATTGAGAAGGTCCTTTCTGAGATTAGGTTCTAAAAAAGTCTATAGCCTCCACATTGGGTACTTGTTTTCTCTTGTTCTTTTACTCCTTTGTTCTGAGGGCAGCCAGTTGCCATGTTGCAAGCTGCCCTACAGAGAAAGGTAGGTGGCAAGGAAATGAGGAAGGTCTCTGACCAGAAAATGGTAAGAAACTAAGGAAATGAAAACCATCTCCTACCAACAGCTGTCAAGCAATTGAATACTCTGAGGAACGAATCCTACCAATTGACAGAGAAGGAGCATTGCCATCTGGGACAAGCACCACCATTTTAAAGTTCACCTTGATAAAAAACTGCCTAAATCCAGAGGGCATCAGCCTAATGGCTAAGGTCAGCATGACCATAAGCCAGAAATGACAACTCTGACCAGAAACATTCCATCCCTAAGATAAACCCCACCCCTGAGCAGAGACATGCCAGCCCTGAGATAACCTCCCCTCCAGCCAGAGAGATGTCAGCCCCAAGATAACCTGCCCTCTGACCAGAGACATTCCAACTCTGCAATAAACTTCTCCCCCATGCAGAAACATTCCAAGTTCGTGACAAGCATTCTCACCCTAAAACCAACAAATACCCTTAGTCTGTAAGAGAGAGCACTCCTGAACAAAACTGGCCAGAATCCCCTCTCAGGTTTGTTCTTCAAAATAAACCTGTCTTTGACTGTTGAGCTGCTTTTTATGTTTCTTTCCTCTTTGACTCCTACACCAATAACCATGTTAGTGAGTTTGGAAGTAAATCTTCTCCCACTTGAAACTTCAGAGGAGACCACAACTCTGTCTGGCAGGCTGACAAAAATATCCTGAGAGACCTCAAAGCAGAGACAGCCAGTAAAGTTAAACTTAGATCTGACACCCAGGGAAATTGTGAGATAATAATTGTTTTAGACCACTAATTTTTGTGGCAATTTGCTCTATAGCAATAGATAATTTACCTTTTCATAACTTGTGTAATTAACTCGTCTTACTACATCTTGTGATTAGCCTCTGAATTTATAAATGTTTTCAAAATATTGAAAATTACTAAAGTTGGTTTCTGGGCATATCGGTTTATGATATTCTCTACTTCTGTATGTTTACAAAAATACAAGTTTCTTAACTTGTTTTATGTAATCAGAGAATCCACATTTTCCCTTCCCTCTATGTCTTCAAATTAAACATTATTTCCTCTTACATTTCCTCATCTGAAATTTTCATCATTCTTTAGTTTTTTCCACATATTTTAGAGCATATTGGTATAATTAAAAATATTTATCCCAAAACAACCAGAAATTTAAAAAAAAAAAACTAAAAGATTTTTTTTTAAATGCAGGATCTGTAGGAGAAAGATATATCCATCTCACAGGTCTGCATAAGAAGTATAAACCTTATTATTAAGCAAAAATGAGTTTAAAATAATGCAAGAATAGTTAATATGACTAATCCTTATTTTGTAAATCTTTAAGAATGATTGAATAAAACTTGCCTTATTAGCCTGTGATAGCGTATTAATGTAATATTTACTACTAGTTGGTGAGTACTTATTATGTAATTGGCAAATAGTTTCCTTGTTTTATTTCATAGAAACCCTAATAAAAGCCGATAAGATAGAATCTATTTTTTCTATTTAATAAAGAGAAATTAGGCATTAAGATATTAAGTAACTTTTGTAAGAACACACAGATAGTAAGTGATGAAGCTGGGAATTGAACTGAGATTTTAATCACTAAACTATACAATATGTAATATATATTACATATCTAAAACAGTATCTACCACAGAAAAAGTGCTATTGTAATTTTTTCTCTTCATTTTCCTCATGCAGATAGACTTGAGAGGCAGTGAAATAACTATCTTCATTTGTCAGCTTTCTACTGACATAGGTTATACAGCTACTCCCAAATCTCCATGGCTTAAAACAACTTTCCATGCTTTCAGGTCTTTAAGTTGTCAAGAAAATGCCCTGCTTTGGACTGGAGATCATATCCAAAACATTGTGTTTCTTATCCTAGTCCAGTGGATACCCATAGCAAATGCTTTTCATTTCAGATGGAAGAGTCTCCAAGAAACTTAAGCGAAAGTATTTAATGCTTTTTGAGGTGTCAACTCAGAACTGGCACGTTCTCACTGTACCCTCATTCTATTGTCAAAGCCCAAAGTCAATGGGACATGGAAGTAACTGGCCCACAATGAATCATGAAAGGGAGAGAAGAAAGGAAGAATTGTAGATAATACAGTCTGAAACAGCATTCATTAAAATTGTTATAAAATATACATTGAATGAGATATTTGATGTTTAAGTTGTATATGCTCTAAAATGTTATAGTTTTAGCATAATAAAAATGTTGCTTCCTAGCAATTTTTCAGATCATTCTCATTCAATTTTACTAGTCATTCTGATTAATACATCCATTAACACAAGTCATTTTGCTTTTCTTTTCCCTTTTTAAACCATTTTTAAATAAAGAAATATAGGGATCTTTAGTCATTCTCAGGAAATGCTTTCTTCCATAATTACTCAAGCTAATGCCTAATGGCTCTAAAGTAATACCTATAATTACTAAGTTACTTTAGAAATTATGTCCTTAGTCACCATAAATCACTGTAAATTTAAATGTATTATGTTTTCTAGGTACCTCTAGGTAAAAGCTTTCACAATTATAATCTGATTTCCACAGCTAAATACAACTGATAATTTGTTTTCACTAATGCTGTATGTCTCATCTCTTTTGCACTAGGCAACTTAAGGAACATCAAAGAATTTGTTTTAATTGCCCTCTATTGTTAATTATCCATCTTTGATGATCACAAAAACAGAATTGCCACTTTCTCTTATCTTGCAATAAGATAGGATAAGCACTTCCTTGGTGCTTCCATTTTTTACTCATAGTTTTGTTTGTTGGTTTGTTTTTGAATAAATGGTTTATGTATCTATCTCCTTCACTACATTGTAACCTCCTTCAAGGAAGAGATAGGATCTTATTTATCTTGGTATCATTTGTGCATGCCTATTCCATGCCTGTTCCAATCTATGCTTCTTAAGCGAAACGTGGCTGAACAAATAGATGACATAATTATTCACTAGACAGTCTGACACTGAAAGTTACAGAAAAAAGTTGTTTTAAAAATAATAGCTTTTGACTAAGAAATATCCCAATTAATTCACTTTTAAAAGAGTAGAATGTTCATGTAGTAAGATTTTAGAAGGCTATCATTTATCAATGAATAAGACAAAACATGTTGGGATCAAAATGATAAATTTAGAGAAATCTGTACACAATTTGTGGGACCTCCCCCCCGCAACCAGTACACAAGGAGGAGCTATAATTTCAGAGAACAAAGACTATTACATTATGTATACTATCGAGCACTACAGCTACATCCTGAGTTCACAGTAGGTATTCCAGCTAAATGGAAAGTGAAATGCTAAGAGGTATTAAAAATATATAATTATTAGTGTAGGAAAAGAGCAGTCAGTATCAAAGGCTGTCAGGATTTATTCCCTAGGTTCACCTTTAGTACATCAGAATCCAAGTCTTACTGTCAATAAATCTCAAAGAACACTCTACTGTAGAAACGAGAAAAAAGAAAAGAACAGGAAAATATAGCATTATAATGTACCAGAGTTTTTCTAAGAACAAGAAAACATAGTATTATTATATACCAGATTTTTCCTAAGAATTCCATTAGATGTCCGCACATTATTCATTCAATACATTTATTCAGTGTCTACTTGTGCCATGTACCATTTTATGTGCAAAAAATAAAATGAGGCAGAATAGAGGAGAGTATCAAGTCCAGTGAAAGAAATGTCAAACTATACATAAGACTTTTTGTTTTTTTTGAAACAAAGTCTTGCTCTGTCGCCTAGGCTGGAGTGCAGTGGTGCGATCTCAGCTCACTGCAACCTCTGCCTTCTGGGTTCAAGCAATTCTCCTGCCTTAGCCTCCTGAGTAGCTGGGGTTACAGGTGCCTGCCACCACGCCCAGCTAATTTTTGTGTTTTTAGTAGAAACGGGGTTTCACCTTGTTGGCCAGGCTGGTCTCAAACTCCTGACCTCAAATGATTCACCCTCCTCAGTCTCCCAAAGTGCTGGGATTACAGGCATGAGACTCCACTCTCGGCTAATAAGGCATTTTAACTACAGTTTATTTTATGAGAACATAGAACACCCAATCTGAATGCAAGGGATGGGGAAAGCTTACAGCAGAGGAAGTGAATTCTAAGTTCAGAACTGGAAGATGAGTGACAGTCAGCTAGAAGAACATTCCAGAAGAAAGAAAAACATGGGTGATTCAATACGTTTCTTCCATAAGCCACGTTGTGGAGTTTGGACTGGAGAAAATGAGTATCTGTTAATTTTTATTTGCCATTTTGACAAATAAAGCACTCTTACGTCTAACATGAACAGCAGGAAGATGTTCCCTTTCCTAAACCCTGAATAGCTAGTGTCCTACATTAGGTCAAAACTCAGTCAATCTGGGAAGACCGTGCCTGTGACATAGTCCTGACTCCACTTTGTATTCCTTTTGTTCCACACATTTTCTGAGCCTTGATTGTATCAACTGTTTGATACTCTTAAAAGGAATTCAATTTCTGTTCAAGTTAGCCAGAGTTGGTTTCTCTTATTTTTAACACAATTGCCTGACAACCTGATCTTTAAAAGATTTTAAGCAGAAAAGTAGCAGATACATATATGTACTTCAGAACAATTTGTCTAGCTGCAGCATTGATAATGGAAAGGAGGGTAGCTATCTTGGAGTCAAGGAATTTGTTTCTGAGTTTACAACCAATCAAACTAGATTGCAACGGCCTCAACTAGAAGGCTCAGGAGAACAGCCTGTGGCTTTGAGAGGTATTGAAGTAGAATTTACAAATACGTGGGCATTAAAGAGAAGTAGAAATAATGGTTTTCTTCATTCTCATGAAAAACATTTACTGACCAAATTCTCAGTGCACATTTGTTATATAGACAATAAACTATGTGAAAACACTACCAAAGAAGTCTGAGGACAAAAATATAAAGTAAACCTAAAGAACATATAAGAAAGGGAATAATGGAGATGCAACAGTTAGAATTTAAGCAAAAACATACCACAAAATAGCTCAAACAATAAATAACGTTTTGACTTATGTATCTTAGCGTTCAAAGGCAGATATTTGATTTAATCTAGTAACTGAAGTTAAATCTCCCTGAATTATACCTAGCTTTAAAAAATCTTTTTGGGGTATCTTTTCTCATTAGGATGATATGAATAAAGTTAGTGTAGGTTGGGGGCACAGATTTGTACTAAAAAATGCTCAGAGAAAAGAGTCCACCTCCTTTTGTGTCCATCTCTTCTAGGAAAGGCCACAATTTCCAGAAGCTCCAGAAAACTTCTCTCCCTTAATCATCGCTGTACACTAGGGCATGTGTCCATTCCTGAAATAATTATTGTAATTGGAAGAATTTCATGTGTAACAATCTTAGGCTTGGGTTCCTCTAGTAAGACTAATCAAGAAAAAAATATGTAATAATAACGAAAAAGGAAGGTACAAATAAATGGTATTAGCAGTTTAAAGGGTCAATGCAATGACAGTATATTAGGGATTTTTTAAATTATAAAAATGTATTATAAATAACTTTATGCCAATGTAACTGAAAACATAAGAATAGGCAATTTTGCAGGAAAAAATAAGTTACCAAAACTGATTTAGTAAATGGAAAAACTGAATAGACTAGTATTCTCTGAAACATTATATCAGTTAGAGAATAAAAAACTTCCCCTAACATAGGCCACAGACCCAGATCATTTCTTAGGTAAGTTTTACCATGTCTTAAAGGCACAAATAACCCTAGTATTACCAAAACAAATTTTTAACATGTTTGTGGAGGTATAATTGACATACAAAAACTGCACATGCAATGCCTAATGTGTACAATTTAGTGAATTTGGACATATGCAAACTCCTGTGATACCATCACTACAATCCAGGTCATGGATATAGCCAATACTTTCTAGAGATTTCTTGGGTCCCTTTGTCTTTGTTTTCATGGTTTAAAAAAAAAAAAAAAAAAAAAAAAAAAAAACTTGTGTTTTTGTGAATGTTTTGTTCTAAGAACACGTTGACATTGAAAATGAACAAACTTTGAAGTGTGCTAAAGCACTTCATTGTAAACCAAAGGCACTATGTTGTACGGCAGATTTCCAAAACTTATTCATCTAGCACAACTAAAACTTCAGGTCCATGGAACAACTCCAGTATAGTTTAGAGGCGAGAAAATTATGGGAAACTATTTTAATCTTATGAACCTAACATATGTGATAAAATTAGACAGCAACAGTATAAAAATTAAATCATTGTTAAATATCACCTTTAAAAATAGATGAAATAAAAATTTTAAAAACATAAAAAGCAAATTCAATACAATGTAGTATTAAAAGAAACCTCAAAAATACCAAAAAAGTCTTATTCTAAGATTGCAAAATTAGTACACCATTTGTTTAAATTAGCAAATCCATATAAAAGTTAATCTATTAAACTGAATCAATGTATGATTTTTAAAAATTAGATAGAGAAAAAATCATTTGAAAAATTTGACATTCCATTATGAAAAAGTTCTTATCAAATTGGGCATCAAAAGGAACATCTTTATTTGATAAAGTGTTACCAAAAATCCATAGAAATACTATTCTTAAAGTAAAACATAAGAACTATTCCCACTAATGTCAGAAATGAAACAAGTGTTTTATTATCTTTCAATTATTGCACATTGCATTAAATGTCCTGGTCATTATTGTAATTCAAGAAAAATAAAAGTTATCCATACAAATTGTAAAAGAATTAGCAAAATAGTTTTTATTTACATAGAAAAACTAAAATAATTAAAGACAGCATTCAACCTGAAAGAGCTTAGTACTTCTGCTGTATAAAAACCCAACACACTGGCTGGGTGCAGTGGCTCACGCCTGTAATCCCAGCACTTTGGGAGGCCGAGGCGGGCGGATCACAAGGTCAGGAGATCAAGACCATCCTGGCCAACACGGTGAAACCCCGTCTCTACTAAAAATACAAAAAAATTAGCCAGGTGTGGTGGCAGGCCCCTGTAGTCCCAGGTACTCGGGAGGCTGAGGCAGGAGAAGGAGAATGGCGTGAACCCGGGAGGCGGAGCTTGCAGTGAGCCTAGATTGCGCCACTGCACTCCAACCTGGGCGACAGAGCCAGACTCAGTCTCCAAACGAAACAACAACAACAACAAAAACTCAACATATTGAAATTATAATTCTTGTACATAGCAGTAACAAATTTGAAAATGCTATGCAAAATGCAAACATTCACAATAGCAATGAAAATTAGATTTATTTGTAGTACTTTTAGGAATAAAGCTAACAAAAACTGTGAGACCAGCAAAGAAAAAATTGTAAGATGTTATTAAAGGACACAAAATGTAAAAAAGTGGAAAAATACATCAGATTCATATTTATATATAAAGCAAAACAATAGTATGCCAATATTGGCCAATTCTGTGTGGTGGGTACACCGGTATTTGTCATATTTACTGTACTCTTCTGTATTTTCTTTAACTTTTCAAAACAAAGACAAATCAATACAAAGAACTGTGTTTTTCTGCAGAGAAAAATACATCTTTCATGAATCAATGAAATAAACTTCTTAACGCTTTTTCATAAGTAAAAGTTTGCCACAAGTATTAATTTCTTCGAACCAAAGCCAAAGTTTTTCATGTAGAGTGACTAAAAACATTTGCTGTTTGACAAGGAAATACTAAAGTCTGTTTAAAAGTATACAAGGAGAATCATACAGTGGGATTAAAATCCTTAAAAATTACAATAATTTTCTGTTCCCCTTTTTATTAACATAATTATATCAACATACACCTATCAAGATAGGTATATAAAATTAGGACCAATATTTTTTCAGTCATTTGGAAAGCAATTAAATAGAGCCATAAGCTAACATGACTAAAAAATATGTATGAAGCAAAATGAGGTTAATTTTGAGGAAAATAATATTTTTCAAGTATGTTAACATATGTTCTTTAGCAGTCACTTATATTCTAGAATATTGGATTTATATGTATTTTCTATCTCAATACAGTATTAGCACCTTTCAAAGTATCCATAAGGCAGGATTATTTTTTTCATAATTAGTGAGGGATTATTTTCTCATCCTATTTCCAAATATTATTAGATATTTGACACTTCTGGATGACTTAAATTATTTTTGATTAACTCAAGGTCACAGTTTTATCACACTGCATCCTGAATCAAAAGAAGAGAAAATTACATATTAGCTTTATGTTCTTGCCAAGTTTAGACTAAACTAAAATAGAAATAATAAATAAATGGAAATAATAAAGTGTAAATAAAGTGTAATAAAGTGTAAAAAATAATAAAGAAATTAAAAAAAAAAGATGTGTCTTTTGGGTTCAAAGCAGACACATATGGGAATCGTGACTTTAGTTGTTCCCCTCATAAAATCTGGGGACTTGAGAAAGCATTGGTGGTTAAACACAAAATCCACAGACAGCATCGCAATAAACTGCAAATCCTGAATATTTTTCTATTTAAATTCTTATCACTATTATCACAACTATTAAAATTCTACACGTCATTAAAGTACAATTTACATTTTGTTTCTAAACTATCTGATTAAAATTAGATATGAAAAGACCAGGCACGGTGGCTCACACCTGTAATCCCAGCACTTTGGGAGGCTGAGGCAGGCGGATCATCTGAGGTCAGGAGTTCAAAACCAGCCTCAACATGTAGAAACTGTGTCTCTACTAAAAATACAAAAAATTAGCCAGGCGTGGTAGTGCTTTCCTGTAATCCCAGCTACTCAGGAGGCTGAGGCAGGAGAATTACTTAAACCTGAGAGGCGGAGGTTGTGGTGAGCCGAGATCACGCCATTGCACTCCAGCCTGGGCAACAAGAATGAAACTGTCTCAAAAATAAATAAATAAATAGATAAATAAATAAAATAAAATAGAGATATGATCTCTACCAGCAAGCCCAGTTGAGGTTTTGTGTAAACCATGCTTAGAATCACACTCTGCTAGATTTGGAGCGGAACATTCAGGTGATTTAGGTCAAGCCTCTTTCCAATGAATAAATGACTTTCTTACATAATAATGCTAGCAAATAGTTGGGGCAGCTTCGCCTTAAACCCTGCTGAGTTCTTACAAACTTTGAGACATTCTGTGGAAGCCCTTTAATATCCAATTATGATTCCTCCCTTTCTCCTTACTCTCAAGACCAGAAATCGAAGCGGCAAATAAAAGCAAATCCAAACTTAGATGAGGAAAAACATTATTTGGAAGAAAGATTATTGCAAAATGGAGAACTCCCAGATTCCAGAAATCTTCAAGAATCTCAAAATCAAAAAGAAAGTCTCGTCGTTTATAGGGAGGGCTAAGTGGTAGGTGAGGGGAAGTGAGGCAAAGGAGAGAGTAAGTACTACATGTTTGGAGGTTTGACTGGAAACACGTCTTGTTATGGTCAGTCAGTTCCCAGGATACACTGACAAGGGGGCATGTTCTGCATTTTAGGGCTCATTCAGGGTTGCGGGCAAGCTGATGTACAGTGGCCTGTGGGAAAGAGAGAAGCCTGACTAAAGTTTGGTCAAGACAAAGCAGGATAAGAAATGGAAATTGTGAGCTGTTATTCAGAAGCTATGATGTGTGTCAGAAGAAGTGATGTTGTCTTGGCTAACAACATGCATGCAGATTACTTCTGTTTTATTTTCCTGATAAAAAGGGGCCCACTGAACTGGTAAGCAATGTTTACAGACATGAAGTAGAGCAGCAATATTATAAATATAAAGAAGAAACCACAAATGAGGAGCCAGATCACTTTTGGCACCGTACAGTCAGCAGGAAGATCTAGACTACTTCAGACTTCTTTTATTGCATTAAAAAATAAAGTATTATTGGATTAACAATACTTTTATTACTTATAGCCATCTTAACATATATGAAAATTATGTTTAACAGTCTTTCCTAAAATTCTGCCAAAAGTCATTATTAACTTACAATTTTTTAAGATGCCTGAAATCAGCTGAGTGCAGTGGTTCACACCTGTCATCCTAGCACTTTGGGAGGCTTGGGCAGATGAATTGCTGGAGCGCAGGAATTCGAATCCAGTCTGGACAACATGGCAAAAACCCACTTCTGCCAAAAATATTCTAATCTCTCTCTCTCTCTCTCTCTCTCTCTCTATATATATATATATATATATATACACACACACACACACACACACACACACATACACACACGCACATATATTTCTAAGAGTTCAAGTTATTAGATGTGAAAATAAAATATAAAGTACTACACAAATGTTAATGTTGGCATATTGTTTTGTATGCTGTCACTGTTTTTTGGTAGATACTCATGAACAATTTTGAGTAATAGCATGAAATATCTAATTCTGACAAATTACAAACATTGAGAGAACTTGGAAAGCTCTCACTTAGTTTTAATGGTATTTCAAAATATCACCACTATGCTAATGGCAACATGAAAAGAATTAACTATAACTAACTATGGATATCTTTCTGAAAGTCTTAAGTTAATTGAATTATTTCAATTGCCTTAGAGAAATATTTAGAGAAATCCTGTAGCGAAACCTTTCACAAATATAACAATTATTCATTTATTTACCTATAATTTATCTGTTGAGTTTGTTTTAGGCAGACTTTGTAACATACCAGTACTTGCAATAGTGAGTTATATAAGCTTTAACCAGGATGTCCAAAAGCAATTGAAATAGTTGTCAGGGAGATGAGAGAGGTAAAAGGTAACACTGAGGGGAGAAAAAAAAAATAAGCTGAAACTCTTCCAGTGAAGAATTTTAGTAAACAAGGCAGTTTTTTTTCTGGAAGCCACTTAATCTACCGACCAGCATTGCCTAGGGTCTAGAGGCCACGTTACAATCTAGGTCAGAGGTCCCAACCTTTTTGGCACCAGGAACCAATTTCATGGAAGACAATGTTTTCATGGATGGGGGTGGCAGGGGATGGTTTCAGGATGACTCAAGCACATCACATTTGTTATGCACTTTATTTCTAGTATTATTACACTGTGATATGTAATGAAATAATTATACAATACATCACCACATAGAATCAGTAGAAGCCCTGAGCTTGTTTTCCAGCAACTAGACAGTCTCAAAGTGGGGGTGATGGGAGACAATGACAGATCATCAGGCATTAGATTCTCATAAGGAGCATGCATCCTAGACCCCTCACATGCACAGTTCAGAATAGGGTTCACACTCGTATGAGAATCTAATGCCACCACTAATCTGACAGGAGGAAGAGCTCAGGCAGTAATGCAAGTGATGGGAAGTGGCTATGAATATAGATGAAGCTCTGCTCACTCAACCACAGCTCACCTCCTACTGTGCAGCCTTAATTCCTAACATGCCATGGTCCAGGGGTTGGGGACCCGTGGTCTATGTAATGCTCACCCCCTATGTAAATCTATATCTCTTCTGGTTGTTTATGGTCCTTATATAAATGAAGTTTTCAATTTTAAGTACAGATTCCATTTTATCAGATCCCGCCTTCATGTGGATTAGGGTGTAGTCAAAATCTGGCAAATGGAAGATCTGATTCAAGCCTTGATACTGCCTAAATAGAGTCCTCCAGGGTCTGTGTGGTGTTACATAAGGACAATTAAAATGCAGATCAGATAACATAAACTATCACTGTCATAGTCGAATAAATTTTCTCAAGGGGAACCAAAACAAACCTAAATTGACAGTTTCTTAGTTTTGGTTTTCATCTGGAGCAAGTCATCCTCACAAAACATCAAAATAAGTTTCAAATTTGGTTCTAGATAGGCTAATTAGTGGGATGCTCAGTGAGGAAGATTAATCCAAATAGGAGAAATGTCAGAACTTTCATGTATCAAAAATTATATCTTAAATGAAAGGTTAACATGGTATATTATAGGTTTTTAGATGTATTTGTGTGAATAGGAAAATGGTTTATAATTAGGAAATAAATTATGTATAGGTACTCGATGTTTCCAAAGTTCATAAGGATCTCCCAAAGCATCTTTTTTTATATTTTAATTATTTTAGAATATTTTCTTGTCAATCTACCTTGTGGCATTCATTTTCTGTACCAAACTTGTAATCACAGATTGCGAAAGTAAGCTTCCTGTTAGGTGCTATATGAAAGACAATATATTCTAAATAAAATCTCAACTTAAATATGTTAAAATTTAAATACCAAGTTTTCTATAAATATATTCTATTCATCTTTATGTAAGGACAAAAAAATAGAAATTATTGGTGGTAAAATTTTAAAACATTGAAACTATAACCAAAACCATTAAATAAAACTGTCAAATATCAGAAAACTTTTTCTATTGTTTGAAAGGCATTCAATTCTGGGCACTTTTCTGGTACTTATAAATAATTTCCATTTGAAGAGATATGTTTCTTACAAGGAGAGAAAGCACTAGATTGTTAAAGTTGTTTTTATAAGCAATATTCAACTATTATATGGATCATGTTTCAGTACTCTTCTGTCCTGTATTTACAGACAGGATTTGTAACCCTAAGAATTCTGAAAAGCAAGTTTATGTAACACTTATTATTGCCAATGTCTGCAGATTGAGTTCAGGGAGGAATCAGAGAAAGAATTGGAGGGCAACCAAAAAAAGAAAAATATCGGTAGTACACTAAATGTGAATGTGTGTTTAAATTTAAAAATATATTACTTTTAAAAAAGTAATATTTTTTCTGTCAAATCTAAATTATTTTTGTAGTATTAACTGAAAATTATTTAGGAAGAGGGAACATTATTGTACATTTTGATTTCATTATCTTGTATTCTTCTCACCTGTCATAACTGAAAAATCTAGAAAAATACATCATTTGCATTGAATAGTTACATCAGGGGACTTAAAAGTTTTAACACTGCTTCCCTTGAAAGCTCAGGGTATGTCAAGCTAAACCCATTATGATGACTGATGGTAACGTTCCCTGTGACTGGGTTGGCCACCCTCAGCTGAAGACCTCTGCCATGCTGTCATAATCATGGTTAGTCTTCTGGCTGGCTGACCCCAGCTTCCTTCTACTCCACAGCCTATAAGTACTCAATGGTTAATGGATTGTAAAATAAAAACCAGTCTTTGAACAAGTCAGGATCCTTTCTCATGTATGCTGAAAGGGAATACAAAGTTTCTTCCCTGAAGTTGTCAAGATTTTATGGGAGAAACTTCCTTTGTCTTTTTTTTTTTTTTTCTCTCTCTAGTTATATGACTGTTCTGTTACCAATGTTGAAACCAGGCATCAAACTGGTTAATCAAAGACCTTTTTTTTTTTCTATTGTAACACTAAAGAGCTGCTATATGTTTTTCATCAATGTATTCCAAGTTATTCCAACCACTATGATTCATGATTAGCTCTTTCAAAACTTCCATTTTAGGGCTGTACTTTGGCATCAGGGGCCTTGTGAAAGAGAAATAATTCAGTGAAGCAAATGTAATTTTAGAGCTGAGAACAGGCTGACTCTAAAGCTTGTGTAACTGAATCAGGAGTGCATAATGTACATAGCAAGGCTTCTTCTAATAATATTGTTTCCATAAGTAAACAAAAAGTCTAAATAAAATAAGAACCATAACTAAAAAGTTCAGGAGAACAGGAAATAAAATAGAAAAATTTAAGAAAAGAGAGATGAGACCTGGTTTAATGCTAGCATATTGATTTCTAGACTTCTCATCCAAATTGCATTTCCTAGCAAATTCTTCTTGCTTAAGAATTACAATTCCAATTGATTTAAGAGATTCTCATGGATATTGAGTATGAACAACTAAAAGCTAACTTTAGCTCTCAGTAAATTTGAATTTAGCAAATATATTGCAATTAAATTCTTCTATGAATAAAATAAATTTCTTCGCTTTAGAAACCATGCCTTCTCTGTAGTCCCAGCTACTCAGGAGGCTGAGGCAGGAGAATGGTATGAACTCAGGAGGCAAAGCTTGCAGTGAGCTAAGATAGCACCACTGCACTCCAGCCTGGGTTATAGAGCAAGTCTCCATGTTAAAAAAAAACACCAAAAGAAAAACAACAACAACAACAACAAAAAACAAAAAAAAAACCAAAACAAAAAAAAAACAAATCATGCCTTCTTATTCTCCTTGTTATAGAAAATAAATGGTGAAATTACACATAATATCCCATTATTATAAACCCTTGTAATTCCATTACTGCTTTTTGAAATTACATTGGTCAAAAACATATTTGTCATCTTTTCTTTTGTATTATCTTTTCTGGTTTTTGAAATGTTTACACTTAGATGCATTATTCTTGTTTATACTTCAAGAATACATATTTCAGTGTTCTCTGGTTTGAAAATCAACTTCAAATCACCTCAAACATCCTAACATGAACATTTCTTTCTATTCCTTCAAATATATATTCTTCCTATCAATCTAGCTCATATATGTACAAGATAATATTTTTCTGAGATGTGGATTCACATCATGACACATCAAAATAGTTTAGCATTTTGGTAGAATTTGTGAGAATTTAGCACAAACATTATTATTCAATGACCAATCAAAAGACTTGAGAAATAGTGGCAAAAAGATAAAAATGTTTAAAAACTGCAGGCATCAGAAAATGTTTTTGCGAAGTTGCTACTATGAATATTTCCTAAAAATATGCTTTGTTAACAGAAAATTCTTATATTTTTGCACTCAATGTGAAAAGGAATTTTTTTTCATGAAAGTTTAGCTTTAGATAGTTTTTACGGTAGCTGCAGTATCACAATCATTATCTTCAATTTCTCAAACAATGTCAAGAACAACATGAGACTGATAGTGACTGTGAATTGACCCACTTAGGGTCAGTGTGGGTGTTAGGACTTTTTTACACAAATGCTTTTCATAAAAATCAAACAACTAAAAGAAAAATAGCTGGCCGGGCGCGGTGGCTCAAGCCTGTAATCCCAGCACTTTGGGAGGCCGAGGCGGGCGGATCACGAGGTCAGGAGATCGAGACCATCCTGGCTAACACGGTGAAACCCCGTCTCTACTAAAAATACAAAAAGAAATTAGCCGGGCGTGGTGGCGGGCGCCTGTAGTCGCAGCTACTCCGGAGGCTGAGGCAGGAGAATGGCGTGAACCCGGGAGGCGGAGCTTGCAGTGAGCCGAGATCGCGCCACTGCACTCCAGTCTGGGCGACAGAGCGAGACTCCGTCTCAAAAAAAAAAAAAAAGAAAGAAAAAGAAAAATAGCTGAAGATGCCAGGCATTCTGATTTTTCAAATCTGTGTTTTCTTCACATAGGTATGGCATTGGTGTCAGGATAGAGGTGCTCAAAAATGCATAATGCATGTCTAAAAGCTTCATAAAATTACTAGATTTTAAAATAATTATCTCAAGAGATAGAATACAAGAAAGAATTTTAGAAAGCTCAGCACAGTTTAGTTGCTATTGTTTTGCCTTTATTTTTGCATGTTTTCTTATAGTTTTTTCCGAATAAGATGTTCTCCGAGAGCACAAAGCAGTGGCAGTGCTCTAATGACTGAGGGAATGTGGCCACTATAGGTAAAATTCCGCTCTCTGGTGGTGTAGCATCATGTTGAGAAAGCAACTAATTGTTTGGCTTCTTCTCTTACTAGCCAAGTACTCCCTGATATAGCCATCAACTCACCAATTCTACATGTATGACAGGAACTACCTATGCCAAAGCAAAGCAAGGCTCTGACAGACAGAAACAGAAAAATCACACAAGAGTGACAGCAATAGAAATATATTCAGTTTTGCTTTTTGGTTTACTTCACTATTCTTATTTGAAAATAAAATCAAGCACATAAAGTTATTTACTCTAGAGATTTGTATTTTCCACAAGGATATATCAAAGATTGGTTTATTGCTACCCTAAATTGGTCAAGGTTTGGGCTATATACCTATAAATTCTTCAAAATAGACAGCATGGTCCCTTAATATGTTCATTCATTCATTTATTCAACAAATATTTATTGATAACATGTTGATTCTTAAGCATCCTTTCATGTGTTGAAAAGACAGTGATACACAGGGAAAATAATGGTTCCTAACACCAGAAAAATTCCATCAAAAGGAAGAAGATAAAAAGAAACTCCATCTAGAGGATAAAACAGAAAATACGTAACTTGGCAAACATAGATGCATTGATTCCATTAGTGTTTTGAATAAAAATGAAACATGACATAATTCAGTGTCTAAGGATGAAGAGAAACTACTTTAGAATATACAAGGAAGGATTTTCTAAGAAAATGTCATTTGAATTATGACATGAATTATGATAGAACCTGGACAAGCAAACGTTCAGGTGAGAGCACCTCGTGAAGAAGGCAAGGGCTTAACTGGGTTATTCAAGAAACTGAAGGAAGTTAATAAGGTGTTGTCTTCTTTCTTTCATGCCACTGAGGACAGAAGACTTAATATGCTTAGAGCCTTTGAAACACTAAGATCCTAATGTTCTTCTTCAAGTATAGTAGACTTTTTTACATTTTAAAACTGATACATATCAAGACTTTTAAGAATCTTCACTTTCACACCAATCATTATTTTGAAAATGAACTCTGGACTTGGACCCTAGCTAAATGATCTGAACCCAAGCTCACAGCCCACACAATCAATATTTAAGTAGTTTTACATATATAAGCACATGTCAACCTCAGAATAAACTATATGATTGAGTTAACATTCTAAATTTTTTCATGAAATTTTGAGTGGTTCTTAAATAGCTGAATTGAGGAATATTAAATTCATAAATACATAGGTTCTAAAATATCACTTATTTTTATCTCTTCTCCATTTCTACCGCATAATCTACCTTATTTACTTTTCCTTCAAAATGTCTTGCATGTATCTTTTTTCCTTAATCCAAGTAGTATTATTTTATGTTTTTCATCACCTCATATTCTTCCCTATGTTTAATGCCTTTCTAACCGTGTCTTCCTGGCCAAATCTTACTATCTTTCAAAACCCAGTTTGACATTCTCCCAACCTTAATGTTCTTCCTATGAACTAGACCAAAAGAAATTATATAGTTTACGTCTCTTTGACACTTAGCACTTTGGGTATCAGCTCCCCTTCTATCTGTGTATATCTTACAGCATCTAGCAAATTTCCCACCCAGAACAAATACTTGTGGGAATGGTAAGAATGGAGGAAGGTGGAGATAGTATTCTATCCCATACTTTTCACATAGAGGAGAGAAAATGTGGGCACTCTAGAAGAGAAAAGCATGTAGTAATATGTAGCCCTCTCCTTCCCCAAAAGAAAAAGAGACATCAATTGATTAATTAGGGGAAAGACCTGAGATTGTAAATTCCTGCTTCTGTAATTCTTCAAAGCAATTGTGTCTCAAGGTGCATGCTTCCTCTGCTTTTCTGATAGCAGGCTCTGTATCTGTTAATGCCTGCATTTCTGAGCATATGCATTTTATTGTACAGGGAAAATATTAGGAAGTCTGATTATAGCTACATATCTGGAACACATTTTCTAATTTACTTATTAACAAAGCTGTAGTATTTTTATGTCCATCTTTATGATTCTCCACCTTAAAAACTTTCAATACATACTTGATGAATAAATGAATGAATGAACACCAAGTAGAGGATGATAACACACCCACCCATCTCACAGTTTTGTATTTTGGCCTCATTAAAAGGCCAGTCTTCCAATTACATTTGGAAGATTCACAAAATGACACAAGAGTATAAATAAGTATTCTCTGTAGCATAATTATTTCACCTGGCCCCCGAGACAACACATCAATGTGGCAAAGTTATATTTTGAGGTTTCTTTAAAAATTTCTCCAAAATAAGAGTCTTTTCAATTTTAAAGACTAGAAGACTGAGTGCTAAATATTTTCTCCACCAACATTGATGAGAAGTAGTATCAAATAGGATGCTTTAGACATACATAAAGAGGCATGTTTCATCCACTACTCATCAGCCAAGCACTCTCATTTATTTCAATGCAGCATTGTGAACCTAGAGACTCCAGGAAATTTACATTTCCAATACATTGAAATAACCCCAAATACTACATAACTAAATAATTATTACATTGAAAATAATGTCTGTTATTCTTTCATAAAACTAGAATTGATGCATAACAAATACACAGCCCCCTTCCTCATGAGGCTCCTGGGAGAGTCCCTGCTGTGCTATACTTTAATTCACTATTTGATCCGGACCAGTGAGGGGTGGCGGCAGGGAAGGAAAAGAAACATTTGACATTATCAAAATTAAAGTTGAAGAAAGCAGTCATAATTCTCAGTATCAGTGCAATTGTTAGCGACAGCTAGTTTAAGACAATTCTCTGCATTCTATGTTTAAACAGAGTACAATACTAAAATAAAAATTGTGAGTCATACCAAAGAACTAGAATTCTTCAGCAAAGAAAAATACAAGTGAAAAGCATATTGTCTTTTTTTTTTTTTTAAAAAAAGAGGCTTTCAAATCTTTTCCTTTACTTCTCTAATTTAAATGTTTTCTAGTAATGTTTTTTCTACAGTGGCCACAATTTCCTCTGTAATAAACACCAGTTTCTGGGAAGCACATTGTACCAATATCATTCTGCTAGAATATAGCATTTACCTAACAGCTTAATTGTCAACAAAAGTATTTTTAATATTAAAATATTTTTAAATATTTAAAATTAAAATTTTAATATTTTAAAATTAAAAATTCACTCCACATCATATTCCTATGAATTTAATTTATATTTTAATTTATATATTTATTTATTTTGTTATAAATTACTAAACTAATTTATTTTACTAATTATATTTAATTTATATATTTATATATTTCAAAATTTAGAACCTTTCCATTTTCCTCTCCATGAATTTGCCATTTAGATATGAGCTCACTGGAGGAGAATTAAAACTTAAGCTGTTATGACCAGGTGCAATAATAATATTAACCACCAGTACAGAGGTTGACCTCTTAATGATTACCAACAATGTCTGAAACGGAAACGCCACATCACTAGGTTTATTTCATTGAAGCTAGACCTTATTCAGCTGCCATCTCACCATCTAATCACATTTTTCTCAAGTTATAAAAAAAGGTAGTGCTTGTTAGGTGAAAGAAGCACCAAGCTTTTCCGAGTCTAATAATGTCACCATCAAAGAAGCAGCAATTTATAGTTGTCAGCCACTTGCCGTTGCATGAATACCAGTCTATTTAAAATATTACCTCTGTTTGTATGCAAATTGCTATCCATTTCATCCAGAATCCTATTAGCAGCCATCTACTCTACTGCGAGTCCTGGCTTTAGAAGAAAGGGATAGTTAGGCAGCTTTTGATGAGAAATAAAGATTAGCCTAAAATTTATGTTTAAAGGAATTTTACTAAGGAGAAAATTCAGATCAAGGATATCTCTCCAACACTCCTACCATACTATATACTCCATATGATCTAGGTTTAGCTTTACCCCCTGAAACCTCCATGTAGGAGCCCAGCAGAATCCATGAGCTGGTTCACTCATGAGTTTTCACCCTCCTTCATAATGGAGACATATTAGTCCCAAGGCTATTATGTTTTGGTCCTATTTTCTTTATCTTTCCAAAGTCTACATGGCAAAAGCAATGATTTTCTTCCAGTAACAATATTATCCTCTCTCTTTTTTTTCTAAACTATTATCTTCTTTTCTTCTGTCTACAAGTAAATTAGGCATGTTTTGAAAATTTAAATTAAAAAATGCTTAATACTTTGTTAGACTTAATCTTTCAGACTGGTCTAAAAATCACTAATATTTTCTGACAATTACTGATGTCTATAGTACAAGATAGACTGAATATATTTTTTAAAAAACTAATAAGACTAAAACAGTAAATAAATGTGTTTTATTTGGGGGAAGAGATTGGGAATGATACTCCAATCTCTTATTTAGGGGACTCCAGTGTGATTAACAGCCTAGGCTTTCTATGTCTCACTTTCCCCAAGGGATAAATATTTACTTAACTAACCGATGATTTTGCCGTGAAAAACTGGGGAGAGCAGTCACTTCCTCTTCTCTTTCATTTTGGAGACAGGGTATTTGAAGGAAAGATATATTCAGCATTATTCATCTATGCTGTTACCCTAAGCATGAAGATCTAGCCCCAAGCCACAATGACCTGTGGCTGGGCCTGTCTGATTCTGTACTAGATATACCATTTTCCTGTAAATATAAGCCACCATCTGCAGCATGAACATCATCAATAAGCAACGTTATTTATCTGTCCTCATCTGTTTTAGTCTTTTGTCTTACATTTCAGTTGTTCAGAACAGTGTTAGGGAATTGATAGTTTCATTTCATAGACTCCCTATCCAGCATGTTTGAAGAAATTATATCTTTTCGTAATTCATCTACCACTTAATAGAAGGGATAACCCAAAGATCATCACTGTATGTTTGGAACAATCAAGTAACTTAATACCCATTTTTTTCTCAGGTTCGTTTTTAACTGGTCAGCCTATCAAACAAGTGCTTTAGTATAACAAAGAAATTACATTAACAACCTGCTTAAATATATAACAGAGCATAAGTTAATTTATCCTAGAGCAATAAGTTAACATAAGGTAATAAGAGTTAACATATTAAGTAAATGATGGTTAATAGCTAATATTTATTCAACACTATGTGCTAATACTACTGAAAACATATTGTCCTAATTAATTTTCAAAACAGCACTAGGAGAGGAACTATTATTATCTATACTTTGAAAATGTTAAAATTCAAGCTTTAAAACCCTGTGTGAGGACACAGAACTCTTACAGGATTGAAAGACAGGTCTGTTTGACTTCAGAGTCCGTGTGCTCTGGAACCACATTTTATATTGCCTTTGCAAGAATGCTCTTGTTAAACTAGAACATTATATGGGAAATTAATTCAGTTTTATTCAATTTGAATTTGCTGGTCAAATCTTACCAATATGTAAAAAATATACACAAATTAATCAAGGATGCAGCACTGCAAAATTCATAGATGTTATTAGGAGCCTATTGTCTTTAAACAAAAGATTCGTCTAAAAGATAAATGTAAAATGAGGATCCTTTATGTTTTGACATTTCCAGGAATAGAGATGCAGAGAGATTGTTTCAGTTATTTGGGATCCATCTTAAAGAGTTATGGGAAAGTAATACAAATTGGAAGCAGTTCCAACTGCCGCATAATCAAATCTTATGGAGAACTGATATGCTATGCCATGTGCAGCTCGAAAGCCCAGTTATCCTGTTACCCTCTCAGCAGCACCCCAATTAATTCTAACATCTTCTATCCTGCCATAATGATGACTCGAGAGCTTTATTTTGCTTCTCTCTTCATGTGTGTTTTTTTTTCTATTCTGCTCCTGATCGCCTTCACTCTTTTTCATGAATTCTGCTTTCTTCAGACATCAATTGACTTATGACTTTTGCTCTAGATGAGCTCAACTTAAAACATCATTAGCTTTCCAACTTAGACTCAAGTTGTTATAGGCTGATGATTTATTGTGTTCATGCTTTTGATTTTATCCTATTCCAGTGGTATATACCAAGCAGTTTCCTTCCTAAAGCAATCAGATTTTCCTTTGCTTATTTTGAAACTTCACTTTTGATGTTTCATCATGTTTTATTCCAATTATTTCAGAGAAAGACAATGCCTTTGATGATATATTTACTTCATTTACAGGCATATCGTTCCCTATAAGACACAATATGCCTGTATGTAATTTAAAGTTTTTTTTTTTGTTTTTTTTTTTGTTTTTTTTTTTTTTTTTGAGACGGAGTCTCGCTCTGTCGCCCAGGCTGGAGTGCAGTGGCCGGATCTCAGCTCACTGCAAGCTCCGCCTCCTGGGTTCACGCCATTCTCCTGCCTCAGCCTCCCGAGTAGCTGGGACTACAGGCGCCCGCCACCTCGCCCGGCTAGTTTTTTGTATTTTTTTTAGTAGAGACGGGGTTTCACCGTGTTAGCCAGGATGGTCTCGATCTCCTGACCTCGTGATCCGCCCGTCTCGGCCTCCCAAAGTGCTGGGATTACAGGCTTGAGCCACCGCGCCCGGCCTTTAAAGTTTTTTTAACTTCAGTTTCAACCCAACAATTTTTTGTTTTGTTTGTTATTACTGAGACTGAGTCTCAGTCTGTCACCCATGCTGGAGTGCAGTGGCGTGCTCTTGGCTCACTGCAACCTCCACCTCCCAGGCTCAAGCAATTCTTGTGCCTCGGCTTCCAGAGTAGCTGGGATTAAAGGCCCCTGCCACCATGCCTGGCTAATTTTTGTATTTTTAGTAGAGATGGGTTTCACCATGTTGCCCAGGCTGGTCTCGAACTCCTGACCTCAAATTATCCACCTGCCTTGGCCCCCCAAAATGCTGGGATTACAGGCATGAGTCACAATGCCTGCCCAGCCTTGTTTTATTTTTAATCATCACTGATGATGTTGGCCAGTTTACTGGTGTAGCACGTATTAGTGTTAGCATGCAGCACAACCATACTGTTATAAATGTATGTTTTAATCATTACTGAATAATAAAATTGGGAGGTATAATCAAAACTGTGGTTTCTTTTCTCTATAGTCACAATGTTTCCCTCTACCATACTTCTAGTAATACATCCCACCTTCCTATCCATAGAAGTGAATCTTAACCATAGTGACCCTTGCCTCTGACCACAGTGAGTGGTTCAGTGATAGATTCATGATCTAGACCAGACCAATCACAGCTCTTATACAGATTTTATGTAACTGGGGCTGTAAGTTCCTCTTTAGAAAATTCTCTAAGATGTGATTCAAGTGGTTCAGCAATCACAATTCTTAACACATGGGGAAAGTTTGCCTTTCATAGAAGAAAATACTGTAGAGCCAATTAACAATAAGCAAAGAGAGCTGGAGGGACTGAGAGGAAGAGTGCTGGCTTTGACCAAGTTCAAGTTCCTGTTCCTTAAGCCCCTAGAACTGTCGAAGTCTGAGCTAGCAATATTCTTCCAGTAAATCTTCTTTATCGCTTAAATTAATTCAAGTTCAGTTCCTGTAATTTACAACTGAAAACATAGTAATGTAGCATTCTTCTTCATCTATCACATTTTTACTAGTAAATACCCTGATTGTGACTCTCAGTGTCTATTAATCACAGTGTCTTCATTGAACAGAATTCTTATCCAAAGTTACTTGAATGTACCTCTACTCCACCATGTGTAACACAAACTCATCCTTTATTCCCCAAGTACTTTTACTGTGTAACTTTCCAAGTATATTACTGATACAGTCTTGAATTTTGAGAAACACTGCTCAACTTCAGATAAGATAAAAACATCTACACCCTACAAATAAAATCCAAACTTTTTCAACTTGAAATTCAAAGCTATTTTTGTGGCCTATGCCTACCATTTCTACCTAAATTCTCATTGTTTTCTATCACAAATCCTACAATTGTCTGTATAATATTCCCTAGTCACATATTTATATTTCTATCTCTGCATCATTCATTTTACCTAGAATGCCTTTCTTATTTTCATCTTATTTTCTAAGCTTTGGCTAGCTCAAACACTATCTTCTCCTTGGAGAATGCATTTGCCTGGAGGCAAGCTAAACTAATCAAGAGGAATTGAAACTAAATGTGATGAGGGAGGAGAAAAACATCCCGATAAATATGTAAATCAATTTACTATGGAAAACAGTAGCATAACATTCAAAGAGGAAAATATTGTGGGTAGTACCAGTGAGTCATATGAGAAAACAATTGAACCCAAAACCAGTGATAATGCTTATAACACCAAATGCAAATATACATCCTTATACAAATTCTAAGTAATGTGAGTCTTACATTTTAGAGAAAAAACAATTTTAAAAAAGTAGACTTGCTGGATTTTTGTAAAAGGAGATTACAATATCAGAAGGACAGATAGACCTACTAAGAAATAGAGAAGAGTGATATAGAGTGATAAATACTATGTCCACCTAGAAACCAAATATTCTGAAAGGTCAAGATTACTGGAGACTAGGGGATACTTTTTAAAGAAGAAAAGGTTAATCTTATACATTTTGCTATGGGGTTAGAGCTTGTATCATGGTTAGGGTTATAGTGAGGGTTATTCTTGGGGTAAAGTTTAGGATTAGGGAATACCAAATAGGGAATAAGATGATATTTGCAGAGGGAAGAGCCAACATGGTCAATTAGATGGAGTCAGGAAGAGTTCCTCCCCCTGGGAGACTAGACCATCGTGTAGACTAGCACACTCTGAACAGATCTTCAGAAAGAAGGCATTGAGGGTGGATAGAGAAAGAATGCACATCCCACGACTAAAGGGAGAGGAAGCTGGAAACCCTGCGTAGGATTGCCAGGACTCGTTTCTGGCCCTGGAGTGGCTCTCACTGAAAGGATGCGTGAGACAGGCATGGAGTGGCACACTCTAAGCACAAACTCCAGGATCCTAGCTGCAGAAGACCTGTGACCCCCACAGACATTTGCAGTGAGAACCACCTGGAGAGTTGGCAGAGTCAGAACTTCAGTCTGCGTGGAGCCCAGAGAGTTTGGCAAATGAACAAATGCAGTGGAGCCCAGCCATGGGTGCCTATCCCCCGAAGCTTGCCATACTTCTCTCTAGGTGGCTTTAGCCTTTGTTGACTGCCATACCTGAAGAGATCAGGGCTGTCTTGCCTGTAGGACAGGGCCAGTCTGATCTAAATACCCCAGTGTCTGCTGGACTCTCCCAGGGACCCTGCCTAGCCTCTCCTACATGCAGCACAGTCTCAGCCGCCCCATCAAAACACTTCCTAGAGACAACTACCATAGCATTTTGCTGGAAGCCCCTGCCTTCCTGTTAGAGCACTTTTGCAGATGGACCCCCAATAGCATGCCCTCCTCCACTGGTGCCCACTCACCTACAGACTCCCCTCATTGCCCTATTGGCGTGCCTCACATTGGTGTATACATGCATGCCTGCAGCTACCCTGTAATTTCCACCTCCCCTGACCCCCTGTTGGTGCACACTCACCTGTGGCCTTCCGCTCACCCACTGGTATACACTCACCTGCCTCTGACCGTTCCACTGAAGCACATTCTCTCGCAGACCCTTGCCATGCTGCCACAGTACTTTTGCTGGCAGCCCCCTTTAAAGGGTTGTTGCCACAGACTCGAAATACTTCGGTCCCTCCAGTGCACTAGGTGCTTGACCTGCAGGGGCCAGAGAACAATGCTACAAGCCTGGACTCAGTCCCCAGAGATAGAGCACACAGCAAAGGAGTGATGAGCTGAGCCTCGGCCCCATGAAAGCATCCAGAAAAGAAGCCAACTGACTAAACCCAATGTATTAGTCCATTTCCATATTTCTACGAAGAAATATCCAAGACTGGGTAATTTATAAAGAAAAAGAGGTTTAATGGACTCACAGTTCCACATGACGGGGGAGGCCTCACATTCATGGCAGAAGATGAAAGAAGAGTAAATACACATCTTACATGGCAGCCAGCAAGAGGGCATGGGCAGGGGAACTGCCCTTTATAAAACCATCAGATACTGTGAGACTTATTTACTATCACAAGAACAGCATGGGAAAATCCTGCCCCCATGATTCAGTCACCTCCCACCAAGTCCCTTCGAGGACATGTAGGGATTATGGGAGCTATAATTCAAAATAAATTTTGGGGTCGGGCGCGGTGGCTCAAGCCTGTAATCCCAGCAATTTGGGAGGCCAAGGCGGGCGGATCACAAGGTCAGGAGATCGAGACCACAGTGAAACCCCGTCTCTACTAAAAATACAAAAAATTAGCCGGGCGCGGTGGCGGGCGCCTGTAGTCCCAGCTACTCAGGAGGCTGAGGCAGGAGAATGGCGGGAACCTGGGAGGCAGAGCTTGCAATGAGCCGAGATCGCGCCACTGCACTCCAGCCTGGGCAACAGCGTGAGACTCCATCTCAAAAAAAAAAAAAAAAAAAAAAAACAACAACAAAAAAACAGAAACAAAAAAACAAAAAAACAAAATAAATTTTGGGTAGAGACACAGCCAAACCATATCATTCCACCCCTGGCTCTCCAGAATCTCCTGTCCTCACATTTCAAAACCTATCATGCCTTCCTGACAGCCCCACAAAGTCTTAACTCAGTTCAGCATTAACTCAAAAGTCCATAGTTCAAAGTCTCATCTGAGACAAGGCAAGCCCCTTCCACCTATAAGCCCGTAAAATCCAAAGCAAGTTAAGTTACTTCCTAGATACAATGGGAGTACTGGCATTGGATAAATAAACCTACTCCAAATGGGAGAGATTGGCCAAAATGAAGGGGCTACAGGCCCCATGCAAGTCCAAAATCCAATAAGGCAGTGATTAAACCTTAAAGTTCAAAATGATCTCCTTTGACTCCATGTCTCACATCTAGGTCACACTGATGCAAGACTCATGGTCTTGGGCAGCTCCACCTCTGTGTCTTTGCAGGGTAAAGTGCCATTCCCAGATGCTTTTATGGGCTGGCATTGAATGTCTGTGCCTTTTCCAGACACACAGTGCAAGCTGTTGGTGGAGCTATCATTCTGGGGTCTGGAGGACAGTGGCCTCAGACACAGAGTGTGAGAAGAGTCTCACAGATCTACTAGGCAGTGCCCTACTAGGGACTCTGTGTGGAGGAGCTCCAACCCCACATTTGCCTCCTGCATTGCCGTAACAGAGATTCTCCATGAGGGCCCTGCCCCTGCAGCAAAGTCTGTCTGGACATGCAGGCACTTCCACACATCCTCTGAAATCTAGGTGGAGGTTCCCAAACCTTGACTTCTATGAATCAGCAGGCTCAACACCACATGGAAGCGGCCAAGGCTTGGGACTTGCATCCCTGAAGCCAAGGTCCAAGCTGTATCTTGACCCCTTTTAGCCACAGCTGGAGCACTAGAGCACCAAGTCCTAAGGCTGCACATAGCAGGCGGGCCCTGGGCCCACAAAACCATTTTTCCCACCTAAGCCTCTGGGCCTGTGATGGGAGGGGCTGCCTTGAAAGTCTGACATGCTGTGAAGACATTTTTTCCATTGTCTTGGTGATTAACATTCTGCTCCTTGTTACTTATACAAATTTCTATAGCCAGCTTGGCTTGAATTTCTCCCCAGGAAATGGGTTTTTCTTTTCTACTGTATCATCAGGCTGCAATTTTTTTCAAGCTTTTATGCTCTGCTTCCTCCTGAAAACTTTGCCATTTAGAATTTTCTTTCATCAAATACTCTAAATCATCTCTCTCAAGTTCAAAGTTTCACAGATCTCTAGGGCCAGGCAAAATGCCACCAGTCTCTTTGCAAACCAAGAGTAACCTCTTCTCCAGTTCCCAACAAATTTATTATCTCCATCTGAGACTACCTCAGTCTGGACTTTATGTCCACATCACTATCAGCATTTTGGTCAAAGTCATTCAACAAGTCTTTAGGAAGTTCCAAGCTTTCCCATATTTTCCTGTTTTCTTCTGAGCCCTCCCATCTGTTCCAACCTCTTTCTGTTACCCAGTTCCAAAGTTGCTTCCACATTTTCACGTATCTTTACAGCAGTGCTCCACTCCTGGTACCAATTTAGTGTACTCATCCATTTTCATACTGCTATAAAGAAATACCTGAGACAGGATAATTTATAAAGTAAAAGAGGTTTAACAGACTCACAATTCCACATGACTGGCGAGGCATCACAATCATGGTGGAAGGCAAAGAGGAGCAAAGGCACATCTTACATGGCAGCAGGTAAGAGAGTGTGTGCAGGGTAACTGCCCTTTATAAAACCATCAGATCTCATGAGACTTTTTCACTATCGTGAGAGCAGCATGAGAAGAACCCACCCCCATGATTCAATTGCCTCTCACTGTGTCCCTCCCACAACATGTGGAGATTATGGGAGCTACAATTCAAATTGAGACTTGGGTGGGGACACTACCAAAGCATATCACCCAACATATACCACTGTCAAACCCTCACGGACATTAAAGAATATAAAAGCAAAAACAGCCATCCAAAGGACAGCAACTTCAAAGAGTAAAGGAACATCAGCCCACATAGATGAGAAAGAACTAGTGCAAAAATTCTGGCAAATCTAAAAACCAGAGTGTCTTCTTACCTCCAAATGATCACATTAACTCCCCAGCAATGGTTCTCTACCAGATTAAAATGGCTGAAATAACAGCATAGAATTCAGAATATGGATGGAAAGGAAGCTCAATGAGATCCAGGAGAAGTTTGAATACATTTCAAAGAAAACAGTAAAATGATCCAAAAGTTGGAATATGACAAAGCCATTTTAAGCAAGAACCAGAGTGAACTTCTAGGAATGAAAAATTTACTACAGGGATGTTGTAATGCACTTGGAATCATGAAAAACAGAATAGACCAAGCTGAAGACAGAATCTCAGAACTCAAACAATTCCTTCAAATCAAAGCACAATGACAAAAAAATTTTTTAAAAGTATTCTAAAAAATGAATAAAACCTGAGAAATATGGTATTATAGGGAGACCAAATCTATGACTTATTGGTATTCCTGAAAAGGGTGGAGAGAGAGAAGCAACTTGTAAAACATATATGAGGATATTTTCCACAAAAATTCCCCAATCTCCCTAGAGGCTGCCATGCAAATTCAGGAAAATCAAAGAACCCCTGTGAGATACTATACAAATGATCATCCCCAAGACACATAGTCATTAGATTCATCAAGGTCAACATAAAAGAAAAAGTCTTGAAGGCAGCTAGAGAGAAGCGGGTAGGTCACACCCAAAGGGAACTCCATCAACCTAACATTAGACTTTTCAGCAGAAATCTTACAAGTCATAAAAGATTTGGGACCTATATACAGTATTTTTAAAGAAAAAATATTCCAACCAAGAATTTATTTTCCAGCCAAACTAAGCTTCCTAAGTGAAGGAGAAATAAAATCCTTTTCAGGCAATCAAATGCTAAGGAAACTCATTATCACCAGACCTATCTTACAAGAGGTTCTTAAGTGAGTGCTAAACATGGAAACAGAAGGTTGATACATGCAACCATAAAAATACACCTAAGTACATAATCCACTAACACAATAAAGCAATTATACAATCAAGGCTACATAAGAACCAGCTATAACATCATGATGACATAATCAAATACTCACATATGAATATTGACCTTGAATATAAATGAGCTAAATGCCCCTCTTAAAAGGCACAGTGTGGAAAGTCGGATAAAGCAGCAAGATTCAACTGTATGCTGTCTTCAAGAGGCCCATCTCACATGCTGTGACACCCACAAGCTCAGAATACAGGAATGGAGAAGAATCAAATAAATGGAAAACAAAAAAGAGCAGGGATTGCTCTTCTTATTTTAGACAAAATATCATGTGAACCCCACCCCCAATATTCAATGTGGCTCCTTTTCTATTTTTCCCTAAGTGTCGGCTGATCTGAAAAATAAAGGGAAAGAGTACAAAAGAGAAATTTTAAAGCCGTGTGTCTGGGGGAGACATCACATGTCGGCAGATTCCGTGATGCCCCTGGAGCCATAAAACCAGCAAGGTTTATTAGGGATTTTCAAAAGGGGAGGGAGTGTACAAATAGGGTGTGGGTCACAGAGATCACATGCTTCACAAGGTAATAAAATATCATAAAGCAAATGGAGGCAGGGTGAGATCACAGGACTACAGGATGGGGCGAAATTAAAATTACTAATGAAGTTTTGGGCAAGCACTGTCATTGATAACATCTTATCAGGAGACAGGGTTTGAGAGCAGACAACTGGTCTGATCAAAATTTATTAGGCGGCAATTTCCTCATCCCAATAAGCCTGGGAGCGCTACGGGAGACCGGGGCTTATTTCGTCCCTTTGTCTATGACTGTAAAAGACAGCCGTCCCCAAAGTGGCCATTTTAGAGGCCTCCCTTCAGGGACGCATTCTCTTTCTCAGGGATGTTCCTTGCTAAGAAACTAATTCAGTGATATTTCTCCTATTTGCTTTTGAAAGAAGAGAAATATGGCTCTGCTCTGTCTGGCTCACAGACAGTCAGAGTCTAAAGTTATCTCCCTTATTCCCTGAACATTGCTGTCATCCTGTTCTTTTTTCAAGTTGCCCAGATTTCATATTGTTCAAGCACACATGCTCTACAAACAATTTGTGCAGTTAACGCAATCATCACAGGATCCTGAGGTGAACATACATCCTCCTCACCTTACGAAGATGATGGGATTAAGAGATTAAAGTAAAGACAGGCATAGGAAATCACAAGGCTATTGATTGGGGAAGTGGTAAGTGTTCATAAAATCACAATTTATGTTCAGAGATTGCAGTAAAGACAGGTGTAAGAAATTATTAAAGTATTAATTTGGGGAACTAATAAATGTCATGAAATCTTCACAATTTATGATCTTCTGCTATGGCTTCAGCTGGTCCCTCCATTTGGGGTCCCTGACTTCCCACAACAAAACACACTTTACACTAAAAATGATCAAAAAAAGACAAAGAAGGGCATTACATGATGATGAAGGGTTCAATTAACAAGAAGACTTAACTACCTTAAATATATGTACACCCAACATTGGCTTACCCAAATTCATTAAACAAGTTCTTAGAGACCTGCAAGGAGACTTAGATAAACACACAATAACAGGAGACTTCAACACCCCATTGACTGTGTTAGATCATCAAGGGAGGAAACCAACAAAGGTATTCAGGACCAAATTTTGACACTTGATCAAAGAGACCTAAAAGACATCTACAAAATATTCCACCCAAAAACAAGAATATCCATTCTTTTTTTTTTTTTTTTTTGAGACGGAGTCTCGCTCTGTCGCCCAGGCTGGAGTGCAGTGGCGCGATCTCGGCTCACTGCAAGCTCCGCCTACCAGGTTCACGCCATTCTCCTGCCTCAGCCTCCCGAGTAGCTGGGACTACAGGCGCCCACAACCGCGCCCAGCTAATTTTTTGTATTTTTAGTAGAGACGGGGTTTCACCGTGGTCTCGATCTCCTGACCTTGTGATCCGCCCGCCTCGGCCTCCCAAAGTGCTGGGATTACAGGCGTGAGCCACCGCGCCCGGCCTAAGAATATACATTCTTTTCAACTGTACATGGATCATACTCTAAGATCGACCATATGCTTGGCCATAAAACAATTCTTAACAAATTTTAGAAAACCAAAATCATACTGACCACTCTCTCAGACTGCAGTGCAATAAAAATATAAATAAAAAGAGGATCTCTCAAAACCATACTATTATGTGGAAATTAAACTATCTGCTCCTGAATGACCTTAGGGTAAAGAATAAAATTAAGCCAGAAATCAAGAAATTCTTTGAAACTAAAAAATAAAGATGCAACATATCAGAATATCTGGGACACAGCTAAAGCAGTGTTAAGTAGAAAGTTTAGAGTGCTAAATGACTATATCAAGAAGTTAGAAATATCTTCAATTAGCAACCTAACATCACATCTACAGTAACTAGAAAAATAAGAGCAAACTAATCCCAAGGTTAGCAGCAGAAAAGAAATAACCAAAATAAGAGCTTAACTGAATGAAGTTGCAAAAATCCATACAAAAGATAATTGAAATCAAAAGTTTGTTCTTCAAAAGAACAAACAAGATTGACAGACCACTAGCTATATTAATAAAGAAAAAAGATTCAAATAAACACAATTATAAATGACAAAGGTGACATTACCACTGATCCCATAGAAATTAAAAACAAAACAAACAAACAAAAAAACTCAGAGACTGCTACAAACTCCCCTATACACACCAACTAGAATACCTAGAAAAAAATGGATAAATTCCTGGAAACAATGTCTCAAGATTCACCAAAAGAATGAAATCCTGAACAGACCAGTAACAAGTACCCATACTGGAATCAGTAATGAAAAACCTACCAACCAGAAAATGCCCTGGAGGCAGATTTCACAGCCAAATTCTACCAAAGGTACAAAGAAGAGCTGGTACCTATCCTACTGAAATTATTCCAAAAAGTCTAGGAGGAAGGATTCCTTCCTAACTCATTCTGTGAGGACAGCATCATCCCGATACCAAAACCAGGCAGCGACACAATGGAAACCACCACCAACACTACCACCAACAAAAAACTTCAGGCCAATATCCCTGATGAACATAGAGGCAAAAATTCTTAACAAAATACTAGCAAACAAAATCTAGCAGCACATCAAAAAGCTAATGCACCAAGATCAAGAAGTCTTCATTAATGGGACGCAAGACTGCTTCAACAAATAAATGTGTCTCATCACATAAACAGAACTAAAAATAAAAACCACATCATCATCTCAACAGACACAAGAAAGGTTGTGATAAAATTCAGCATCCCTTCATGTTAAAAACCTTCAACAAAGTAGGCATCAAAGGACCATACCACAAAATAATAAGAGCCTATGACAAACCCACAGCCAACATCATAGTGAATGGGCAAAAGCTGGAAGTATTTCCTTTGAGAACCAGAACAAGACAAGGATGCCCACTCTAACCACTCCTATTCATCATAGTTCTGGAAATCCTAGCCAGAACAGTCAAGATAAACAAACAAACAAAAAAAGACATCCAAGTAGGAAGAGAGGAAGTCAAACTATCTGATATGATTGTATATCCAGAAAACCCCATAATGTCTGCACAAAGACTCCTAGAACTGATAAACAACCTCAGTAAAATGTCAAGATACAAAATCAGTGTACAAAAATCAGTAACGTTTTTTATACATCAGTAACATCCAGTCCAAGAGCCAAATCAAGAACACAGTTTCACACACAGACCAATGGAACAAGTTAGAGAGCCCAGAATTAAAACCACACCCCTACAACCATCTGATCTGTGACAAAGTTAACAACAAACAATGTGGAAAGAACGTATTCAATAAATGGTGCTAAAATAACTGGCTAGCTGTATACAGAGATTGTATGTAACTGAACCCCTTCCTTTCAACACATACAAAAATTAACTAAAAATGGATTGAAGACTTAAATGTAAGGCCTACAACTATAAAAACTCTAGAAAAAAACCTAGGAAGAACAATTCTGGACATAAGGCTTGGCAAAGATTTTATGACAGTCTCCAAAATCAATTGAAACAAAAACAGAAATAGACAAGTGGGACCGAATTAAGCTAAAAAACTTAAACATAGCAAAAAAAAAAAAAAAAAAAAAAAACAAACCACCACTATTAACAGATTAGACAACCTACAGAATGGGAGAAAATATTTGAATGCTATATATTCAACCAAGTTCTAATATTCAGAATCTATAAGGAAATGAAATCAACAAGCAAAAACAAACAGCCTCATTAAAAAATGGGCAAAGGATATGAATAGACACTTCTCATAAGACATACACACAGCCAACAACCATATGAAAAAATGCTCAACATCTCTAATCATTAGAGAAATGCACATCAAAACCACAATGATATACCATCTCACACCAGTCAGCATGGCTATTAAAAATTCAAAAAATTATAGTTACTGTAGAGGTTGAGGAGAAAAGGGAATGTTTATACACTGCTGGTGAAAATGTAAATTAATTCAGCCAGTGTGGAAAGCCATTTAGAGATTTCTCAAGGATGTTAGAACCAACTGATCCATCAGTCACATTATTAGGTACACACTGAAAAGAATATAAATTGTCCAACCATAAAGACACATGCATGTGTATGTCCATCATGGCATCATTTGCCATAGCAAAGACATGGAATCAACCTAGATTCCTATCAACAGTAGACTGGATAAGGAAAATATGGGACATATACACCATGGAATACCATGCAGCTATAAAAAAGGACAAGATCATGTCCTTTGAAGCAACACTGATGGAGCTGAAGACTATTATCCTAAGTGAATCCATGCAGGAACAGAAAACCAAATACCATGTTTTCACTTATAAGTGGGAGCTAAACATTGAGTACACCTGGACACAAAGATGAGAACAATAGATCCTGGAGCCTAGCTGATGGGGGATGGTGGGAAGAGGATGAGAGCTGAAAAAGTACTAATTGACTACTACTATGCTCACTACCTGGGTGATGAAATGAATTTGTACACCAAACCTCAGCAATGTGCAATTTATCTGGTTGATAAATATGCATGTGTACCCTTGAACCTAAAATAAGGAAAAAAAAATGATTTGCACACAAAGTACAGTAGTATACTTAGAGAATCATTTGACTCAAAACAGAGTTTATGACAAGTTCTACACATATTTTTCCTGAAAATTTGAAGTCCCAGAGAAGGGTAGGATTTACCATTGGAAATTATTTAGAACCTGATTTTGACCAATCAGGAGGAATTGGATGAACAAAATAAAATACAAAACCCGATAAATGATATTAAAGTATCATGAAAATGTTGAAGAGAGCTGGCATGGTTGTATGAATAGCAAGCACACTATGCTTTAAAGTAAAAAGAACAGTTAGTTAAAAAAAAAAAGTGGTCTCTACTTATTAATAACATAATACTCAGGAAAACACAACATTTTAAACCAGCATATATGCAAGAACAAATAGCCAATAATTAAAATGATTATTCAGAGAAATTAAAAATGTTACTTTCACAGTGGGAAATTTAAAAACCGTGGCTTACGTCCCTTTGAATGAATAGGCACATTCAACAAATAGTAAGAACATAAAAAATATGAACATTATTAATTACCAAACTTGCTATGATACTACATATACAGAATCATGCATGCCAAAATTAAAGATTGCACAGTTTTCTCAAGTGCATGTGATTCATTTACAAACAATTCATCAAGCACCAAGCACTAAAATCATTTCAAAAACCAAAAGATAGTTAACATATAAAGCATATTCTTGAATAATAAAGTACTTCATTTATGTGTAGTTAATTTTGAAAATAACATAAGAAGGCCAGGCGCGGTGGCTCAAAGCCTATAATCCCAGCACACTGGGAGGCGGAGATGGGAGGATCACAAGGTCAGGAGTTGAAGACCAGCTCGGCCAACAGGGTGAAACCCCATCTCTAAGAAAAATACAAAAAAAAAATTAACTGGACATGGTGGTGTGCACCTGTAATCCCAGCTACTCAGAAGGCTGAGGCAGGAGAATCGCTTGAACCCAGGAGGCAGAAGTTTCAGAGAGCCAAGATTGTGCCACTGCACTCTAGTCTGGGGGACAGAGCGAGACTCTGTCTCAAAAACAAAACAAAACAACAAAAGAAGAAACACAGTTGAAAAGGTGAGCTGGGCATGGTGGCTCACATCTGTAATCCCAGCACTTTGGAAGGCCGAGGCAGGAGGATCACTTGATGTCAGCAGTTCCAGGCCAGCCTGGGCAACGTAGTATTACCCTGTCTCTACTAAAAATACAGAAATTAGCAGCTGTGATGGCAGATGCCTGTAATCCCAGCTGCTAGGGAGGCTGAGGAGGAGAATCACTTGAACCCAAGAGGCGGTGGTTGCAGTGAGCCGAGATTGCACCACTGCACTGCAGCCTGGGTGACAGTGCGAGACTCTGTCTCAAAAAAGTGAAAAGAAAAATTTTAAAAGCATTTCTAAATAGATCGTAATTCAAAAAGTAACAAATTGGAATAAACTTAGAATCATCAAATGTGAAAATGCTGCATGTTTAAACAAGTGAAACAAGTAAGCATTACAAGTATCCTTCACTACCCAACCTTTCTTGATGCGAATAATATGATGAATTGCAAATATCCAAATTTGCTATCTGAATCGAAACTTCATATTACAAATATACATTTATGTACCAGAAAAAAATGTTGAATTTATGTATGACCCAGGGCCAAAAAATGCAGTGTGACTTTAGTCTATTCTGGATTTCCCCCCTAAACAGTATTTTGATCTCGTCATTTTAAAGGATTCTACATTATCATTATGTATTCCCACCTATTCCCTGGGCCCCAGGGTTTACTGCTGTTGAGGAAATGAGCATAGCACCAACCTGGGTTCAGTTGAAATTAGTATTTTTTACTCTGCAATTTAATTGGTTATTGATGTGACAGACATGTTCTTTTTATGTACATAATACAAATGTCATCTATATCTTATACTGCAGTATTATTTTATAGTGAGAAATCATAGAATGGCTTTAAATGCTTTCTATATATAAAACACTGATATTAAGAAAGTTTTACTAATAAGTAGAGAAACTGGTTGAGAGCATTGGATGGCCTAAGAATGCCATTTGTACTATTTAAAAAGTGAAATATAATAGGCATATAATATGTAAAATTTGCTGTTCAATATATTTTCAGATAAACATTAAATATTGATAACAAAGGATGCATATATTTATAATCATTATATAAAAACAATAAAACTTAATAGAAATATAGATAAGAATAATTAAGGAAAGAGAAATACTGTAAGAATTGTATTTGTGATCATAAAGATAATCCTAAATAAAACACCAGCAAAGAGAATATGTTATTGTACATACAATAGCACAAAATTAAGATTTATCTAGGTATGCAAAGATTAACATTTTAAAATGAAATTAATCATGCTAATGGATGAAAGAAAAAATTAACATCATTACAATAGATAAGGAAAAAGGACTTGAAAAAAAATTAACTATCACCAAATGAAAACTTTAACCTGTGAGACTTTAAAAACAAACTACCAGAAAATCTACAGAAAACATTTAACCATAGAAAACAAAACTACATAAAACCATTACGCTTAATAGTAAAACATTAGAAGAATTACTTTTAAAGTCAATAAAAGGTAAGGATCTTGCTATCATCACTATAACCAGTTACCAACTGCTGTGAAACTATTCCAAAACTTCTCAGCATTTTATAAAAACGGTGATTTATTAATTCTCATGAGTCTCTGAATTGTTTCAGCAGGACTCAGATGGGATAACTTGTCCCATCTTGTTTAAATCCTTTGGAGCTTGCTCACATGGCTTCGGTTTGGGCTGAGAAATTCACGATGCCTCTCTCACATGTCTAGTTTCTAGGCTAGGATAGTTGGGTCCTTTATCTTTCTCTTCTTTAGATGTTTATCCTCTAGGAGTGCTCTCCACTGATATTCTTTCATTTACTTGGATCTTTCTCTCCATGTGGTCTCTTCAGTAGGATAGCTCATGTTCCTTTACATCGCATCTTAGGGATCTCAGGAAGCCCAAAGTGGAAACTGCTATGTGTCATAAAGCTTAGGCTTTTAAACTCAGACACCATCACATCTACTTTATTCTTTTGCTTAAATGGAGCTAAACGCTAGGCCAGATTCAGTGTGGGAGGTTACCAAAGGGCATGGATATGGAGATGTGCCTTTTACTGGGGGTCATTTTGTAGCAATCTATCATGGCCACTTCAAGTTTGTATTTGAGATTTTGCCTATCACATTGTGATGAGCAAGGGGATGAGAATGATGATAGTGATATTAAGAATTGAGGGGAAATCTCATTTGGGGATATGATTGCTTATATAGAAAATCTTATAGAATGAACAAAAAATATTAAAATTTATGTCAATGATCTTAATATGGGTAGCATATTAAAAATGAATTATATTGGGACAACATGGTGAAACTTCATCTCTACAAAGAGTATAAAAGTGAGCTGGGCATGATAGTGCATGCCTGTAGTACCAGCTACTTAGCAGGCTGAGGTGGGAGGATCAATTTCGCCCAGGAGTTTGAGACTGCAGTAGCTGAAATCATGCCACCACACTCCAGACTGGGTAACAGAGCAAGACTCTGTCTCAAAATAAACAAAAAGTATAGTTCCATATATCGTAAACATAAAAATTTAAGATTTTTAAGACAATATGTACATTAGCAAGAAGTCATCTGAAGTATATAGAAATGCCCAGCAAAAAGGTCCGCCATCTTTATGAGAAAATGGGAAACATTTTATTGAGAGACATTAAAGAAAGTCTATATAAATGGGGAGAAATGGCAAATGGATATGATATCTTAATATCATAAAGTAAATAATTTTTCTACTAGCAATATATAAATTTAATAAAATTTTAATCAAAATTACAATAAGATTTTTCCTGGAACCTAAAATGTTAATTCCATAATTAATGTTAAAGTGCAAAAAGCCAAGAATAACCAAGACAAATTTGGAAAAAAATGAACAAGTTTTGGGGTCTTACCACATAACACCACCAAACAGAGGTGTTAATTCAGCAAGAAACAAAAGCACAGGAATAAAGGAAAAGACTGATAAACTGTACTATATTAACAATTATAAACTTCTGTACAATCAAAGAAACCAAAGAAATAGAAGTCACAAGCAACAGTGTAGAAGGCATATGCAAGGACTCATTTAATCCATCACTATCAAAAATATATTTTAATAAAACCTTCAAATTAATAAGAAAATGAAAATAAAATAGAGAAATGGACAATTACTATACACTGGAAATTGAAGACAAGGAATACCAAAATGATCAATAAACAAATTAAGGCTTACTCAAATTTTCTAATGATGATGAATGAAAACTAATTAATAATTATTTGGTAAATTGTAAGCCATTTGAAGATTCTATACGTTTTTAAGAAGGTAGAGACTCTCAGAGTGCTTGTGGAAGTGCAAATTAGTACAATTTATTTGAAGAGTGACTTAGCAATAATATCCATTTAAAAGTGCCTAGTGCAACCTTCGTACACTTAAACTAGGAAAATATGTATAAGAATGTTTTTTCAGCATTATTTGTAATAGCAAAGAAATGAAGTGCAACCTATGAGAGAAGCATAAATACATGTGGAATACCCATACAAAGGCATTGTATGAAGCAATAAAAATTCATAAAACAGATCCATGCTTTCAAACACACATGAATCTTTCAAATATGTTGAGAGGGAATAAAAGTAAGTTGCTCGAGGACTGTAAAATTTTATACCAGTTTTATAATTTTTTAAAATTTCAGCCAGTCATAATAATGCTTACATATTTTATAGGTATTTGTGTATGTAGTAAAACTATCTTTAAATGAATGAAATTTAAAAACGTATTCAACACAGTTGTTGGCTCAGTTTCAGCTAAGCTAAATAAGTTTTATTTTATATTCTTGATGGTAGGCACATGGATATTCATATTATTTATTTTTTTGTGTGCATGTCCTTCAATATTACAAATGTAAAAAAATAGAATTATAGTGATTGGCAGGGATTCTGGAACATAAATCAGAAAGCAAATGATTTCCCATTTTAAAAAATAAAAGAATAAATTGTTTTTCATTTTTCAACAAATACTTGTTATAATTCCAGGATATATCACACACTGTGCTGAGTGCTGAAGAAACAGCCATGAAAAGAAAGACCCAGAAGATCCAGTTACCACCTTCGTGGCATTTATAATCTGATTATCACTTAACCTACAGAAAGTGGTGGTTTGTGACTACATTAGTCACAACAGGATGCTTACTTGAGAGCTAACTTTATTTCTTTGAGGGGGTCCTTTTTTATTTAATGGCAAAGAGAAATGTCATGGAATTCAGCAAATCCATGACAACGTATAGATTAACTGATATCAGTCTGAAGGGAGGTTTGTTTTTTTAAATTACTGCATTGCACAGTTATCATCTATTAAGGGTTTATTATTTGTTCTTAATGGCTTGAGAACAGATACAAATAATAAAGTTGAGTTTTATTTTTCTACATAAAACTTCGAGAATAGAGAATGTTAATATGCAATATAGTAGTACCTATATACCACATTTACCAGTAATATACCAAAACCGTATTTTTCTCTTTAACCACACTGCCTGTCATGAATTTACAAATACTCTATGGCATGAATATTTAATTCCTATCTTCAATTGTGATTATCAACTGCAATCGCTTAATTAGGTTGTCCTAATTGATTTTGAAGTATGTTGAATATTATATGCCTGCAACAACTTAGAGGTCTGAAGTTTTCAAATCGTTTTCTCTTTATAAAACAGCAAAGGGAGTGAAATCATGAGTGGGTGTCAGCAGAGACTGTGTTAGTAACTGTTGCTTTAGAATACATGATAAATTATTGCCACCTTTCATTTTGCTTGACTTTTGATTGCAGCTTCTTTTTAAAAACATTTCTACCAAAGAGAAAATTTACCCTTTCAGTTACCAAAATTTCATCAAAAGAAAAGATACATTGGAGGGGGTACATTTTGCCAATCTATAAAATTTTAGCACACATTGGAACACTTCAGGATTAGTAAAAGTATGCCATGAACAAGTTAGGTTTATGCTGGAAATGCAAGGTTAGTTTAACATTGGGAAATCAATAAGTATAATTTACTATATTTACAGAAGAGAAAGGAAAAGTTATAAGATTATTACAATAAGGCAGAAAAAGAATTTTACAAAATGTAACCAATTCATGCTGAATAGTCTCCTCCAGAAACAAAAGAGAATTCCCTTAATGTGATAAGGGTATCTTTAAAACATTTTAGACCTAATGTCATGCTTAGTAGTGAGAAAAAAATTGCCCTAAGGTACGAATACCAAGGATATGTGTTTGCCATTTCATTGATCATTATACTGAAGGTCCTAGAAAGTGCAGCAAGCCAGAAAAAAATTACATACTGGAAAGAAAACAAAGTAAAATTATCTTTCCATAGATGATATTTTTGTATTTATAGAAAATCCTAAGGAATCTCCAAAAGGCTACTAGCATTAATAAATGAGATTAAGAAGTTAGCAGGATAAACATCTACATATTTTTAAAAAACTGTATTTGTAAACTAGTGAAAACAAAAATAAAATTGTAAAATTACTATTTTCTAGTGCCCCAAATATTAATTATGAAAAATTTAACAAAATATGTGAAAGATATATACATTGATAAATACGAAGCATTGCTGAGAGACTTAGAAAAGACCCAAATAAAGATAATGGCCATGTTTATGGATTAGAAGATAAAGCATTATTAAGGTATCAATTCTTCCAATATTGATCTATAGGTTAAAAGTAAACCCAATCGAATCTCAGTAGGCTTTTTATAAAATGGAATTTGGAAAGCTTATTCTAAAATTTATATAAAAAGATAAAATACATTGAGTAGCTAAAACCATGTTAAAGTAGTGCAATGTTGGAGGAATTATACCACTGAATTTCAAGATTTAGTATAAAGCTAAAATAATAAAGATTGAGTGAATTTCATGCAAAGTGGATATAGATATAATCAGAACAAAGAGTTCAACGATTTTGCTGTAGTTTAGTCAACTGAGGGTGCAATGGTGTAAACGTAATTCAGTGGGGAAAGGATACTCTTTTCAGGAAATTATTCTAGAAGAACTACCCTTCTTAAGAAAAAAATATGAAAAATATCTGTATCTCACCCCTTGTACTAAAATTAATTCAAAATTGATTATATATCTAAAAGTAAAGCTTTAGCTATAAAATTATTAGAAGAAAATATTGCAACCTAGAAGATAAACAAGTACAGACATAAAAGGCACTTCCCATAAAGGAAAAAAGGTCAAAGTCTTACAGCCAATAAATTACAGAACTTGTATCCAAATGCACTCTGATTGCCAAGGCGAAGTCTGTAACATTACACATTATATGTTTTCTCTCATATTTCTCTTTTTCTCCCCAATTCATGTGAACTTCAGAAAATGCCAGAAGCAAAGCAATTCTCGATTAGAACAAGTAATGACAAAACATTATTCCTACTTCAAAAATCTGGTTTATTTGGATTTCCAGTAAAGTTTTGGTTTGACTGTGAGTCCTCTAAAATGTTTGTGAACATAAAACTGTTGCAGAAATTTTTATATAATAGAGTAAGTTTCTAATAGTAGAGAATAATACGCATTTGTGCTTACTATGTACCAAGTCCAATTCTAAATATTTTGTTTACTAACTCATTTAATCCCCAAAAATAAATCTATGAGTGTAGCATTTTAATCCTATTTTTATAGATGAGAATATCTGAGGCACAGAGAGAGAACTCACTCAAGTTCACATAGTTTAGTAAGACTTCCAAACAGGATTTAAACTTGGGCAGTCTGACTCCAGATTTTACACTCTCAACTGCTTCTACTGTATAGCTCAATGCTCTTCAAACTTCACAGACTTACAAATCACCTGGAAGACTTATTAAAACACACATTCTAGCCTACAACCTGAGATTCTGTTGGTCAGGGAATTTGCATTTCTAAAACTCCCTGCGGGTCTCAGAGCATGCACTGGTATAGACCATGTTTTGGGATTTTCTTGCTAATGATCTTTAAAACAATAGAGACTTTCTCAGCCCAATGCAGTGAGCTATAATCTCACTTCAGGGCAGCAAGATGAAATAAACCTCTTCAAATCCCATGACTATGTGAAATTCTTTCCTAAGTCAATATGATGTACACCTAGAGACAATCAAAACATGATTTATATAATACTAAAAGTATTCTTTGCCAGTCAAAAGGCAGCAAAAACAAGTGCATACTAAGTAGAGAGCTTTTTAATGAGTTTTCTTATAAATGTTCTACAATGAAAAGGAAGGTAATAACAGTAAACTCTGAAATCTTCTGTCCTTAAGGGCTAAATTCTGTCCACCATTAGCTTGCAGGTACAAAACTCGGGATCTGATGTTTCAGCCAGGACAGATTTCAGCTCTATAAACAGGATGGGCATTTTCTAGAAGTTTCTCACTTTTTTGGGGGGGGGGGAAGAGGAAGTTTATTTAGGAAAAACATACCAATCTTAGCTCTAGGAATAAAGTAGGGAGAGGATGCTTTGAACAAAGCCTGAGCATCACATTGGGCATGTTCTCTGGGGCCCAGGCTATCTGTGGAAAGACAGCTGCTTGAATTTAAGCAAACAAAGATTCTTGCAGGCTTTAGTCGATTTGTTTCACAAGAACGATTAACTCATTTACTCAAAAAGTTAATCAAGTCCGTATTCTATTTAAGAGAAAAAAGGATATACTGAGGCTCCCTTTAACATAAACAGCAAATATTGGGGAAAATAATTTTTAAATAAAATGGCAGTTGGGTATAAGACCTCCATTCAGTTGGATATGTCCTAAAAGTGACCAATTTGTCAGCTGTCCTCCAGTACATGAGAACTTAAAGGTTCATGACTTAAAGATGTAATTTTCTGGTATGTTTTATCCTCTTTTTACTGCCATGTCTTGGGACTTAGTGGTTTCTCAGAAGGTAAAAAGTGTTTTCGTAATCATTGCTACTTCTATGTTGGCAAAAAAGAAAAATCACTGCATTTGAGACTCGCATTTTCTCTACTTGCAGATACAATGAAAAAAATACATTTCTTGACATCTCCATTGGCTAAAAATGAAACAAAAGGCGAGAGATGTGAGGGGAAAGGGAGTACAAGCATTAGTGTCTGCCAGTTCACACTTCATTCTAGCATGCTATTGTTAATATTTTGTTGTGTATAAAAAAAAAATCAGTTTGGACTTCTAGTCTCCAGAACTATGCAAAAATGCATTTTTTTTTCTGGAGGGAAATTTATAGCACTAAATGCCCACAAGAGAAAGCAGGAAAGAGCTAAAATTAACACCCTAACATCACAAAAGAACTAGAGAAGCAAGAGCAAACAAATTCAAAAGCTAACAATACAAGAAATAACTAAGATCAGAGCAGAAAGAAAGAGACAGAGACATGAAAAACCCTTCAAAAAAAAAATCTATGAATCCAGGAAGTGTTTTTTTGAAACGATTAACAAAATAGATACACGCTAGCCAGACTAATAAAGAAGAGAGATCAAATAGACACAATAAAAAATGATAAAAGGAGTATCACCGCTGATCCCACAGAAATACAAACTACCATCAGAGAATACTAAAAACACCTCTATGCAAATAAAGTAGAAGATCTAGAAGAAATAGATAAATTCCTAGACACATACACCCTCCCAAGTCTAAATCAGGAAGAAGTCGAATCCCTGAATAGACCAATAATAAGTTCTGAAATTGAGGCAGTAATAGCGTACCAACCAAAAAAAGCCCAAGACCAGGCGGATTCACAACCAAATTCTACCAGAGGTCCAAGAGGAGCTGGTGCCATTCCTTCTGAAACTATTCCAAACAACAGAAAAAGAGGAACTCCTCCCTAACTCATTTGATGAAGCCAGCATCATCCTGATAACGAAACCTGGCAGAGACATGACAAAGCAAGAATAAATTTCTATTGTTGCTGTTGGTCTTTAAATGTTTTTGTTAGCTCTTCAACAAGAAGAATGGTCTATTACTTGGGAACCAAAATGTAGGCATACAAAATACTTATAAATTATATTAATGTATTTGGTTAATGTACATACATACCTCATAAGAAGCCTGCAGAAAAGTTAATGCTAATGGTTAAAAGAGTTTAATGCCGCTATGTGCCTAGAAACTCAGCCAAGATCTTATTCCACTTGATTCCTTAGACAACCCAGAATATACCCAGATGATTCCCTTCACAGTCCAGAGACAAGCCCAGGAGATGCTGTAGTTCTACAAGTTAAATCTGTTTTAATTTATCCCCTGTTCCTGAGCATTGAAGCACTATCAGGAGAGGAAAAAATGCCTATGTGCAAATTACTTGTGCTTACTACCATATCTTAATTGTCTTCAAACTGCTATACCAGAAGACTCATTTTGAAATAAGCATGATGGTTCAGGTTTACATCTGTGACCCCACTAAATATTTGTTTTGAGAAGCCCTGTGATATTCATTGTAAACCCTTATATGCTCCATAAGAAGAGCTTTATATCCAAAGTGGAAAAATTGTTTGAGTGTGTTATGAGGGCTTCACTTTCCCCATGTAGCTGTTTTAGATCATGGCAAAAATGGCCACACTTACATATCCAGTAAGTTTCAAAAAGTACTTAGATGCATATACCTGGTGTAAGTGCTAGGAAAAAAAAAAGTCCTAAGAAGCCCCCAGTAGAATTGAACAGGGGCACCTGGCCTGGCAGGGAGGGAGCTTTTTCTGAGGAACTGACTTTCAATCTGATGCTTTCTAAATAAAGACAGACCAGCTAAGGCATGGGGCAGGTGGAAAGGGAAAGGAAGGCCATGATTCAGCCATAACAAACACTGGATGTGAAGGCCCTGAGGAAAGATGTGGTACAAAGAACTTGAGAAACAAAATGAAGTCACTGTGGCCGAGGTGGAGAGAGAAAGAAAAAAGAACATCATATGGGGCTGCTAGGGCCAGATCAAGCAGAGCTTTTCCAACCACCTGGAGGATTTCAGGGTGACAGAGGGTTTTAAACAGAGAGATGCTGTTACAGACTTACCCCTTTAAGAAAATCTCCCTTGCCACTGTAGGGAGAATTGATTGACAGGGGAGAGTTGAAGCAGAGACACCATGGATAAATTTTCCCTTTGCCAAGGAAGATGATGATTTCACAGCGCACCAAAGTAGTGGGAGTGGAGATGGATAAAAGTGTTTACTGACAGAAGAGAAATAGATGAATCTGAACGATAAGGAAAGAGATAGGGATATACATTATTCTTAATTTCTGGATTTCTAGCAGGCAAATCCAGCTAACATTTAACAGGAAAAAGAAACCTTTGTGTTTAAGCTACTGAAACATTTACTACTGTAGGACAGCATAGTCTAAGTTAACTGATACAAAGATTTAGAAAGATTTTGGCTAAGTTTGAATATATGTGCATTCCACTTTAAATCCTACCTTTAGAACCTAATCCCACGTAAAGTGGAACTCCAGGTACCTTTAGGAATTTTCAAATACCCTTCAACGAGAGGTGGGGTCAAATCTCATAATTGCGGCAATATAATGGAAGATCTGCTGCCAGGGCTGATTATAAATGTTGTTTCTTGTCCCCCAACAAAAGCTGAATGTTTTAACGTGGACTGGTCCTAGACCCCCATTCTGACCACTAGCTTCAGTAACTTGTACTGCTTTCCCCCACCCTTTTCTTTATCCCTTCCTGTAGCCTTAAGAGCTTGTTATAAAAACTTCTCTGAAGAAAGGGAATAGCAGCAGTAACAAAATCTCTCTCAATCTCTCTCTCTCTCTCTCTCTCTCTCTCTCTCTCTCTCTCTCTCACACACACACACACACACACACACACACAGAGGCATGCATATTCATGCACATTTTTATTGCATTTGTTTTTACTGGTCTTGGTTCCCGTAATGAATATCCCATCTCCATGTTACAGACAAACAGCTGGCTGCTTGTCATGTTTTTAGATTGGAAATGTGATTTATGCCTCGCACAGGTGTAATGATTGTTCTCTTCATGAAGTCTATGCTAACCATATACGTCTGCAAGGTCCTTGTATAAACTGTCCCTCATTCATATAAGAGCTTCTGAGCTTTGCTGAACTTTATTGTTAACATCAACTAACGTCAGTGCTTTTTGGTAATTCAAATTCTCACACACACACACACGTCTTTTCATATATGTGCACACACACATGTAGGAGTGAGCCCACAGGCCATCTCTCCCTCAATGTTTCTCAATATTCTCTCCTATATTTGATGTCTGGTAACTACGCTCGTGGCCTACCCAGTACAGAGTGAAGAAGCTTTGCCATGGTGGATCTGGAGCACTCAGATCTAGGCAAGTTGCAAAGGGATGAAGCGGCACCAGTGCAACAGACCTCCAGGCCCTGGACAACATCAGCTTAGCATGAATAGCCTGAGATATGAGAAGGACAGAGAGATGACAGCATAGGCTATTTCTCCTGATGATGAATAAATTATGAGAATGCTAGTAAAACAACAATCATGACCTAGATGAGGCTTGAACAACAATTGTCTCCTCGGCCCTTGATTTTTCTACCACACATAAAGTTACATAAAGAAATGGTCATAGATATTTACCCAAGAAAGGAGGGAATATGTGAGTAACAGTAGCAGTAATTTGAAATTAAACAGTACATCCTAGGGAAATGAGGCCAAATAAAATTATTTTGACTTGAACTCTGACAAGCTGCAAATGAGATTTCGGTTCACTGCTTTCCTAGTCATTCAATGGAAAGAAAATGGCTCTTTTCCTTAGCCTTATTTCTCAGTCTTTCTATGACAATCTTGCTTGTGCACTATGTTTTTCCCTTAAAATTTAAACACCCTTTTCTACCCACCCACAGGATAAGATGCCAAGTGCTATTCTCTGATCAGTTATTGATTTTGTGCCATCTGTCACCTATGAAGCATGATTTCAGGGAAAGCAATGGTGTGGCATCTCTTCGCTTAAATTGTTCTAGGCAACCACCCCTTCCAAAGTGCTAGACAGAAACCTGTTTATTCCCTGTCTACCATCATGATTTGTTTATGATCTTTATTATTTATATCTTACATCTAAATAAATTCACAAAACATAGGGGAAATGTGCATTTGAGTTGACAGGTTAAACAGTAGTTTTTAAAACCATTATTTTCCTCAATTCGGAGGTTCTAATAAATATGCCAGACACCTAAATGAGCTTTTCAATAAAACGTTCCTTCCCACAAGTTTTCTTTACTTACTTCTGGCAACGCCAAATCTTATGCTTCTTCCTCTTTGGATTAAAAACAAATGTCAGTGAAAAAAAACTACATCATTATTCAATTTGAACTTTCACCACTAATTTAAAAAATTGTTTTGTGTTAAGGGATATTCTAATTGCTGGTCAAAATAGAAAGTTGATATAATATTATCATAAGAATCATAACTGAATGTATTTTAAGAAGATATAGCAATGAATGATTGAATATCTTTTATTATTTTACCTGATCCAATTTCTACTGTTCTAAATTATTGGCCTTTCCCTTCTGTGTTCACCTAACCACTTACTTTCACCACATTCTCCCTAATAATCTTTTCTTCATTTTCAAGAAACAAATGTATTCAAGCAAAACAAAGAAATAAATGGTGAGATTATAATGAAAAACATAACTTATTGGACACTTAGATATAAAATCCAAAGTACGATTGTGTCTAACTGTGACCATGTCAGGAACTTGCCTTCAGGATTAAGGCAACTAGCTCTTCTTAAGTCAGAGTTGACTACAAATATATACTGAATGATATCTATGTGCCAGGCACTGTCTAAGCGCATAAAATAAATGACAAATTGTCTTTGCCCTTTTGGCATTTACAGTTTAGGGCAGAGCACAGACATTAATATTAAATGAATTATTAAAAAATTTTTGAAATAGTAAAATTGAACAAAGGTGATATATTAATGCAGAACCCAAATAATTTTTAGAGAATAGTAAAGGCTTCATAGGAAAAGTGATGGTGAGTTTGAAATCTTAAGAACAAACAAAATAATTAGACAAGTGCTGCTATGAGCATTAAATTCATACAACTGTGTTTAAATCACTTGGTATAACTGCTTCAATTCTTCCATCAGCCTCTTTTTGGCTACTCATAAGTTTTTCTACAGACCTAAAATATACATGACTTCAAATCTGGATATTACATAAACATACACATGTCTCTGTTGTTAAAATGGAGAATCTAATTGATTTAGTCTGGTCTATGGAGGCTTTGGCTTCTATTAGTTGCCACTAATGGCCTAATCAACTTGAGGCGAGGTTTGTCAGGGAAGTGGAGTAGAGAGTATCTTGAAGCAAATGTCTTTGGCTGTGGTCAGGAAAGATAAGTAAAAAAAAAAAAAAAAGTGAATTGTAGCAGGTGAACTGATTGGCATGTCTAGGATAGAGGTGTTTTTGTGTACACACATATGCAGTCAATCATGGGCAGTATTCCCTGTCACTTCTCATTGGTCATGAAAAGTTGTACACACACTCATCCAGCTCCCTGTGTGGTTACTGTTCACGTAGCTATATCCAAGAAATGGCCAGAGGAACCATTAGATTGTGGCTATAGAAATAAATATGCCTCCCTGGGGAAACACATTTATGACTTTAGTTTGACTAGCTCTGGTCTCTAACTCTATGAATTACTATTGCTGCATTGAAAATAATTATGTTGTTCTTGGGGTTCCAAGATGGTCAAATAGGAACAGCTCCAGTCTACAGCTCCCAGTATGAACAACACAGAAGATGGGTGATTCCTGCATTTCCAACTGAGGTACCGGGTTCATCTCACTGGCACTTGTTGGACAGTGGGTGCAGCCCACGGAGTCTGAGCCCAAGCAGGGTGGGGCATCACCTTACCTGGGAAGCACAGGGGGTCAGGGAATTCCCTTTCCCAGCCAAGGGAAGCTGGGACATATGGTACCTGGAAAATCAGGACACTCCCACCCTACTACTGTGCTTTTCCAACTGTCTTAGCAAACAGCACACGAGGAGATTATATCCCACACCTAGCTCAGAGGGTCCCACGCCCACGGAGCCTTGCTCACTGCTAGCACAGCAGTCCGAGATCCAACTGCAAGGTGGCAGCGAGGCTGGGGTAGGGGCATCCACCCTTGCTGAGGCTTGAGTAGGTAAACAAAGCAGCCAGGAAGCTAAAACTGGGTGGAGCCCGCCGCAGCTCAAGGAGGCCTGCCTGCCTCTGTAGACTCCACCTCTGGGGGCAGGACATTGCTGAATAAAAGGCAGCAGAAACTTTTGCAGACTTCAACGTCCCTGTCTGACAGCTCTGAAGAGAGCAGTGGTTCTCCTAGCATGGTATTTGAGCTCTGAGAACAGACAGATTGCTTCCTCAAGTAGGTCCCCGAACCCCAAGTAGTCTAACTGGGAGACACCTCCCAGTAGGGGCCAACTGACAGCTCATAAACTGGGTGCCCCTCTGAGACGAGGTTTCCAGAGGAAGGATCAGGCAGCAACATTGGTATCACCAGGTATTACCAGTGGTGGTGATACCCAGGCAAACGGGGTCTGGAGTGGACCTCCAGCAAACTCCAACAGACCTGCAGCTGAGAGTCCTGACCGTTAGAAGGAAAACTAACAAACATAAAGGAATCCACACCAAAACCCCATCTCTAGGTCACCATCACCAAGACCAAAGGTAGATAAAACCACAAAGATGGGGAGAAACCAGAGCAGAAAAGCTCTGAAAATTGCAAAAATCAGAGCAACTCTTCTTCTCCAAAGGAATGCAGCTCCTCGCCAGCAAAGGAACAAAGCTGGGTGGAGAATGACTTTGATGAGCTAACAGAGTAGGCTTCAGAAGATCAGTAATAACAAACTTCTCCAAGCTAAAGGAGGATGTTCGAACCCATAGCAAAGAAGCTAAAAACCTTGAAACAAGATTAGACGAATGACTAACTAGAATAAACAGCATAGATAAGACCTTAAATGACCTGATGGAGCTGAAAACCATGGCACGAGAACTATCAGATGCATGCACAAGCTTCAGTAGCCGATTTGATCAAGTGGAAGAAAGGGTATCAGTGATTGAAGATCAAATGAATGAAATGAAGCGAGAAAAGAAGTTTAGAGAAAAAAGAATAAAAAACGAATGAAGTCTTCAAGAAATATGGGGCTATTTGAAAAGACCAAATCTATGTCTGATTTGTATACCTGAAAGTGACGGGCAGAATGGAACCAAGTTGGAAAACGCTCTGCATGACATTATCCAGGAGAACTTCCCCAACCTAGTAAGGCAGGCCAACATTCAAATTCAGGAAATACAGAAAACGCCACAAAGATACTCCTCGAGAAGAGCAACTCCAAGACACATAATCGTCAGATTCACCAAAGTTGAAATGAAGGAAAAAATGTTAAGGGCAGCCAGAGAGAAAGATCCGGTTACCCACAAAGGGAAGCCCATCAGACTAACAGCAGATCTCTCGGCACAAACTCTACAAGCCAGAAGACAGAGGCGACCAATATTCAACATTCTTAAAGAAAAGAATTTTCAACCCAGAATTTCATATCCGACCAAACTAAGCTTCATAAGTGAAGGAGAAATAAAATCCTTTACAGAGAAGCAAATGCTGAGAGATTTTGTCACCACCAGGCCTGCCTTACAACAGCTCCTGAAGGAAGCACTAAACATGGAAAGGAACAACTGGTACCAGCCACTGCAGAAACATGCCAAATTGCAAAGACCATCAATGCTAGGAAGAAACTGCATCAACTAACTGGCAAAATAACCAGCTAACATCATAACGACAGGATCAAATTCACACATAACAATATTAACCTTAATTGTAAATGAGCCAAATGCTCCAATTAAAAGACACAGAATGGTAAATTGGATAAAGAGTCAAGACCCATCAGTGTGCTGTATTCAGGAGATCCATCTCATGTGCAGAGACACATATAGGCTCAAAATAAAGGGATGAAGGAACATCTACCAAGCAAATGGAAAACAAAACAAAACAAAAAAACAGGGGTTGCAATCCTAGTCTCTGATAAAACAGACTTTAAATCAACAAAGATCAAAAGAGACAAAGAAGGACATTACATAATGGATCAATTCAACATCCATTATGGATCAATTCAACAAGAAGAGCTAACTATCCTAAATATATATGCACCCAATATAGGAGCACCCAGATTCATGAAGTCAGTCCTTAGAGACCTACAAAGAGACTTAGACTCCAACAATAATAATGGGAGACTTTCACACCACACTGTCAAATTAGACAGATCAATGAGACAGAAAGTTAACAAGGATATCTAGGACTTGAACTCACCTCTGCACCAAACAGACCTAATAGACATCTACAGAACTCTCCACCCCAAATCAACAGAATATACATTCTTAGCACCACATCGCACTTATTCCAAAACTGACCACATTGTTGGAAGTAAAGCACTCCTCAGCAAATGTAAAAGAAAAGAAACTGTAACAAACTGTCTCTCAGACCACAGTGCAATCAAATTAGAACTCAGGATTAAGAAACTCACTCAAAACCACACAACTACACGGAAACCGAACAACTTGCTCCCAAATGACTACTGGGTACATAACATAATGACGGCAGAAATACAGATGTTCTTTGAAACCAATGAGAACAAAGACACAACATACCAGAATCTCTGGGGCACATTCAAAGCAGTGTGTAGAGGGAAATTTATAGCACTAAATGCCCACAAGAGAAAGCTGGAAAGATCTAAAATCAACACCCTAACATCACAATTAAAAGAACTAGAGAAGCAAGATCAAACACATTCAAAAGCTAGCAGAAGGCAAGAAATAACTAAGATCAGAGCAGAACTGAAGGAGATAGACACACAAAAATCCCTTCAAAAAAATTAATGAATCCAGGAGCTGGTTTTTTGAAAAGATCAACAAATTGATAGACCCCTAGCAAGACTAATAAAGAAGGAGAGAGAGAAGAATCAAATAGACATAATAAAAAAAGATAAAGGGGATATCACCACTGACCCCACAGAAATACAAACTACCATCAGAGAATACTATAAACACCTCTAAGCAAATAAACTAGAAAATCTAGAAGAAATGGATAAGTTCCTGGACATATACACCCTCCCAAGACTAAACCAGGAAGAAGCTGAATCCCTGAATAGACCAATAACAGGCTATGAAATTGAGGCAATAATAGCCTACCAACCAAAAACAGTCCAGAACCAGATGGATTCACAGCCGAATTCTACCAGAGGTACAGGACAAGTTGGTACCATTCATTTTGAAACTATTCCAATCCATAGAAAAAGAGGGAATCCTCCCTAACTCATTTTACGAGGCATCATCCTGATACCAAAGTCTGGCAGAGACACAACAACAAAAGAGAATTTTAGACCAATATCACTGATCAACATTGATGCAAACATCCCCAATAAAATACTGGCAAACTGAATCCAGCAGCACATCAAAAAGCTTGTCCACCACAATCAAGTTGGCTTCATCACTGGCATGCAAGGCTGGTTCAACATATGCAAATCAATAAACGTAATCCAGCATATAAACAGAACCAAAGACAAAAACCACACAATTATCTCCATAGACGCAGAAAAGGTCTTTGACAAAATTCAACAGCCTTCATGCTAAAAACTCTCAATAAAGTAGATATTGATAGAATGGATCTCAAAATAATAAGAGCTATTTATGATAAACCCACAACCAATATCATACTGAAGGAGGAGGGGGGGAGGAAAGCATTCCCTTTGAAAACTGGTACAAGACAGTTTTCTCACCACTCCTATTCAACATAGTGTTGGAAGTTCTGGCCAGGGCAATCAGGCAGGAGAAAGAAATAAAGGATATTCAATTAGGAAAACAGGAAGTCAAATTGTCCTTGTTTGCAGATGACATGATTGTATATTTAGAAAACCCCATTGTCTCAGCCCAAAATCTCCTTAAGCTGATAACCAACTTCAGGAAAGTCTCAGGTTGCAAAATCAACGTGCAAAAATCACAAGCATTCCTACATACCAATAACAGACAAACAGAGAGCCAAATCATGTGTGAACTCCCATTCACAATTGCTTCAAAGAGAATAAAATATCTAGGAATCCAACTTACAAGGGATGTGAAGGACCTCTTCAAGGAGAGCTACAAACCACTGCTCAATGAAATAAAAGAGGACACAAACAAATGGAAGAACATTCCATGTTCATGGATAGGAAGAACCAGTATCATGAAAATGGCCATACTGCCCAAAGTAATTTATAGATTCAATGCCATCCCCATCAAGCTACCAGTGACTTTCTTCACAGAATTGGAAAAAACTACTTTAAAGTTCATATGGAACCAAAAAAGAGCCTGCATTGCCAAGACAATCCTAAGCCAAAAGAATAAACTTGGAGGCATCATGCTACCTGACTTCAAACTATACTACAAGGCTACAGTAACCAAAACAGCATGGTACTGGTACCAAAACAGAGATATAGAGGAATGGGACAGAACAGAGCCCTCAGAAATAATACCACACATCTACAACCATCTGATCTTTGACAAACCTGACAAAAACAAGAAATGGGGAAAGGATTTCCTATTTAACAAATGGTGCTGGGAAAACCAGCTAGCCATATATAGAAAGCTGAAGCTAGATCCCTTCCTTACACCTTACACAAAAAATAATTCAAGATGGATTAAAGACTTAAATGTTAGACCTAAAACCATAAAAACCCTAGAAGAAAACCTAGGCAATACCATTCAGGACAGAGGCATGGGCAAGGACTTCATGACTAAAACACCAAAAGCAATGGCAACAAAAGCCAAAGTTGACAAATGGGATCTAATTAAACTAAAGAGCTTCTGCACAGCAAAAGGAAGTACCATCACAGTGAACAGGTAACCTATAGAATGGGAGAAAATTTTTGCAATCTACCCATCTGCCAAAGGGCTAATATCCAGAATCTACAAAGAACTTAAACAAATTTACAGGAAAAAAATCAAACAACCCCATCAAAAAGTGGGCAAAGAATATGAACAGACACTTCTCAAAAGAAGACATTTATGCAGCCAACAGACACATGAAAAGATGCTCATCATCACTGGCCAGAGAAATGCAAATCAAAACCACAATGAGATACCATCTCACACCAGTTAGAATGGCAATCATTAAAAAGTCAGGAAACAACAGGTGCTGGAGAGGATGTGCACAGATAGGAAAACTTTTACACTGTTGGTGGGACTGTAAACTAGTTCAACCATTGTGGAAGACAGTGTGGCGATTTCTCAAGGATCTAGAACTAGAAACACCATTTGATCCAGCTATCCCATTACTGGGTATATACCCAAAGGATTATAAATCATGCTGCTATAAAGACACATGCACATGTTTATTGTGGCACTATTCACAATAGCAAAGACTTGGACCCAACCCAAATGTCCATCAATGGTAGACTGGATTAAGAAAATGTGGCGCATATACACTATGGAATACTATGCAGCCATTCAAAAGGTTGAATTCATGTCCTCTGCAGGGACATGGATGAAGCTAGAAACCATCATTCTGACCAAACTATCACAAGGACAGAAAACCAAACACTGCATGTTCTCACCCAGAGGTGAGAATTGAACAATGAGAATACTTGGACACAGGAAGGGGAACATCACTCACCGGAGCCTATTGTGGGGAGGAGGGAGGGATAGCATTAGGGGATATACCTAATGTAAATGATGAGTTAATGGGTGCAGTACACCAACATGGCACATATATACACGTTATACACATGTGCCCTAGAACTTAAAGTATAATTTAAAAAAATTATGTTGCATGCCACATAATTTAGATATTCACAATAAAATTACTCTATCAATATATTAATCTTAATCTACTAGTGAATTACTGCATTCTAGAGTCAGATCCCAGTTTGAATCCAAACACTGAGAATTACTAGCTGTAATAAAAGTTACCTAACATGGTTAAGCTGCAAGAGACTTCATTTATAAAATAAAGTAACTATACCTGTGTCACAGTTAAGGATTTTCTGTGGAGTAGCATAAATTATCCAAAATAAAAGTGGCTTAAACACATATGGTTTGGTCTTTCTCATCAACAAAGTACAGATCTAAGCAGTCCAAGCTGGCAAGGTGGCTCCAGGAAATCATCCAGGACCCAGGCTACTTCTGTGTTTCTGCTTCCCCATGCTCAGCACTGGATTCCATCCTCAAGCCACCATGCACCATGCTGGCAGCCAAATCATTAGGCATCATACCGGCATTTCAGATAGCAAAAAGGACAAAGTGGGGTGGGGGGTAGGTTCAAAGGAAATAATTCCCAACAATCTAAGTCCCACACAACTGTTCTGTGCACATCGCATTGGCCAGTACTCAGTCAAATGACTGCAAAAGCTCGAAGATACACCTGCAAATGGAGTCTATGTCACTTTGCATAACATTTTGGTCATAAGGAATGAAGGAGAAATAGATTGGTAGGCAGCCAGTTATCTCTGCCACAATATTCTTCACAGGATTACTGTGAAGATTACATGAGTTAATACCTCTTAATATCTTAGCACAGTGCCGGATACATTGTCAGCACTAGGAGGCTACAATTATTATTTTTAGACAATTGCCAGAGACATTAGTTTCTATTATTTAAAATATACAATCCCATTTAAAAAGAAATTACCTATGATTCTGGAAAATGAAAATTTCTTTATTCCACTCGGAACTGATTAAATGTTAAAGGAAATGAATTTAAAAAGTCAGACAAAATACACAGAAAAAAGTTTAAGCCAGTAGTTAAAAATCATAGATTGGACAGTTTATACGTGAATTAAAAAATTGATTTACTAAATGAAAGATCCAAAGCTAGGAAACTACAGAAAACTACACTTACAGGAAAGGAAAAGTTTTCTTGAATTCTAGAATAATTCTCAAACACATTAGAAGAGATGGTAATAGAATATGGGTACTTAATGCTTGACAGTTTTTTACATAGTTCAGTACAAGCGCCTGCGCTGGTAGAGATTGAAGGAGAGAGGTGTTCCTGTTCTTTGAAAGTCTTTGGCCTCTGGTTTCTGATTTGCCTTCCTCTATTTTGGCCAGCATTTACTTTTCTTTCTCTTTCCCTTTGCTGTTTTCTCTTTGCTATGTTTTTGAGGTCTGATGCAAATCATAATCAATGCTTTTATTCTTTTATGGAGTGTGTATTATCCTGAATCACTGCTTCCAGGCAGAAAATGATGCCAGGTTCTCTTAATGCTAATTCTGTTTTAATGCTTAAAATGGAAATACACTGCTGAAAATATAGGAGAATGGGTTTCAGCAACACACTGCAGACCTAGGTGTGTTGTCATCTTAGGCAATTATTCTTGGCCTCAGTTTCCTATTTCCTAAAAGCAGTGTAATAATGGCATATATTACATAAGGGCTTTTCTTACGGATTCAGTCTGATGATATATAAACTCCACAGTTTGTACGAGTAAGAACATGAAGCAAATAAATGTTAGCTCTGTTAATATTATAATAAAACTAGATACAAATGTTCTCCAGTTAAGCTTTTGGTATCTACAAAATGTTGTTAAATAATATTTTTAAAATCATTAAATAACAAGTATTTTACAATGCTATTAGATCAATAAGAACTTTCCACATGAAGTAAAACAAACAAAAACTCAGGAACAAATAGGTTATGTTTGATTCGTCTGTTGTATAAAATCCATTCCTTGGTAGAGTACTGCAAATTGTCCAAGTCTGTCCTTGTGACTAGTCTAATAGCAAATACTGTCACACATTTTCGGTGTGAAGGACTCTGATGACTTCCCTCAACCTTCCATCATTTGGTCTAAGAACATATCACCTAATTAGTTCTTTTTCTTGGAGCTTGAAATTTTATTTCCTCATGATTCATTATCCTCTACAAGGAATAATCCAGACTTTATCAGGTACCCTATATATGTTAATTCTCAGTGATAACACCGTTAGTCTAATGAGTCTGTGTTTACTTTTTGCCTGACCATCTGAAATAAAAGCTCTCACTCATTCACTGCCTTCTAAAGCACATATGGTGTTTTTCTGTCTAATAGTCTTTTCCCCAAGGCACTGACATATCTTGACAGACTTTTCCTATCTCTATCAGCAGCAAAGGTTCTTAAATGGTTTTGGCTAAGGGATAGTTGTGAGAATCTGATGAGAAGTGCAGCTGAAAATGAATGTACAGGTGGACTTGTTCTGTCTCTGAAAAATACACATGCATGTTCATACAAAAATTTTACAATTTCAAGAGATTCACAGATAGACCTCCTGATACTTATCAGTTAGAGTTCATTCGGAAAAAAAACATACATTGTATCAGTTAATTTGTATATATACCATAAAAATCTAAATGTTATCATATAGCTGAAAGTCACAAAAACGTGAAGAAAATTTAGCTTCTCTACAACCCACAACCCAAGTTGACGATTTGACTCAACGGATGCATGTATTTGTTTTTCTCCTCACTTCTAGTGTTGACATCATCCTTTATTTTAGGAGGCTACTTATACCCAACATCTCAACCTTCACAAATGATTTAAAAATAAATGCAGTAATTATCTTTATTCTACAGAACTAAATAGAAAAAAGCCTTTCTAAAATTCATATGAATGCTCACTTTATTTCAAACTATTATAAAGCCAAATTCATTTTTGATTTCCAATCACATTTTTCTGTCCTGATTCATGAAAATGTTTATTAATTATTTTAGAGTACCATAAAATAACTTAGCAAATTGTGAGTAAATCTTCTGATAAGACTCCCAAGAGACGGGATAAGTCTAGCTCATAATTAACATATATGTGATTTAATATCTGCCAGTGTCTGTAATATACTCATGTTTTCACTTCGCAGATACTTAGAGCTTAAAGGACTCAAGAGCCATACAGTTCTTAAGTGATAGGAAGCCTGGACTGCAATCCATTTCTATGCAAATTCGAAGTGTAGGTTTTTCCACTGTGCACTTCCACAGAGAATATAACTATACGCATCCATCTATCTGTTTATCTGTTCCTTCTCCAACTTTTGTTGAATAACTGCCATAGCAGACTTATTATTTAAGGAAATATATATTTGATGACAGCCTGTGTACATTGAGTATACGCAGATTTTATTATATTCCTTTAGTGAGAAACAAAATAATTTAAATAGTTCTGGTGGTTTTGCTCATCATTCTATTCAATGAGGATGAGCCCACAGGGAGTCTCAAATGAGAGATATAAATCTGTAGAACCCTCAGTAGCTCTCAGTTCTGGCATGCCTCTCACAGTGAAAGCAACTAAATATGAGTCATCCAAAGATGGTATTGCAAATTTATATTTTGTACATATATTCTTTGTTGTATTTATACTTTACTACTACAGTAGTGCTTATATATGCACATATTCAAAATCATTGTACTCTATGAGCTCATTTACAAATTTTGGGGATAATTTTGACTAACAATAATTTGGCTAATAATTTTCAAGTCATGTACTGAGGTGCAATAGGAAGATGCTCTGAATTGCAGCTCCAAAATGGGTGTCCCAAGAGACAGATGTTGAGAGTTGGACTTCAACTGTATCCAGGGAAGAGGACATCCTGACACATTAATACAAGCATCTAGTTAATTTTGCAGTATTAGAGGTAGATGAATCTGCTTATGCCACATTTTAACATCACAAATCACTGAAATAATCTAAGAAATGCTCCTCTTACTCTGATTTTTTTTTTTTTTTCCGATGGAGTCTCGTTCTGTCACTCAGGCTGGAGTGCAGAGGCACTATCTGGGCTCACTGCAACCACTGCCTCCTAGGTTCAAGCTATTCTCTTGCCTCACCCTCCTGAGTAGCTGGGATTACAGGCACCGGCCACCACACCCAGCTAATGTTTGTATTTTTAGTAGAGACAGGGTTTCACCAAGTTGGCCAGGCTGGTCTTGAACTCCTGACCTCAGGAGGTGATCTGTCTGCCTCGGCCTCCCGAAATGCTGGGATTATAAGCGTGAGCCACCATGCCCAGCTGGTCTCACCATTTCTATATACAACTTTGTAACTTGATCTTCATATAGATTCACCAATAAAAATAATACAATTTGTTATTGCCTGCAACCAGTATAATTACTTGGTATTCTGAGGTTTTCTGGTTTTATTTTTACTTTGTCCAATAGTGTTTTATGAATTTGAATGAAGAGATTCAATATACCTATGACTCTAACCACACCTAATTATATGAAGAGGGGCTTAAAATGTAACTCTAAGCCATCTAAGTGGAAATAAGCTCCTGGAATGTGGTAATCCCACCAAGGCCTTACCTTTGAGAAAACCTGAAAAGATTCATGTGTCATGAAGAGGTAGGAGATAGCAGGTTGTGGGGAGTCTCGAAATGTCATGCTGAGTGTAGCTGTTAACACGTAGGCAACTGTGAGTCTGGCTTCTAGGCAGGACAAAAACATGTCTGCTTGGTGAATTTGTTTCCTTAGGTTGGAGAGTAGAGTTGTGTGTCCTCTGATGTTTTGATTGTCTCTTGTCTTATTTTTCCTTTTGCTTATTCCCCCTTTACCACTGAATTGCCAGCTGGCACTTTCTCCCTTCCTTCTTTTTGCCTTTCATTTCCTCCTCAGAACCTATGCCTTTCAACAAAAGACTCTAAGAGCACTTTCAAATTCTACCTATCTTTAAATTCCTTCCTGTGGTTCATGTTCTTACCTACCAGACACACTTAGTATTTCCAGACCTGCTACAGTAAACTGGTCTTTCTGGTGGTAGTTTTAGATCAACTCTAGGCCAATCCTGGGTCCCTCTTCTTTCTCTGTCAATGGCACATGCCCCCTTTTCTCACTGAAGACCTTCCTGTCAGAGGGGATGCAAGGTAGTGTGAGAGATCCTGGGCTGAGTTTGCAGTTTGTTTTCTCAGGTGTACAGTTTAGCTTTCTTTTTCTCTAAATTATGCTGACAGTGTGGCTTTGGTGAAGTTTTATTTTTCCCTCTTTGTTGATGTGTGCCATTTTTTGAGAATATTGGCAGATAGGGACATAGACAGCCACATTGTCTTCAACTATCTTTAATTGCTCAAAGATAATTATGCTACCAGTATGGAGGATGGATTGGAAGACACGCTAAGAAATAGAAAGACTAAATAGAAGGCTATTTTAATAGTGTAGGTAAAATATAACGGGTGACACAGTTAACTTTGTAGATGAAGAGGTGAGTTCAGTTAAGAATTTGGAAAATGTCAAGCAGCAGAAGGAAGAAAGGGTGACCCCTAGGTTTCTGGCTTGAGCCACTGACCACCATTATACTATAGAACTATTCTGAGATAGAGAAGACAGGATGACTGACTGACTTTGGGAGATAGGAATGTATTTAATAAATTTAATTTCAGAAATATAAGTTTGGAATGCCTGAGAAATTCCCAAGAAGTCATAGTCACTGTCACTTTTGTGACAAGTCTTATAGTCAAAAGTCACATAGTCACTTTTATATAAAGAGCACCCCCCACAAAACGTTGTAATTAAAGATAGAAATTAGGGAGTCAACAACGAAAAGCTGATAAGAGCTGTGTTTATGTGTATGGTTTTACAAGGACAGGGGGTTAAAAAAGTAGAAAAATAGGCCAGGATAAAACCTTGGAGACATCCCCATTGACGGTGTAGGCAGAGGAAGAGGAGCAAGAGAAGACCAAGGAAAAGGAAGTCAGCAAGGCAGGAGGCAAGCCAGGAAAGGCCTGTCTTAGAAGTTTGAGCTAAATTCAGTTTCTTTTTTTTTTTTTTTTTTTTTTTTTTTTTTTTGAGACGGAGTCTCGCTCTGCCGCCCAGGCTGGAGTGCAGTGGCCGGATCTCAGCTCACTGCAAGCTCCGCCTCCCGGGTTCACACCATTCTCCTGCCTCAGCCTCCCGAGTAGTTGGGACTACAGGCGCCCGCCACCGCGCCTGGCTAGTTTTTTGTATTTTTTAGTAGAGACGGGGTTTCACCGTGTTAGCCAGGATGGTCTCGATCTCCTGACCTCGTGATCCGCCCGTCTCGGCCTCCCAAAGTGCTGGGATTACAGGCTTGAGCCACCGCGCCCGGCCAAATTCAGTTTCTTGATGTGAGTATTGCTCCCTCTTAGTGAACAGGATATAAAGGAAGAAGTAAAAGGATGTATGAATACCAAGTTGCTTGAAGACTGAACATTTATTAAACTTTTCAACAGTAGGATGTCACTGGTGATATTTGCAAAGACCATTTCTACAGGTTAGTGGGGGTGAATATCAGATGACAGTGAGTTGAACAGTAAGTAAGGGGTGAAGAATTAGAGGTAAGAAGTATTGATAAGGCACTCTTATCTATAGTGCCTCATCCATTGCCATTCTTGAAGGACAAAATAAGGACAGTGAAGTACTTAAAGTAACATTTTCACAGCATTTACTCTTGGCCTATATTATTTTTACTATCTTTGTACATGCCTTTTCACTCATTTAAAATGGAAAATTCTTTAGGTGAGAATATGTTTCTAAATCATTTTTGTATCATGCCATAGGGTGCACCTACCATGAATTCAGTAAGAATCTGTTGGCCAAATGAATGAACCAATGAAAGACTCAAAAGTGCCAAAACCACCTATGTTCCAAATTCCAGGCATGATAGTTAGTCCCATTACTTGTAAAAATGTTTAGCCTCTGATTTGAAACCATGAAGAGATGCTGACTCTTTGCTTATTTTATGATCTCTGAATGACAGTCCTGGCAGGCACAGCAGAGGAGCTATTAGGATGCACAGAAGACTCTGGCGCCCAGCTGAAGTATGTAAATGGCCACTGACAGCCCTCCTCCAAAAGAAGCTTTCAAATCTTAATGTGCTTTACCATTTATCTGTCCTCTTACAAGTAAAGAAACATTTTTTTTCCAGTGTAACTACTCACAGACACTTATTTAATTTTATTACTGCTCTCTGCAGTGCTGTCAGACAAATCTCCTTTGAGCCCATTTTGATTAATAGGGTTTGCATTTCTTGTTTGATTTCCAAGACCATCTCAAAGCAAGACTCCAGTACAGACCTCCAGATCTTCTTCACATCGGCTCTGTTTTGAAAGGAAGGTTCTGATTGATATAGGTGTCAGAGAACACACTAATAAATACAAAAGCAACAGTATGTGCACAGAGCCACAGAAAGAAAGAAAGAAAACAACCCACAACAATGTCCCAGAGCTTAGTTTTTAAGAAGAAAGGTCCAAAGGAAAAATGTCGACTACAATATCCAATGCAAGATTTCATAATCCTTTTGACTTTCACTCCAGGTATGTCTTCCTATACATGCCTGAAATTTTTTGGTGCCAAGCGGAGAAAGAGGGAGAGAAAAGGAATAAAGAAATATAATAGAAATGTTTCCTGTTAAATTTGTAATCCAAACATTTGCCTCCTGGATGGACTTAATTTCTCCAGCTGGCTGTGGTAATATATTTAATATTTGCATAAAATTCGTTTGAATTCTTCAAATTCCTTATGATTATTTGTGTAGAGACAGGGTGGGCAAGTTTGCATTTCTCCAGGTCGGTTGAGCTTCATTCTCCATCTCCAAGTGACAGTTCCTATGTGTGCAGTCCCCACTGCCCAGCTGAATCATACTCAGATGCCTTTATCTTCCAAATTTCTCCAACTCAAGGCTACGTGCATATCAGATTGTACGTAAGAATTTAGAGAGGAGGGGGCCAGGTGCGGCGGCTCACGCCTGTAATCCCAGCACTTTAGGAGGCGGAGGTGGGCGGATCACGAGGTCAGCAGATGGAGACCATATGGCTAACACAGTGAAACCCCGTCTCTACTAAAAATATTTTTAAAAATTAGCCAGGCATGGTGGCTGGCGCCTGTAGTCCCAGCTACTGGGGAGGCTGAGGCAGGAGAATGGCGTGAACCCAGGAGGCGGAGGTTGCGGTGAGCTGAGATCCGGCCACTGCACTCCAGCCTGGGCGACAGAGCGAAACTCCGTCTCAAAAAAAAAAAAAAAATTAGAGAGGAGGTGACAGGTAAATTTATTTAGCTACGCAGGCCAACCAACCTAACATTGACTATTGGACACACCTGGCCTTCAGAGTGACCTAGCGTATTTGTAGTGGTAATTTTCCTACTACAATCACAGACTTGCATCATGTTGCTGTCCCTTTTTCTCCTCAGACCAAGCTCACTTAGCCGTATCTCCCACCCGAAGTTTCAGACAATTCCTGCTGCAGAAAAGTTGAGCTAGCCCTTTATTAGAAACCATCTGCTCATGCCCAAGGGGCCATATCCTGATATTTATGACTGAATAGGGCTCCTGTCTCCCTAGGAGGGATTCTGTGCCAGACCTTAATGTAATACATTTTTTTCCTCCTTCTGCTACTTCAAAATAAAGCTTGTATGCTTGGACTCGACATTAAAGAAATTGTGTGTTTCTACTGTCACATTCTCATGACAAAAAAAAAAAGTGAAGTTATCAAGATTTATTTTTCTTGTTTTGTTTGTCCCCAAAGGATTTATCTTAATCTTTCCTACATTGGTCTGTTCTCTCTTCCAGAAGTCCTTGCAAAATAGAGAAGGAAAAGTAGGAACCCTTATTTGAAGCACTAGCTCACCTCTCACCAGTTCCATCTCCGTACGCTACATCCAAAAGATTTTTTATACCCTCCTCTAAGTAAGCTCTCTCTTATTCCAGGATATTCAAAACATGCACATTCTTGAGTTCACAATCCAGTATATTTTCCATGACTTCCTGTCCTGTATTCCTTTCCTTTTTCACACCCCCTCTTCTAAGAGATGTCCATTTGTTCCACCTAATTTGCTGAGTAAATTATTTCCCACAATTATCAACCAAACAAGTCAACTCCCATGCAACATACTTCACTGGCGGAAAAAGGGAAACAAGAGAAAACGATAAATTATTTAATATGATGAAAAAAAGCCACTGAGAAAATTTAAAACACAGAGAAATACAGTAGAGTGGATTGCAATTTTGAGGAAAGTTTTGAGAGAAGGACTCACTGACAAGCTGATATATGAGCAAATATTGGTGTATTAGTTTACAATTGCTGTTTTAGCAAATTCTCACACGCTTAGTGACTTAAAGCAACACACAATTATTCTCTTCTAGTTCTGGATATTAGAAGTCTGAAACCAGTTTCCCTAGGAGAAAATCAAGGTATAGGCAGGACTGTACTTGGTTCTGGAGGCACTGGGGGAGAATTCATTTTCTTACCGGTTCCAGTTTCTAGAGCTGCACTCCTTGGCTCAGGACTCTCCTCCATCTCCAGGGCCAGCAACGTAGCATGGTGCTTCAGTAGTCACGTTACCTTCCTCTGCATCGTATCTCCCTCTGCCTTCCTTGAAAAAGCACGCTAATCATTGCAACCCCGGGCACACCTGAGTAATCTAGGCTACTCTCTTCATCTTAAAATCCTTAACTTAATCACATGTGAAAAATCCCCTTTGCCTTATAACGTATTATTCACAGGTTCTGGGGATTAGAACCTGGGTACCTTTGGAAACCAAAATAGAGACAACTGCAGATAGTAAAAGAACAAGCCATGCAACAGTGTGTGAGGGAGATAGTTCCATGCCCATAGAATGGCAACTACAGAAGTTTTGAGGATACACTTCAGAAGCACCAATAGATGGGCACTTGATCAGAAGGAAAGCCAGTGTGGCCTGAGTAAAGCAAGTAAGCAGAAAGTAGATGAGATCAGAGAGATAAGGAAGAGGGTCCAGGGACAGAGTACATCAGCCAGTGAGCTACAGCTTGGAAATCCTTTGTAAAGATTTTGGCTTTTATTTGGAGGTGAGAGACAGCTAATGTGAAGAATCCATTAAGGTGAATGTATTAGAAATGCTAAAATGCTTGACTTCTTTTCCAGACATTGCTACAGCCTTATGCCAGTGTTATAATTCTTTTTGACTTTTCTCTTTACTCCGCCCAAAGCACATATACCCAGTGAAAAACTTCTCTATTCTAAATCATCAGAATTTGAAAAGCCAAGGTTTCTAGAATGTGTGTTTTTGCCCCAAATGTATTTTTAAAAGCCTTCTAACATAGACATTGAGAGTTTCACCACTGCTGCAAGTCATGTACCATTCTTATTACAGCATTATTAAATCTTTGGATTTTATTGTGCACTGCATTCTTTCTTGAGCATTTGATGTACAAATATCCTAGGCAATTAAAAAGGGGAGTGAGAAAAGGAGGGGCTGTCTACATTAGGCTATTCAAATAGGTGCCCTCAAAGTCTTCAAGCACAGTGGGCACCACCTGGGTAAGTGCAGGCAGTTTTTGATGTTAGGATGGAAAACTCACCTGCCACTGACAAGAACTGTTAATGAGGCCCTCTAGCACTGGGAACACGATGAGCTTGCTCAAATGGCATTGATGGCCTGCAAGCCTTGGCTTGTATCCCACACAGTTCCCTAGCACGGGAGACTAATAGTGTTCAGCAGTCTCCTGGTGATAACTATTGTGTCTGATGTGGGCTTGGAGAGCCAATTTGGAAGTCAAAAACTAAACCTTGTCTCTTTCTCTCTGCATTCCTGCCACAACAGTTTAATTCTCCAGGCAATGTGCATGCTTCTGACTACCTGGGGAAAGGATCATACACGAGGAAGTGTGGGTTCAGTATTTCAATGTATTATCTCGCTGCACAGAGCGTCTGCATTTCTAGTTGCATTCATTCCCCAGTAAGCAGTGGACAAGTAAAGTGCCCAAACAAGTGAGAAGAGGCAATTTTAATGACTGGAGAGTTGCTACATAGGTTTGTGTACTTAAGGTGGCCATTAAAACCTCAGGAGGGAGTAAAAAATCTGTAGCTTAAATTTCGCAATTATTTGGTTACTTCTGCCCCCTTGTCCACAACCATGTTTCCTGCCCCATTACATGCTCTTTGGAGGTATAGAAGAATCAACAAAGAAATGTAGATGAATTTTGCTGCAGGGCCTAATCCTCAGGATCTTTTTAAGAGAGTTTCCTTGGTCTAATAAATATTCAAAACAACCAGTTGAGCAAATCCTAAACCACTTATCTGATTAGTAATCTTAGCTTAACCCCATGTCTCCAACAAAGCTTTTGTTACCATTTGACAGCAAGAGATTTGTCTTTTGGGGCAAAAGGGAGGGCATTAAACAGAAGTGAAAAAAATCTAGGTATAGGGAGAGCAGGAAGCTTTAGAAGTGGTTTGCCCAGGTGGTACAGATATCAATCAGCATATGAGCTACTGGCCTGCAATTTCCACCTGTTTTTGGTGCCCTGAAGATCAAGTGTTTTGTAGTTTTCATGTGTACATGAATCACTCAATACTAATTCAACATTTTTCAGCACCTCTTATGGTGCTAGCCTCTTTTCTAAGTTGAGAACTCTCATTCTAGTGTTTATGGACCATGTACTCTGCAGATCCTTCTCTTCCTCACTAACGTGGAGGACGGCAGCTTGGTGTGCAGAGAACATTTTTTGCTTAGATTGAGCAATTACAGAATCTATTCTTAAACTTCCCTTTAAGCAAGTCTATTCAATGCATGGTATCTCAATGTCCTCATGTGCAAAATATGCATGTTAGTTCAGAGTTAACTTGCTCCTAAATGCATTTTGTATCGACTTCTTGCTCTTCCCTGTTTCGTTTCTCTACTTCCCTATCATCGCTTCTTAAGAGCATCCCCTGCCCCAAATAAACTACTTAGATTCAAGTTCTTATCTTAGGGTTGACTTTTTCAAGGAACATAGCCTACGATAGATATCTAACTCTACACATGATTTATAAAACTCTGCCCACTGACTAACGGTGAGACTATGAGTTACAAAACCTGGAGGATGTTGGGTAATTGGTTCTAATAATTTTAGAGAGTTCAAATAACAAAGTTAACAATAAATAAATGGAAGAGTTAGAAGTAAAACCCAAGATTGGTGAATATGACAATATATAATTTTTATTTTAGTTTGCATACACATAAAAACCCACTTAAGTCTTAAGGAATTTAACAAACTGGAAGAATTTATCAAAACATATACCACAAATGACTAAAATCTCTAGCATATATAAAACCCTTAAAATTGAGGGAGAAAAATAAAAAACAAAGGAAAATGTCAAAAATATTTGAACTAACCATTCTCATAAAAATGATACAAAAAATCTTTTCAAACAGGAAAAACTGTTCAGTCACTTGTAATTAGAGAATTGCAAATAAGACAATACTAAGGTACCATTTTTCACCGATCAGACTGGAAAAAAATTAGAAACACAACAGAACATTCTGTCATTGGGGCTCTGGGGGAAAAAATTACTCTCATGCATTACTGGTAGAAATGCAAAGTGGTACAGCCCTTCTAGAGGGATATTTAGCAACACCTAGCAAACTACGTAAGCAATTACCTTTCAACCCAACAATCAGTTTTTGGAATTCACCCTGAAGACACATCCAATGATGCAGAAATACATATGCAAATATGCATCATTCATTGATACATTACTTGCAAATTTTCAAAATATTGAAACCAGCTAAGTATTTACAAATAGGAAAGTGGTTGAATAAACTAGCATTTCCACTCAATGGAGTACTGTGCAGCTATAGTAAAAGAATGAAGACAATCTCTATAAACTGATAAGGATTTTTAGGATATACTACTAAATTAAAAAAAAAAACAAGTATCTACAGTATTCCACCTTCACGTAAGAAAGGGATAAAAGACAACTCACATGCATCTATTAATAGTATTTCCCCAATGTTAATTTCCAGATTTTGATAGTTGCAACACAGTTAAGGGTTATAAATAAGGGCTGTATGACAATTCTCTGTGCTATTTTTGTAAATTTTCTGTAGGTCTAAAATTATTTCAAATTTAAAAACCTTTTTTAAAAGGGGTGAAGTCTGATTTTTCTCAACAGTAATGCCCTACAGAATCTAATTGTTTCTTCTTGCCACCCAAAATTTCAAAACTACACTATGATCTACTTTTGGAACTACACTATGACCCACCCTTTAGAAGGTCCAGTTATTCAGCTTTTTCTCTGAGTGTGTGTACAGCCATCCCATAGTTATCCAATGCATCTTTTGTTTTTTTCCAAGACAAATGAAGTGAATTTCTATTTGAATGTAATCAAAGAAACATAATTGACACTGGCTAGCTTAAAGGACAGCCTTGTCAATTCTATTTCAAGGTTTAATGTTTCCATGTTCAAGTGGAAAATTTATTGAAAAAAAATTTAGAATGGGTTCAATGTGATCTTTTTTCTTTCTTTTAATACAAAATGGTGACATCTTATTGTCTTAAGAATTAAGATATGCTTTGAAATTTAGGGTTTTTTTTTTTTTTTTTTTTGAGACGGAGTTTCACTCTTGTTGTCCAGGCTGGAGTGCAATGGCACGATGATCTCGGCTCACTGCAACCTCCGCTTCCCGGGTTCAAGTGATTCTCCTGCCTCAGCCTCCCTAGTAGCTGGGATTACAGGCATGCGCCACCACGCCCGGCTAATTTTGTATTTTTAGTAGAGACGAGGTTTCTCTATGTTGGTCAGGCTGGTCTCGAACTCTTGACCTCGTGATCCACCCACCTCAGCCTCCCAAAGTGCTGGGATTATAGGCGTGAGCCACCGTGTCTGGCAATTTCGGGAAATTTTTAATTAAAAATACAAAGATGTAGACAGAAGAAATAGAAGAAAACATTCCTATTTGGTAATAATTGTTACTGCTCTCAATTTTAATGTGCTATGACTCAACTTCTTGTCTCACTCTGCCTGGAAGTCCCTTTTACACTACTCTCTGTGAATCTCGGAATGACATCAAAGAGAGTGGGAAGAGTTTACTCACCAGCATGTATCTATTTTCTCATTTTGAATCTTCAGCACCAACTTTCTAATTCATTTCTCTCTTCATGCCTTTCTCTGCAGCTTTTGTCATCTATTGTGGCCCCTTGCACGTTTCTATCTTCACCAGGGATTTAACAGTATTAATTAAAAAAAAGAAAGAAAGAAAACAAAGCCAAAGTACCTTCACCTTAAATGAGCTTCCAACAAACATTCCCTGATTCAATACGGGCCAGTGTTAGAATGCAAACATGTTTGGTGATAGGACTAGCTTAGGAACTAGGAAAAATTGTGAAGACCAAAATTTGTCCAAGTTTCTTACCCTCCTGCCCGGTTTTCTTTTCCCCAAAAGACAATCATTTACTTATTCACTTAAAAATAATAACAAATAATTTAAAAATAATACAATTGTAAAAACATGGGTAGGAAAATGTGAATACAGTCAGTAGGATCTCATACTTTGACGGAAAGACAGGCACACAAACAAATACAGTATTATATAAGGGCTATGATGTTTGCATGAACCTTCTTTGATTTAAACAACAAAAGTCACAGTAATCCGAATAAAATATGAGATTTACTTTAAAAACATCAGCAACAACAGATATGCTTGTATAGACCCAACAACCATTAGTTTAAACCCTTCATGAATCCAGTTGCAAGCAATTGATCTCTTCCCATAACACTAATTTTTTACCTCTCTTGTGCTAAGTATAGCAGTGCTTTGTCCAAACTTTATCTTCAAATAACTGTTCCCTTTTGTATTTTAGTGGTATTTTGAGAGTGAAGGCTATTTTATTTTTATATATATATATATATATATATATATATATATATTTGTGTGTATATATTTGTGTGTGTGTATATATCCTTGTATCTCTAGTATTTATATATGTATACATAAATATCAGTGGTATTTTGAGAGTGAAGGCTATTATATATATATTTATATACATATATAGTTGTGTATATATATAGTGTGTGTATATATATCCTTGTATCTCTAGTATTTATATATGTATATATAAATATCAAGTATATATATAAAAATACTAGAGATATATATCTATATCCCTGTATATATGTATATATCCTTATATCTCTAGTATTTATATATACATATATAAATATATATACTTATATATAAATATCAGGTATATATAAATACTAGAGATACAAGGATATACATATATATGTGTATACACACACACACACGCCATCTAGTTTTGATTGCCAAAAAAAATTCCAAAATCAATAAAAAACCTTATTTGGCAAAATCATTTCGGTTGGTGATATGGTTTGGCTACATCCCTACCCAAATCTCATCTTGAATTATAGTTCCCATAATCTCCACATGTTGTGGTAGAGACCCAGTGAGAAGTAACCTAATCATTTTTTTTTTTTTTTTTTTTTTTTTGAGACGGAGTCTCACGCTGTTGCCCAGGCTGGAGTGCAGTGGCGCGATCTCGGCTCACTGCAAGCTCCGCCTCCCTGGTTCCCGCCATTCTCCTGCCTCAGCCTCCTGAGTAGCTGGGACTACAGGCGCCCGCCACCGCGCCCGGCTAGTTTTTTTTTTTGTATTTTTAGTAGAGACGGGGTTTCACTGTGGTCTCGATCTCCTGACCTTGTGATCCGCCCGCCTCGGCCTCCCAAAGTGCTGGGATTACAGGCTTGAGCCACCGCGCCCGGCCGAGAAGTAACCTAATCATACGGGTGGTTACCTCCATGCTGTTCTTGTGATACTAAGTGAATTCTCATGAGATTTGATAGTTTTATAAGGGGATTTTCCCCCTTCTCTCTGCACTTCTTGTTGCCACCATGTGAAGGAGGACACGTTTGCTTCCTCTTCCACCATGATGGCAAGTTTCCTGAGGCCTCGCCAGCAATGCTGAACTGTGAATCAATTAAACCTCTTTCCTTTATAAATTGTCCAGTCTCAGGTATGTCTTTATTAGCAACATGAGAATGGACTAATACAGTTGGTTTTGAGGGATTTAATCAAAGAGAAATATTGAGTTTTTATGTTAAATGTCCTGTTTCCTCTAATAACATGTCATTCTGTGGTAAACCACAGAGGAACAAGGGTAGTTATTCATTCATTCATTCATTCATTCATTTTTTACTCAGTGACACTCATAATGGAGTGCTATAAGATGAGGCTGGAGGTAGAGGTAGTACATGTTAGTCTTGTCCTAATCTTAAAAGTGTAGTAAAAGCTATTGATGGCTAATAGAGGGTATAATGGGAATTAGATTTATATTTCCAAAGGATCAACTTGGAGAATCAATTTGTAAAGTGGCCACTGATAGAGCAGATGTTATTCTAGTAGTCTAAGTGGCCATCGAGAGAAGTGGGTGAATTCCAGAGAAATCTAAAAGATAAAATTGGCAGGCCTCACTAATGGACAAGACTGGGATACAGAAAAAAGTAGGAATGAAAAATGAATCCCACATTACTATCTTGAGCAACTATATTGCTGGAGGCTTCTTTCACAGAGATATGGAAATGGGAGAAATGCATGAGACTTAGGAAGGTTAATCATGAAGTTGAGTTACCACTGAAATATGGAAGAGAAACTGTCAATAGCATTTAATACTATTCATCACATTTTTCTTAGAATAATTTCTAATAATTTCTTGGAATCTACCTGGTATTCTTTATACCTTTTTATATTCCCTTATTAAATATATTTTGCCTATTCTGAACTCTAAATCTTGGAGTCCCCCAGGGCTTTGTCCTTGGACTCCATCTCTTTTCTATCTCACTCATTCTTTATATGAGCTCATCCAGTGGCATGGCTTCACACACCATCTACCCTGTGAAAACTCCCACATTTTGATCTAAATCTTAAATGTTGTGTTATATAGAAGCTGGTATCTATCTCACACAAAAATTTTATGCTTTCTTTGATGCACAAGATCTCTCACTACCTAGCTACTTCCCACACACAAATGCACCCAGGATTGCTTTATGACTCACAAAAGAGGCAGGGCCTTGAACTCACAGATAAATTTTAAAGAGGCTATTTGAAAGAAAGCATTAGTTGGAAAAGTAGTCAAACATACAACTGAAAATATGGGGGAAAGCACAATATTTTTTCAGATAAAAAAAGGATATGAGATTGAACATTACTTAAATGATCAAGAGGACCAAGTGATTAAAACAGAGGATCTTTCTGTTATGTGTGATTGTTTTAATGTGTAAAACTGGTTATAGGAAACTCTGTTGAATGAAGGGGCCTCATTTCATAATCTCCAGATGAGACCACTCTCCAGAACTTCGGACTCATACATGTAACCTCCACATCTCCACTTCAATGTCAAGTAAGCATCTCAAAATTAATATGTCAAACTTACACTCCTAATAGTACCCACCAGTCAACTGCTTAGCTGTAGTGTCATCATTTCACATTTCATCTTTACATGGCTGAAACCTTTGGAGTTGTATTAGTCAGGAGTCAGGATTCTCCAGAGAAGGCACACAGAGAGAGACAGAGGGAGACACTGTGTGTGTGTGTGGGGTGTGTGTGTGTGCATAAATACAAAGGAAAAGAGAGAGGTGGAGATTTTAAGGGCTTATCTCAGCAGCAGTTGTGGCAGCTGGTGAGTCTGGATTCTATAGACAAGTTAGCAGAGGCTAGAGATTCAGGTAGGCGTTGATATTTTAGTCTTGAGTCTGAAAGCTGGAAATTCAGACAGAATTTTTTTTTTTTTTTTTTTTTTTTTTTTTTTTTTTTTGAGACGGAGTCTCTCTCTGTTGCCCAGGCTGGAGTGCAGTGGCACAATCTCGGCTCACTACAAGCTCAGCCTCCTGGGTTCACATCATTCTCCTGCCTCAGCCTCCCTAGTAGCTGAGACTACAGGCTCCCACCACCACGCCCAGTTAATGTTTTGTATTTTTAGTAGAGACAGGTTGTCTCCATGTTAGCCAGAATGATCTCGATCTCGTGACCTCGTGATCCACCTGTCTTGGCCTCCCAAGGTGCTGGGATTATGGGCGTGAGCCACCGTGCCTGGCCAGACAGAATTTTTTTATTCCAGTCTGTAGTCAGAGTTCCTCAGTCTTTGCTCTTAAGATATTCAACTGATTGGATGAAGACCACCCAGATTATGGAGGGTAATTTCCTTCAAGTCAACTGATTGTAAACGTTAATCACTTTTTAACAAATACCTGTACAGTAACATCTGGACTAGTGTTGACAAAATATCTGGTCACCATAGTCTTGCCAAGTTGACATAAAATTAACTATTCCAGGATTGATCGTTGACTTTCCTTGACCCAAAATCCAATCACTCTCCCACTCCACTCCAACCACTCCACTTACCACTCTGGTCTAATTTATCACCATCTTTCTTCTGGATTATTGCAATCACCTCCTACTAGGTTTCCCTCCTTCTACTTTTGCATCCTCTAGGCATGCTGCCAAGCCTTAGGGCCTTTGCCCTTGCTCTTCTCTCTGCCAGGAAGATTTTAGCCTTGTGTATCCACATGACTGACCCAGCGACTTCCCTGGTCTTAATTCAAAAGTCCCCACCCAGTTCAATCTTCCCTGGCTCTATCTGTCATCTGTCACAATGCATACTTCACTTCCCATTCCCTGCTTTATTTCTTTTCTAACTCTGTGTAACTTACCTACTTAAGTATTGTCTTTCTCCCAGTAGAATATGAGCTCTGTAGGTAAAACCTGTATATGTGTGTGTGTACTGGAGAAGAGAGGGTGTTTATCACTGTATCCTAGGACCCAGAATACTGCTTGGCCTCTGGTAGGTACTCAACAATACTGGTTTAATGATGGAAGTAGCTTATGGAATTTAATCAGAATTAAAGGAAGTTTTAGAGTTTGGGGTATCAGCAATGTAAGTTCGTTAGGGATTATTCAAGGCAGAGGAAATAACAAAAACAGAACCTTGGCCTAAAACACATAACATGTTAAGGGGACAATAAGAGTTCAACTTGACTGAAAATGTGAAGTTCAATGTGGAGGCAATTAGTGTAGAATGAATTTAGATTAGTCTGCAGGAGTTGATTAGAAAATGCCTCATGGGAACTTTATACTAGATAATGGGAAGATATTGAAAGATTTTAAGAAAAAGAGTGACAAGGTCATATTTTCACTCTAAAATCTAATCAGAGACTGCAATTTAGATAATATATTAGAGAGGGGCTGGGAAGAGGAATATCTTGCCTACAATAAGATAACTCTCAGGGTTACTGTGTCTTAAGGAGAGAGAGAAAAAGGATAACAATGTTATTAAAGATGAGAATCTATCCCCTACAGTAAATGAAAACAAAAGTTAGTAGAAAAAAGATCATCCCATTATAGGTTTCTAAGTCTGTGTTTCACTGAAATAAAGTCATTCTGAAGCAATAAACAAATATAATTGTAACAATGATTCAGGTACACGTGGGAGCTGAGGAACTAATTATTTTCACCCTCTAAAGTACCTACTGCTGTTTATCAAGTTTGCAAGATAAATGTTTTAATTCACTACATTTACATAAATCCCCTTGCAGCACCTTTTTTTTTATCAGTGTACTTACAAAATGAAATGATTTTCTAACGTTCTCCAACTTTTTTCAATTAGCATACTTACATTTGCCCTTTTCAAAATTCATTTTTTCATCACGTAAAATACCTTATCAATTTATCACCAAAAATATGGATTTCCAGAATCAATCAAAATGTGAAAATTTAATTTCCTCCCTTATAATGGAGTCCATCTTGTCTTACCTTCTACATAACACTCACCGCTTCCATTAAATCAAAGCTAGTAAACTTCCCCTTAGGTTTAGATGCTGAGCCTTAGAAAGAATTGAAAAATTAAATTGTGAGTTGGTACAAAAGCTCAGATCATCATGAAAAAGACTACTAAGTAAATCTATATTTTTCAACAAAATAAAACTCTCCAAGCATGAGTTTTTTTATATGGATCGTTCATCCTCTTTTTTGGAAAGGAACTGTGTAAGGTGATCTGTAATACTAACTACATTACAATCAGAAAGCAAAATTCTACCCTTTATAATGCTCGTTCAATATATTAGAATAACAAGTATCAATACACATTTCTGTGCTTATTATGTCCTTTAAATACCTCCTAAAGGAGGTACAATTCGAGAGATGGGAGAAAGAAGCAGAAGGATGTAATTATACCTTTAAGCACATTAAAGAAAAGATTAGAATAGATCTAAGTCTGATCTATTACACAAATAGCTCTTAGACAACCCCAAATATTAGCCTAGACGAGAGAATGACTGCCTTTTCCTCATTTTTTCTCTCTTGGGTTCAGAGTAGCTCAGTTTTGATTCCTCAGATTAATGTTTTTATCTATATCTGAGTCTTCTGGGTGCAAAACTGACACCAACGAACTGAGGTCAGACCAAGAAGATGCTAATGTTTCTCTCAGCTTTAGACAGGTTAATCCCTGACTATAGGCCTTTGACCTCCCTTTTCTTATTCACTTTAGGAAACTTGCAATTGTTAATTTTTACTCTATCCCTTTGAAATGTAAATGTTCTACAACCCAGACGTGGCTTTCTCTAAGACTTGGGAAATAGAAACATCAAGAAAAACAGAGACCCAGTCTCCAAGTCTTTGTGAGAGTGTGAGAGCCTAACCTGGGAGAAAACGACAATTAGCAAACACAGATGGCCTAATCATATTGCCCAATGCCCCAACCTAGGTCTTCAGGTGTTTTCCCAATAGCTCACTCCAGTGTTTAACAACTCTTCTGCCTTTTGTTACAGTGGAATTAAATGCATTCTCTCTCCTTATTCCAACAGTCTTGACTACTGTTGCAACAGAAGAAGACTTGATGAAGTCTTCTCTGCCTGTTTAACTGCATCCAGTGCAATTTTTCTTTGACAAGTCACAGACTGATATTCTCCACTGATGGAGATAGTCACAGCCCTATTTGGGCCATCGTTTTAATAATTAGGCCCCAAGGGTAACAAGAACACAAAACTAGAGGGTGTTTGTGTGTGTTTGCCTGAGTGTGTGTATGCACACACATGCAGATGCATTGGCTGGGCAAATTAGACACATCTTTTCTTTGGTTTTATCTTTGCACATGCAGAGGTTCCTGTAGATAACTGTTCCATTCCCTCCTCTTCAGGGGAGGAGTGAATTAGCTACTTCGTAATATTGGGAACAATAGATCTGTCTGGCTGTGTGGCCAGCTCAGTGGGGCAGTCTGAGACAGAGTAAACACTGTAAAACTGTTACATCAATCAATTATGAAATAAATAACTACATTTCGAATTCAGGCAAGAAGCATGGAGATCATTTTTGAGGTTATCAAATGCTAACAGTTTGTCAGGCCAGTACTTGAAAAAAATTGAAGTACTTAAAACATTAAGTTTAGAAATTCAGCTTAAAATATTTAAGGGGATTTAATTAACTAATTTATTCAAGGAATTAATTGTTTGAGAGTTTAAACCATTAAACTTGAGCTGATCAAATGTTACTTAAACGTTAACGGTAGAAGGTGTCCAGATTCTTGGCATCTTGAACAAAGAATTGGACAAAACTCACAAACAAAGCAAGGAAGGAATGAAGGGACCAATTGAAAATGATAGTACACTCCACAGTGTGGGAGCAGGCCCGAGCACAGGGGCTCAAGGGCCCCGTTACAGAATTTTTGGGAGTTTAAATACCCTCAAGAGGATTCCATTGGTTAGTTGGGGTATGCCCTATGTAAATGGAGAGAATGAAGTAAAGTTACAAAGTCATTTACAGCCTACACCCTATGGAGAGGATATTTCCTGTCCTAGCTGAAGTGTTAATCCACCTTAGCTCCTTACCCTATTTTCCTGCTTCCTCACCCTATTTTCCCTGCCTCACCCTATTTTCCTGCCTCATAAAGAGTAAGTAAAAGAGTAGAAGTGACTGTTCTTTTTCAAATAAAATTTATTTAGATTTTTGAATGACATAAAATTTATAAAAAATAGCTTGAAAACCTAAGGCAAACATGGTTATTGAATTTGTAACTCTAATAAATTGAATATCAATTTAACTGCAAAACGTAAGCATGTTCATTGCTAAAAGGCATTAAAATACTTACATTAACTATTAAAATAATAATCTATCCAGTCTTTCAGGAATTATTTCCAATGGCTTGAGAACAGATGTGAATGTCACTAAAGGATCCATAAAAGGATTTTGAATATTGGTTATGAGGAAATTATCTATATGAACTTCCTTGGATACTTCTTTAAAAAGAAATTGACAACAAAAAGATAAACCCTTTTAAAATAAACTTTCCATATTTTAAATATCAAGGAAAACATAATCTGATAATTTTATAATTTTATTTTTTATTTTTTTTAAGACAAAGTTTAACTCTTGGTACCCAGGCTGGAGTGAATGGTGCAATCTCAGCTCACTGCAACTTCCACCTCCCAGGTTCAAGGGATTGTCTTGCCTCAGCCTCCCAAGTAGCTGGGATTACAGGCATGTGCCACCACGCCCACCTAGTTTTTTGTATTTAGTAGAGACAGGGTCTCACCATGTTGGTCAGGCTGGTCTCCTGAGGTCAGGAGTTTGAGACCAGTCTGATAATTCTAAATTGATGTTTATTTTAGCTAACATATGAGATTTCAATAGGTCGTTCATTACTTAATGACCCAATTCTATACAAATGGGTAGGGTTTTATTTTTTTAACATTTTAAGAAATAGGAAAGACTTTGTACAGAAACAAGTATGATGCAATTGTGGCCATTCAGAGCACTGACACCTAACTCTACTATTTTAAATTACAATCAAGGTAGAAGTCACTGTGCTACTTGATTAATCTAGAAACACTCTTGAGTGTTTCTATTGCAATTGTGTCAAGACACACATACAAAATAATATTTTAAAAGAACTAGAATGAGATAGTATATAAAGTACAGTAAAATTAATTTCTTCTTGGGTGTCCCCAAAGAATCAGGTATATTTGCTCTAACTCTTACAAGGTAGGTAAGCACTTGACCAGGGATGTGATACAAATTTGTTATACCTAACTAAATGTTCATTGTCAGATTATGTGACTTCCCCGGTCATAAAATTGTTCCTTTGAGAAATGTTATGTTTCGCTGAGATCTAATTTATTCTGATTTTCAGAAAATAGTGAGAAAACAGGTACTTCCTTTATTCAGACATATGAAGGCAAGCCCTGTTTCTTCTTTGAATGCATATGTCACAAAGATAACACTACCACTTAAATAAATACCATTGCTGGGCGTGGTGGCTCACACCTGTCATCCCAGCACTTTGGAAGGCTGAGGCGGGTGGATCATGAGGTCAGGAGTTCAAGACCTGCCTGACCAACATCATGAAACCCCGTCTCTACTAAAAATACAAAAATTAGCCGAGCATGGTGATGCTTGCCTGTAATCCCAGCTACTCAGGAGACTGAGACTGGAGAATCGCTTGAACCAGGGAGGCAGAGGTTGCAGTGAGCCAAGATTGCACCATTGCACTCCAGCCTGGGTGACAGAGTGAGACTCCATCTCAAAACAATAATAATAAAAAATAAAAATAAATAAATGCCATCAATAGGAAGTCAGTAGCACTCAGTAAAACAGCTAATTGCAGCCCTTTCAAGATGAAAAACGTGAAGAGAGTCTCAGAAAGCTAAAAAATATTTACAGCTTAGTGTAATTAAAGAAAGAAAGAAATGAAGCAAGGATAAAGAATTCAGAATGTGGGGAGGTGACAAGACAGAGTGAAAGGAAATGGACCTGAGGGAGAAAAGAAGGAAAAGAGTAAGCAAGATTGGCAGTTACTAAAGGCTGTTTGGTTGTTCCCATCAATAACAGGGAGAGGCATTTCTCAAGGCCACTCCATGACACAGGAAAAGAGGAAGCTCAAGAAAACAGCAGGTCTCAAGGCCAAGCTGTTTCACTCAGAAAGGGTTGACTTAGCTCTATGTGCTGTTGGAAAGAATTAACATGTGCATAGCTGAGGGAGAAATTCAGACCTTTTTACTTTTCACCCAATTCAAATAAAAACCAGGATACAATCAACATAACAAAAGATGTGCCGATTACTTAATATAATTCTACTGCATTCATCAAAAGCCTTTCTCTGTTTAGAAGCCTGTTCTTCGCAATAGTTAGGTGTCTCACAGAGATAATGAAATGCATCATCAAAGAAGCACTTATATTCACATGCATTAGCAAAAGTGTAGGTGAGGCCACCTACTGGGTATGCTGTGAAGTGCAAGAAGCTCCTTCATTTTAAAATACCTCATTCACCGGTGTGTCAATGTGAAAGAAATTTCCTCCAGCAGGATCTTTCAGATTTAGGCATTCTTTTCTTTGAAGACCCAGTTTAAAATACAAGTCTGTTAACTGAAAGGAAAACTCGACTTTCTTTGTAGGCCTGATCCTTATCTGTAATGGTTAATTTCACTGCAGATGGCAAATTTGGGGTATTCTCCCCAGGTTTCTTCTTTGTAGTTTCCCAATTCATACAAGGTGGCACGAGTGAATTATGTATAGAATTATTATATATTGAAGCATGTATAACCTTAAAAATGTATTTGTAAACACAAAATCTATAAGATCAAAGGCAATTACAAATACCAGTAAAATTATAAAATTGAGAACAGTTAAATGAAGAGTTTAAATTTAACATAAAGAGAATATTGTTTTGCTTAAAGTGAATCGTTGAATGCTTAATGAGTCATGTGATGAATGAATTTTTCCACTACTGAATTTTCACTCAGACAGCATGCTTGACACTGTGGACTGAATGCATCACACACATTTAAAGCACCTATCGTTTATGCAACGATTTTGACTCTGTTCTTTTAACAATAGCCCTCAACACTTAAGAGTAGCACAGTCTGACTGGAACTCCGTTATAAACATAAAAATTCAAGGTCTAAAATCGAGCACAGAAATCAATGAGCAAAACTTGGTTTTAAGATGATTGTCCAAATGATCCAGAGTATGTTTATTTTTTTAAAAAATCTTAAATACTTAAATTCAAAAATTGACAACATTCAAAAATATAATCATGTTTAGTATTTGCATTTGCAGGCTCCAATTTAAACTACATTGCTACAGAGCAAGGTTGTCTAATAGAACTTCCTGCAATCAGCCAGGTACAGTGGCTTATGCCTGTAATTACAGGTATTAGGAAGGTTGAGTTCATGAGATCTAGACCAGCCTGAGCAACATAGTAAAATACTGTCTCTAAAAAAAATATTTTTTTTAATTAGCCAGATATGGTGGCAAGTGTGTCAATTACTTGGGGGGACATAGGAGGGAAGATTGCTTGAGCCCAGAAGTTCAAGGCTGTAGTGAGCTATGTTGTGCCACTCCAGGCTGGATGACAGAGCTCTCCCTGTCTCTAAAAATAGATAAATAAAAATAAAGAAAGAAAAGAAAAACTTTCTGCGCTAATGAAAATGTTCTATATCTGCACTATCCAATACAGTAGCCACTAACCACATGTGGCTACAGAGTTCCTTTAAATGTAGCTAATGCAACTGGCAAATTGAATATTAAATTTTATTTAATTTTGACTAAATTTAAATAGCTACATAGGGCTAGTGGCTACTGGAATGGTCGGCACTACTGTATTTTTTATTAGACCCTCATTAAATCCTAGCTTTCCAAAATATTACTAAAACAACATGGTAGGCCGGGCGCGGTGGCTCAAGCCTGTAATCCCAGCACTTTGGGAGGCCGAGACGGGCGGATCACAAGGTCAGGAGATCGAGACCATCCTGGCGAACACAGTGAAACCCCGTCTCTACTAAAAAATACAAAAAAACTAGCTGGGCAAGGTGGCGGGCGCCTGTAGTCCCAGCTACATGGGAGGCTGAGGCAGGAGAATGGCATAAACCCAGGAGACGGAGCTTGCAGTGAGCTGAGATCCGGCCACTGCATTCCAGCCCGGGCGACAAAGCAAGACTCTGTCTCAAAAAAAAAAAACAAAAACAAAAACAAACAAACAAACAAAAAACAACATGGTATAACAGAAACTAACACAAGTTAGTAACTTAGAACAACAAGCATTTATTAACTCACACAGTTTCCATAGGTCATGAATTTGGTAGCAGCTTAGCTGGGTGGGTCTGACCCAGGGTCTCTCATGATGCGGCAACCAAGATGTTTGTGTGGGCTAACAGTAATCTGAAGGATTGACTATGGCTGAAGGATTAATTCTAAAATGGCTCACTCACAGGATTGTTGGCAGAAGACCTCAGTTCATTGCTGGCTGTTGTAGGAGGCCTCATTTCCTTGCCAGGTGGATTTCTCTATGAGGCTGTTCAGTGTGACCTCACAATATGGCAGCTAGCTTCCCCTAGAGCATGTAATCCAAGCTTCCTCCAGAGTGTGCCATCCAAGAAAGGAAGTCAAAGTGCTTTTTATGATATCATCTCTAAATTCACATCCTGTTGCTTTCTTTACTAGAAGCATGTCACTACATCCAACCTACTCTCAAGAGGAGAGGAATTAGGCTCCATCTCTTGAAGGCAGGAATATTAGAGAATTTGTGTGCATAATTTAAATCCACCATAGACATGTTAACTTATCTAAAGCAATGGAACTAATAAGTGGAGAAGCCTTCATTTGAACTTTTTTCAGTCTTAGTCTGGAACCAGTGTTTTAATTGCAGCTCTCTAGTGCCTAGGAAAACTATATATTCGAATGCATTATCTCTTGAGAGCACATTTAGAAACCAAATGCAATCTAAATGTAAGTATCTACTTTAAATTTTCTTGATTTTAAAAAGATGTAGCATTTCAAAAATCTATTTATAAGTTCCCAAGTGCAATTTGACATTATAGTCTCATCATGTGAAACTTTTCTTCTTTCCTAGGAAATTGGGTAGATATGAAGCTCAGAAAGAAGGTAAAGCAACCAGCCAGTTGTTTGGAATTCCAGTACCCATTTCTGGAAATTCCAATTAAACAACTTTTTTTTTTTTTTTTTTAAGGAAACCTCAGAGTGACAGCCATGCCCAAACTCCTCTTTGACAGTCTCTTCTATATTCCTGTTTAAGATGTGCCCCACGTAGTTATGCTCAGGGAAGTGGTACAATCAGGGAAGCACAGTTTGAATGATGTTTACAATCTTTACCTGATCTCTCAAAAAATACTAAAGGTGATTCAAGTACATAGTTGATATAAATTCTTACTAAAATTCCAAATACCAAGGAATGTCCCAGAGCCTCTCATCATTCTGAGGAAAGAATGCTTTGCATTATCTCCACCATTACATGCCCCACTTTCTCTGCCTCTCCCACTCCACCCACCATGTATGCTTTCACACATCTTTCTTTGGGCCTGTGAACTGCTCAGAAGTATATTAGCTATGCTTTCCTCCCCACTCTTGCTGAAGAATTTGGCAATGGAACTGTTGTCCTTTCTGCTTCTTCACGCACAGACTTCGTCACCACAGCCCAAAGCACCAATGACCATAAGAGCAGAAGAAATAACAAAATAATCTACTAATCCACAACCTTTCATGACTGTCAGGGAGAAGGGGGATCTACATATATGATTATTTTCTCTGCTACTGCAGACATAGGTGACTGGACCACTGGTGTCTGACATAAAGGCAGCCACCTGCAGGATGAGCAGGAATCTGAGAAGTGGCTTGGTAGAAACACAGTCCAGGCTAAGGGATCCACAGTTAATGATGACTGAGAAAACCCCTTGCACTCTTTTTTTTTTTTTCCCTAGGAAATTTAACTGTGAAACGGTAAGGAAATAAATGAGAGAGCAGAAGCCTAGAGATGAAGGCCTATAAGGCAGTAAGCCTTGTGTGATTAGCCCTGAGTGACAAGGAAGAAAACCAGGTTTAAAACTAAGTCTAATTAACTGAGACAACTCAAGTGTGACTCTTCCTCGCAAAGGAGGGATCTTATGTACCTACTAAAAAGGATAAAATTGTGTTTTCTATCTTTCAACAACTTTATTTAGGGTTTATAATTTATTTATATATTTATTTACCTCAGTGTCAGCCCTAACCTGGTTGCTACAGTAATCGTGATAGCTAACATTTCATCAGCACTGTTCTTAGTGGTGAATTAGCATGTCTCTGTTACATTTCTCACTTTATATGAAGATATAAAGACACAGTATCAAACTAACTGGCTTCCTGTCATACAGCTAGCGAGTGCCAGAGGCAGTATCTTTGTCCATTTGTGCTGCTATGACAAAATACCATAAACTGGGTAATTTTATTTTATTTTTTGGCTGAAAGAACAGAAATTTATTTCTCACAGTTCTGGAGGCATGACAAGATCAACATTCTGGCAAGTGCAGAGAGTGAGCTCTGGTCTCTTTTCTTACAGAAACACTAATGCTATTGGATCAGGACCCCATACTTACTACTTAATTTATGCTTAATTACCTCCAGAAAGGCCCTACCTCCAGATCCAGTTATATTGAGGTTCAGGGATTTAGCGAATAAATTTGCAGAAGACACAAACTTTCAGTTCATAGCCACTAATATCGTCCTTTTAATTGAAAAGTTGCTGGTAGATTTATCAACTTTGTCTAGGTCCACAAAGTAAAGTGGGGTTAAAGAAAAATTTTATGAAAAATAGAAATATAGGCCGGGCGCGGTGGCTCAAGCCTGTAATCCCAGCACTTTGGGAGGCCGAGACGGGTGGATCATGAGGTCAGGAGATCGAGACCATCCTGGCTAACACGGTGAAACCCCGTCTCTACTAAAAAACACACACAAAAAAACTAGCCGGGCGAGGTGGCGGGCGCCTGTAGTCCCAGCTACTCGGGAGGCTGAGGCAGGAGAATGGCGTAAACCCGGGAGGCGGAGCTTGCAGTGAGCTGAGATCCGGCCACTGCACTCCAGCCTGGGCGACAGAGCCAGACTCCATCTCAAAAAAAAAAAAAAAAAAAAAAAAAAGAAAAATAGAAATATATTTCTCATAGTTCTGGAACATGGCAAGTTAAAGATCAAGGTGCCAGCAGGTTTGGTGTCTGGTAAGGACCTGGTCTCTGCTTTCAAGATGGCGCCTGGTTGCTGTACCTTCCAAAGGGGATGGAGGCTGTGTCCAGAAGGGCAAAAGGAAATGAACACTAGTCCCCTCCAGACAAATTTATAAATTCACTAATCCCTTTCATGAGAGCTCCACTCTCATGACTTAACTAGCTCCAAAGGCTCCACCTCTTAATACTACTGCATTGGAGATTAAGATTCGACATAAATTTTGGAGGAACACGAACATGCATACCATTGCAGGTAAGGTTTGAAACCGCATAGTCTGGCTCCAAAGGCTGTGCTTCTAACTGTTGTATTCCTCTGCCGCACTAAATGAAACGGTTCCCTCCTCACTATGAGATAATTTCCAAATGTCTTACCCTGACATGGAAGTCTCCCACAGTCTAGCCCACAACAACCTTTATCAAATTCCATTACTTCAATTTTTATAAACCCCAGCCTCTCCTCTCATAGTTCCCTAAAACATGCAGCCTGCAGGCTTTGTACTGCCTCTCTCTGCACCTTTATGTATCCTGAAACTGGAAAACCTGACTAAATAAAGGTGCGATCACAGGAAACAGACACATAAAAAGCAGCAGGCCTTCCGACTGCTACGGTCTCATCCATCTGAAGACTGAGGCTGTAGAATCCAACTCTGAAAAACAAGGTAATCTTTCCGACTGCTTTGTAAGTGTTTATTTAGGTTCTCAGCTGAAGAACAAGAAAAATGAAATTTAGTGCCAAGCTGTGTGGACATGGTCAGACTCTTGGATAATTTATTTTTTATGACAGATTCCATTTTCTGCTGCTGGCATGATTACACGGGAAGACATTTGTCCACTGAGAGTACGTTCGTGTCTTTTGCATGGGCTAACTCAGTGGTAGGATTTAATTTGTGCAATATTATTCACTTATTAGACCAAAAGACTAAGTACATGCTCGGCATTACTAAGTTTATTGAAATGTTATTACAAGAATCCGTCTTGAGAGGCAAAAGGAACATCAGTGCTTAGCCTGAGATTTTCTCATTATCTTCAAAGTGCAGATATCATTGAGATGATTAGTTTCCTGGATAAATTTAGATTTGAAGAGGTGCGAATATGTGCTCTGTTAGAAATGTTGTGTTGCAGTATTGTTTATGCTGTAAGGCTGTTGCTGAAAACTGAAGTACATATAGAGTGAACTGGGTGAGTGTGTGTTAACAGCAAATTGCAAACTCTGTTTGAGAATGCTCCTCAGAAAAAAGGGACTGTCACTTATCAGGTCTAGCCCATTGTTGCAATGGTGGAATGTAGCCCAACATTCACAGATATCCTCATTTTTAAGAAAAACAAAATGTTTGGATAACTATATAAAATACCCTGATGTTTAAATGGTGGTAAGTATGGTGGACAGAATTCTAAAAATGACTTCTCTTGGCTGTCTTCCTTGTGTAACCCCTTCCCTTTGAACGTGAGTGAAATCTGTCAATATAATGACAGAGTACTCCTGTGACTGTTATGTGCCAAAAGGGTGATTATCTAGGTGGACTCAATCTAACCATGGAATCAAAAGGAGGAAAGCACAAGCAGGATACCACAGATCTTTGCTGGCTTTGAAGATACAGTGGGCTATATCTTTAGCCTCTAGGAGCTGAGCACAGTCTGGGGCTGGTAATCTAGCCAGAAAATGGGGACCTCAGTCTCACATCCACAAGGCACAGAATTCTGCCAATAACCAGAATGAGCTTGGAAGTGAATTCTTCCCGAAAGCCTTCAAATAAGTGTTCATCCCAGTCAACATTTTCTTTTCGATCTGGTGAGATTCCGATCAGAGAATCCAATGGAGCTCAACATAATGACTTACAGATTTGTTAACTAATAAATGGGTGTTGTTTTACATTGATAAGTATACGGTTATTTGTTATTTAGCAATAGAAAAGTAATGCAATGTATTAGACTGCAATGAAGAAATACCTGAGACTGGGTAATTTATAAAGGAAAAGAGGTGTAATTGACTCACAGTTCCACTTGTCTGGGAAGGCCTCTGGAAACTTAAAATCACGGCATAAAACACCTCTTCACGGGGCAGCAGGAGAAAGAATGAGCGCAAGCAGGGTAAATGCCAGACATTTATAAAACCATCAGATCTCATGAGACTCACTCCTTACCACGAGAACAGCATTGGGAAAAACACGCCCATGATTAAATTATCTCCACCTGGTCCGACTTTTGACACATGGAGATAATTAAAATTCAAGGTGATATTTGGGTGGGGACACAGAGCCAAACCATATAATGCATTAAGCATTGAAAATTATTTAAAAATCTTTAGTAGGAATAACAACACATACCAGTCAATGAAGGATCAGTTTACAATCTTTGGTACAATCAAGGTAAGGTAAGAGTTCAGATGAAAGGGATTCTGAGCATTTTTTCATCTTCTAATGTAAGCAACTGTGCCATGTGTGTCTCGTGATCATCATTTAAAGTCAGTCTGAAATAAATTTTGATTGAATTCCTTTGATTAGATGAAAATAAAGTCCACAAAGCAATGATGGGTGAGAACATAAAATGGTGAAATGTGTAAGAGCATTGAGAGAGACAATTTATTTGCTTTGTGAATATTTTTTGTATTTGGTAACTTGAGGTAATCTAGGTAAATCAAGTAAAAGGAAATTTTTCTATCATTTTTTCCTAAAAATATTTCCAGTATAGTTGTTCCTTTAAAACTCTTTGTATGCCTCCATAAATCTGCTTCATTTAATCTTGAGGATGTTTCTTTAAAATATATGGCAAATATTCGCATTCCCAAAGTTCCCCTAGCTTAAATCGCATGTAGAGAAAATAGTACAAGTTCAGAAATTCCGTAAGATATTCTTTCTCTTTCTCTTTTAGTAAACAAACTTTGAAAGATTATTTCTAGGGAATAAATTTATTCTCATTTCCTTGCCCAAATAATATTCTTCAACCAAAGTGGTTCTTAAATATCAAAACAATTAATCAGTAAGTACCGTCTCTTGCAGCTCTCACAAGACTCTCTTCATATATTCAACATCATTAATTGAACATCTATTATGTTGAGGTCACTGTGTTATAAAGAGAATGCTAAGAACAAAGACGGCCAAATAGATAGGATGGCTATTTAGCTTTAAATAGATTACTATCTCCTTCTCTTTTAAAACTTGTCCATTATAGTTAAGAAGTGGATATGTATTGGCTTTATTAAAGATGCTGCTGAGATTTCCTAGCCACCCTTCCCTTTCCACCAACCACACATACAAACACCAGTTCGAAGAAGGCAGTTGAACCCATTCAGTTGCAGGTGAAGCTGAGGGTTGGCAAGTTTTCCATCTCCTCCATGGCTGGAGAAACCTGCCCAGGGATGCTGACTACATAAAAACTGGTAAGCTGGATTACCATTCTGCCCTCCATGGCAGATACATGTGAGCACTTGCATGCCTTATCATTCATATAAGTCATTCCTCCTGCTCTGGGAGAGTTTGAAGTAAGGAGTAGGGCTTCAAGAGCAGACTAGGGCCCTAGAGAAAATCTGGGGAAAATATGGTTAATGTACTTCACATGCAATTTTTACAAATGCAACATGTTTGGGCCCTGGGCCCCTACATATTCACCCCTGCTTTCCAGAATCCCAGGTCCTGTTATTTGTACAATCCCCTTGCTTTGGCACTAGAGAGGGATAGACAATCCCTCCATGGTTCTTTCCTGGAGAAATTTCTATTTTCTATGGCCCAGAGCCAAAATGTTTCTCTTTCATGAGTACTTATTTGGTCTTTAAAAATCAACTATTTATTCAATGAAATTTAATTGTATGTTCAGTAAATCAAACAAAGACCTTATCTTTAGAGGCTACAGATGATTATTAAAATCTGGAAATCCCAAAGCTTATGTCAAAATATAACTAACCCTGTTTTATTTTTTGGAATTTTTCAATTAACTTCCTATGTATACTAAATAATGCATGCATTTAACTTTGATTGCACAGTGTATTTACCCTGGGATTCCAGACAACTTTTCTTCACTTTACATGGCATGTTCTATTTGAAGAATAATGTAAGGTTATTGAACAGATACTTTTGTGTATTTTCTGGAAATTGGTTACAATATTTAGTAGCTATAGCTCTATGGTCTTATTAACATTGTCACATGCTAGAGGTTACAATTGTGTAACCACAGTCTTTCCTGTTTTAGTTTGTAAAATTAACACTTGGACCAATTTCCCAAAAAGGGAAATTACCTGTGGCATTTTCCTATGATTATTGTCAAACTTCTCTTCCATTCTTGCCTTACTGATGTTGTTGAGATCTGCAACTTGACCTTTCTTTGAAATTAATAGTCACACAGTAACTGTAGGTCTGATTCTAACAGTATCAATATTTGCTTGGCTGGAGAAATGTTTTCATCTGTTTGCACATGATCTATTTTCTAGTTCTCTTGAGGTCTTGCATATCTTTTGCAATTCGTTGTGAGAGAGGGAAATTTCCAGAGCAGACTGCAAATCCATGGTGTCCTGCAGGAGTAATGTGGGAGTCTGCCCTCATGTAGTTAGTACACCAGCTGGTCACCCAGAAATTTTTCTCCACTATTATTCTATGCTAATGGCATATAAACATTTTATTTTCCAGTTGGCAATATAGATAGCCTTAGTACCAATTATAATGTTATTTGATGGGATAATTATTTTACTTAAATCCTAATGCAATTGTGTATTGGGGATATTAATAATTTCAAATTTCCAAGTGTGCCCCTAGTATAAGAGACATTGCTTTCTCAAGCTAGTTCCTAAAACTCTCAGTTGATGCTGGAAAAAAAAAAAAAAAAAAAGCAAACAGCTAAAGGGCACACCATAAGAAAAAAAGGCTAATTGCTGTATTGCATTCACAGAGGGATTACTTACAGCGTATTCTCTATCGTCAGCCCTATGGCTTCTGCAGATGAGCAGAATTTCTAGTTTCAGATATTAAAGAAAATGTATATTGTTGTGGAAAATGGTGGTTTTGATTTTGGAAATAAATAGCCCCTAAATTTTAATACATAAGGAAAATAATTTTAATATATAAGAAAAAGCATTACATTTTAGAAGTATCTTTACAGGTTCTGGGGGTTCTTAAGAAATCATATTAGCAATTAGAATGTTGTTTGGTGAACAGGGGATGGGGACAAAAGCAGCCGATAGCCCTGTGTGATATTTTATCCGGATGAGGAGAAGTACTCCTTTAATCTGTCTCTTATTTGTCATATTTAGTCTGCATGTCCATTTTGAGCGTGTCTGTAGATTTTTCTCTCTTAGTCTGCTTTTTGAAACATTGTCTTTTTATCTTTACTAAGTCTGCAGTGGTGATCTGATCTTGTTCTGGGAGTCATTATTGTATTTCAAATTTCTTTGGGTAGTTGTGCTTTATACTGTTCCTTTCATTTTTTAATCTAGCGAAGAGAATCATTTTCTATTATAAAAAAGAATATTTGAGAAGGGTCTTTGTGATCCAAATGTAGAATGGGTAGGTGCTATGGACCAACGTTTTGTGTCCCCACAAAATTTATGTGTTGAAATCTTAACCCCACACTATGATGATACTAAATAGGTGGGGCCTTTGGTAGGTGATCAGGTGTTGAGGGCAGAGTCCTAATGGAGGGGACAGGTGCCTTTACAAGAGAGATCCCAGAGAGCTCTCTTATCCCTTCACTCATGTGAGAGTGCAGCTAGAAGACAGCTCTCCATGAGGAAACGGGCCCTCAACAGACACTAAATCTGCCAGAGCCTTGGTCATGGACTTCCAGCCTCCAAAACTGAGAGACATACATTTCTGTTGTTTATAACCCCACGGTTTATGTTATTCTGTTCCAGCAACCCAAGTAGACTAAGACAGTAGGATTAGTCCTGGGATTACAGAGCAAGAAGATTACATATATAAAAGTTTGAGCTTTTCTGGAGAAGGGGTGGACATATTTATTATGGAGTCCGTGTGTTTTTACCTAATAATTGAAGTTAAGCACAACTGTTACAAAAGACATACCAAGGTGATCTTTACCAAAGCTTGAGAATAAAGAAGGGTAACAGAATTCCTGCAATAGTTACAATGAACTACTGGAAGCCAGCGCTGGGTAGGAAGGGAAATGTGTCTGTATTTGGTAAGTTGAAAAAGTTCCAACTCAAAGCCTCAGGTTAGCACTTCCAGCTGGGAAGATGCTCTACAAGTGATCAAGAAAGCTGCTTACCAAGTGTGGCTAGAGCTATGCTATTTAGCAGCAATCACTGGGCATATGTGGATAATTAGCATTTGATGAGTATATCAATTTAGGAATACAATCTTCAGCCTTATTTCATAGTAATTACCTAAGTTTACATTTAAAACTAATAATTTATTTTAAGTGTATTTGGAACAACTGAAGCATGCCAATCTATCAACTGTAAATATTTTCAATTCCAAATACAGATCAAATTGTTCTGATGAAAATTTAGCCTATGAATTCACATTAGGTATAAGTGTAAAGTACATGCTACATTTTGAAGTTTTAGCACAAAAAAAGAAAAAGAGAGCAGTATGTAAAATATTTAAAGGATCTTATTTAAAAGTATTTTAGCTTGATTTTATGTTAAAATGCTAATTTTTAAAATATATTTAAGTAATAAAATATATTATTATAATTAATTTTACATCCTTCTTTTTACTTTTATCAATGTGGCTACTGGAAAATTTAAAATTGCATTTCAGCCACGCATGCTGATGCATGCCTTTAGACTCAGGTACTCCTACTCAGTAAGAGGCTTGCTTGAGCCCAGGAGTTTGAGATTACAGTGAACTCTGACTGAACCACTGCACTCCAGCCTGCACAACAGAGTGAGACCCTGGCTTTAAAAAATAAAATGAGTTGCATATGTGGCACTCATATTTCTACTGAAAGTGCTGCTCTAGTCTAAAATCATAAAGCCTCACGATTGGGATATAGTTCAGATGAATTTCCCTCGTGAGAAACCACTAATATTGGAGAAGACTCTTCTCTAGCTTTTATGTGGTAGCCAAATTGGAGACTTTATCTCCAACCTCCATGCACCTGACTCTAGCTCTTCATAGTGCTAGCTTTCAGCCTCAAAATTTCCACCAAAACCCGGTTTATGTGTAGCATTGCTTCATCACTGAGTCCCTAGCCCCACCAGTAAAAGGTTGACGAGAATCCCTAGGCCTACATTCTGCAGCAACCCGAGGAAGGGCTGAACCAGAAATGTAAGCAGCTTACCAGGAAAGATTTTTGCCTGGGAAGTAGGGATCCCCGCCTCCTCAAATAGTTGCTAACGTTAGGCAGAATGGCCACTCTGCTACAGTCAAAGAGTCTATAAGGGAGATTGATCCAGCTTCTACACCTTGAACATCACCCTGCAAAACCCACTTACATACTCAGCTGCCTCTGCACAACACAACTGTACTCAAGTGTTTTAGGTTGGGTTATTACCAGATACCTAGAGTTTTTACTCTCTCCCGGAATATCTGATAGTTACACATTACTTGTATCACAAACAATGTATAGAACCACTCCAGTGATATTGGGTGAATTTTAGTATCTGTCATCATCTTAGGGTATACAATCTACAAGAACACAAATAGTGGATCAGGTGATTTTTTTTCTGGGAGAAATCACAAAACTTAACTAGGATACAGATTTTTCTGACTCTTAATTCAATGGTTTTCCCCTTATATTATATTCCTTTATAAATGTTGTGTTAAATGTGCACAAATATATTAGGCAAATTGAAAAATAAAGGCTAAAAGAACTATGAAGATTTTCACCATATTCTTCAAGTTCTATTCTCAGTCTTTACTTGGTCAAGGTCTCTCTTGTGGGGGATCATCCCAAGGTGAAATTCACATCCTCACTTCTCATTTCTGTGCCAAAGATTCCTATTTTGATTTTTCCAGCCTCCACCTGTCCTCTAGGCTCTAGCATTACATTTCTACTGCTTGGTGTATTTTCTTTGTTCCCCCAGAAAATCCCACATATTTAAATTGCACCATATATAACTAAGGCATCTTTAAAAAAAAAAAACTTGAAAAGCTGAAAGAAAAAGAAAACTTAATAGAAAGTATGGAGCACATTATATCTAAAGGGGAAAAAAAAAATCCCAAGCATGAGGCAGTGCTTTAAATAACACTAGTCCTCAAGTTATCTGCTTCTTCCCTGGTCACCAATCAGCATTCAAATTACTAATCTGGCTTCCCAGGAAGCTCTACACCTGTAAAAGTCGTTCTTCTCAAAACGAATGCATTTCTTAACATATGCTAAAGTTCAGTTGCTGTCTCCATGTTCAGAAATACTTTTATTCCACAATATTATATGAAATAATTACAAATATTAATAATTAAATATATCTATATATCTGGAATGTATATCTACATATCTGGAATATAATTCCATATATGTGTGTATAGATATAAATTTATATAGATATAATATAGATATAAATTTATATTGATATAATACAGATACAATTTTTTATATATACATATGTATGTGTATATATACACACACATATATACACATATACACATATACACACACATATATACACATATATACCTATATATGTGTGTATATACACCACATATATATACACACACACATTTTTTTTTCTCTGGAAAAGCAATTAACATAGATTTTTGACCTCGTCTGAGGGATCAGAAAGGTTTGTCTAAGGAAATGACATTTGAGACTGTACAAACGTCTTGGGGCAAGAGAAAGGAAATGACTGTAAAAGAAATATTGTACGAAACCTGGTCTGGAACAAAACATTATTTATCTCTTGACGTAGTTTGTAATCTCCTTCACTGAATAAATGTGATTTGTGATAAAACCTTTGGCAATCTTAAATAATTGTTTAATTATGAGATGATATTTGTCACAAGGAACTAGTCACACACTCACCTACCTGGCAGTTAAGCGTTGGTGGATGTTTAAATTTTCCTTTCTATTTTGTCTAATTTCCCTTTTCCATAGATGTCTCTATTTTAAAAGAAACTTTTAAATTGGCCTCCTAGAGACATTTTACCATGCTACAAGATTATAACAAAACTTTGACATATGATCATAGCTACACCGTCTGGAAAGTTATAAAGTTATTGTTGTTATTGTTTCAACAATTACTTCTAGGTTCTACAATTAGGCTAATGTATCAAAATGGGGGTGGTGGACATGGTGATAAAAGAAGCCCAGGGATAAGCAAGATTCAGTTTAAGTACGAAATTGTTGTCCTTTGGTATTTGAGTCTTATTTTTAAAAGCAAAATACAAAAGAGATGAGAGAGATGATCACATTTATATTTTGTAAAGATCAGTCTTTCTATATCACCATCAATAGAAATATCAAGCAAGCCACAAATATGAGCAACATATTTAATTTTTAAATTGTCAGTAGTAGCCACATTAAAAAAGTAAAAACCAGGCCAGGTGCAATGGCTCATGCCTGTAATCCTAGTACCTTTAGGGAGCCAAGGTGGGAGCATCTGTTGAGCCCAGGAGTTCAAGACCAGCCTGGGCAACATAGTGAGACCTTGTCTCTAAAAATAATTTTTTAAAAAATTAGCCAACTGTAGTGGTATGTGCCTGTCGTCCTAGCTACTTAGAGGGGCTGAGGTGGGAGGATTGCTTGAGACTGGGAGGTTCAGGATGCAGTGAGCAGTAATCATGACACTGTACTCCAGCCTGGGTTACAGAGTGAGGCTGTGTCTCAAAAAATAAAAATAAAAGTAAAAAATAAAAAGAATCAGATGAATTAATTTTAATATTATAGTTAATATAGCCTAATATATTGGAAATATTACTATTCTTACATGTAGTCAGTGTAAAAAGTATTCACTCTGTTATCAACTTCAACTCTACCATACCATTCTGGAATATAAAGGACAAGTGTTAAAAATTTAAATGATGGGGAAAGGTTTATTTAATATTAGTAATTTTTTTTGTTTTACAATTTCATGGAAAAAATAAAGAACTTGAGGACTTTCATTTTTTCCCTAAATAAGATTCTAGTTTAGAATGTGCTCTGTTTAATTTCTATGAGTATGTTTTCTTTTTTTTTTTTTTTTTGAGACGGAGTCTCGCTCTGTCGCCCAGGCTGGAGTGCAGTGGCCGGATCTCAGCTCACTGCAAGCTCCGCCTCCCGGGTTCGGGCCATTCTCCTGTCTCAGCCTCCTGAGTAGCTGGGACTACAGGCGCCCGCCACCTCGCCCGGCTAGTTTTTTGTATTTTTTTAGTAGAGACGGGGTTTCACCGTGTTAGCCAGGATGGTCTCGATCTCCTGACCTAGTGATCCGCCCATCTCGGCCTCCCAAAGTGCTGGGATTACAGGCTTGAGCCACCGCGCCCGGCGAGTATGTTTTCTTATTGATGAGTTCCTGGGTAATTGAGAGACATTGTATACTTTATGTAGAGAAGAGATCTTCTTAATGATTACTTATCCAAATCATATTCACTGAATTAAAAATAATAGTGAATTCACTAATGCAATATTTTACCTATGAATTGGTGTCCATCCCAAAAACAGAAAACAAAATAAAAACATAATTGAAACTTTTTTTGTTTGTTTGAGACGGAGTCTCGCTCTGTCGCCTAGGCTGGAGTGCAGTGGCCTGATCTCGGCTCACTGCAAGCTCCACCTCCCAGGTTCGAGTGATTCTCCTGCCTCAGCCTCCCAAGTAGCTGGGATTACAGGCGCATGCCACCACGCCCGGCTAATTGCTAATTTTTGTACTTTTAGTAGAGATAGGTTTCACCATGTTGGTCAGGATGGTCTCGAACTCCTGACCTCATGATCCACTCACCTTGGTCTCCCAAAGTACTGAGATTACAGATGTGAGCCACCGCACCCAGCCTGAAGCTTGCTTTTAAACATCACTGATGAAAGACATAGAACTAGATATTTTTTAAGTGGCCTATTGTTTATAAAAATAACATTTTTCTTTTTTTAATGTGAAAATCCAAAGCCTGAAATATAGTACTTGAATTTCTCCAAATGTAAACAAAATTCACTGGTATCATTGATTCTATCAGCATCTGAAAATATATCCTGTACAACTATTCAGTGGACTATTCACTGGGCTTTTTACAGTTAACTTCATAGTAGAGAACTTAGGTATTCATCAAAGGAAGAAGTGAGGGGAATAAAGACTCAATTTTACTTTTTTTTTTTTTTTTTTGAGACAGAGTCTCTCTCTGTTGCCAGGTTGGAGTACAGTGCGTGGTCTTGGCTCACTGCAACCCCTCTGCCTCCTAGGTTCAAACAATTCTCCTGCCTCAGCCTCCCAAGTAGCTGGGATTACAGGCATGCGCCACCACGCCTGGCTAATTTTTGTATTTTTAATACAGATGGGGTTTCACCATGTTGGCCAGGCTGGTCTTGAACTCCTGACCTTGTGATCCACTCGCCTCGGCCTCCCAAAGTGTTGGGATTACAGACATGAGCCACTGCACCCGGCCAATTTTATTCAATTGTTAAATCCTTTAGGACCATAGCCTGTGTCTCAATGGCTCTGATTCCTAAGAAAATTGCCTGGCACATATTAGGTATAATAACAGTTAACACTTATGTAACATGTAAGCCAGGACAGAATATTTTCTGAGTATTTTACATATTTTAAAATATTCATTATTCAAAACAATCTTATGAGTAGATACTATAATAATCTCATTTTATGGATGAGTAAATTGAATCCTGAGAATATTATATTACTGATATTATTCATTTATTTTAATGGCAGTGTTAATATAGAAGCTAACATTTATTGAAAGTTTCTTGAGTGATAGCTATTATTATGATTACAGATCTAAACTCAATCCTCTCCATAGCCCTATGAATAAGTACTATTTCTATGCCCATTTTATAAATCAGGAAGTTAAGTTAAAATATATATTCTTTCAAAACCTTAAAATATATTTATTTACACCTTATTCTCAAGAATGTTTGAAAATAAAATAATAAATATTTATTATTATTTTGTTAATTGTTGTTAAAGCAGTTATAATTTATGGAGGGCTAGGCACCATTCAAGGAATTTGCATGTAATAACCCATTTGATCTTCAGAGTAATCTGTGAGAGGTGGATACTATTATTATCATCACTTTATGGGTGAGGAAAATGAGGCGCACAGAGTTTGAGTAAATTGGTCAAGGTCACGCAAAGAATGACAATGTTGGGATTTATACTTAGGCAGCCTGAAATTGCATTTAGCAGAACTGCATTGAAGTTTTGGCTAAATTCAATGTTTGTCTGAGTAAGATGAATTGTGGAAATTTCCTTATCTCCCAAGTGAGTGAAGGAACAAATGCACTGATTATAATCCATTATGGATGATTGGTCTATTTTAACTAATACCTTTCTTTTTTGCTCTATAACTATTCTAATTCAGAAGTTTTCCTACTTTTAGAATTAAAATCCTACTTATACCATCACAAATATACATTCCAATTACTGAGGTTAAAGTGATTTCCAAGATACTTAAAAAGAAATTACAATTTTAAAACGTTTTCTTTCTATAATCTTCTCTATTAAAATAAACAAACTAACACCCAAATAATTAGTTTGCTTTAAAATAATCTTTAGAGCTAAAAGTTCAAAAGAGGATTTAATGGAATAAAAACAAAGAAACATTTATTGAGTTAATTTAACTCAGTGAATCTCAACATTTTATTTTATATTGTTATTTTGTCATCGGGTATTTAGGAAAACTATTCAGAGTTTTCTAAAATATTCACTGAATAACTATCATCGAAAAAGATAAACTGATTACCTTTATTTACTTGAAAGCTGAAGCCCTTTTTATGTTTATACAATGGAAATTTGCATATAGTCCTATTGACGGCATATTAATAGTGCAAGCAACATTTTAAAGCTTGACACTTCTTGATGCAAAATTATTCATTTTTTTTCCATACATAGAAACCACACCATGTTGTCAATAAATAATTCCACTTTAATGGCAAAGTAATAATTTAGACAGATACAGGGTGCACATTTGCAAAAAAATATATGCAAGCTGGTTTACAAGCTAGAGGAACAATAAACCAATAGAAAATACATCATCCAGTTAAGTCCATTGACACCAAGTACTTATTGTTGGGGCTTTACAAAGACTACAAAACTTTTCAGATGATTTATTTCACTGTTTCTGCCTATTTACATGATATGTTACATCAAAATGTACAAAATATAAAATGTATACAGACAAATGTTTCACAAACTAGTTTAAGTTGTAAACTAGGTGGACCTACTGGGATGTATTGCAGGAAATTCTGTTTATGCTCATGTTTGGACTGTGTTTCTCAAAATGGCAGGGAAAGATTAGCAATTTTCTTAGATCACATATTATACAAGGGCAACTAGTCACTCATCCAGCTACATATATTGATGTTTCACAACAGATTTGATCCATGTTTGAGGCTTCAAAGTCAGGGTGACAATTCTATGTGCATAAATTCAGTTCGGATTTCCCTTAGGGCAATAGCACCGTGTAAGGACCTGTTGACTTTGTGACACTCTGAAAACTGCACAGACGTTTTGTGGTGGTGGTGGTGTTCTATAGCAACTGACCCATTGGTGGTCACAGAGAGTAGCACCAATTACACATCCTAAAAGTAACACATTTTCACACACTCATAGAAGAAGTCTATACCATGGCCTAGCCCTTGGGTTTCATAAACTTAAAACCTGTCCTTTGTGTGTGGTGGTAACTTCTCCAATGACTGATCAGTTTTCATGCACTCTCTTTAAAGCCTGCCATGATAGATGTACTTTCAGACAGTTTTACTTATCCAAAAATATATTGGCTTCATGTACAGTTTTGAAGCATGCTCACTCTAGCACTGATAGCTCCTGCATAGTCATAACAACTGTAAATACAGGACAAACACACCAGATAATACAGCTTTGAGGGTTTGCATTCTGTATTTGTTTGCAATGTACAGGAAATCTCAGCAAGTGAAACACCTCTTAACACCAACAGGATAAAATACAATTTTGTTTGTGTTTGTTTCGATTTGTGCAAGTTTTAAAAATTATTATTTACAATACCTACCCAGTAGACTGTGCAAATCTAACCTTCTTTTACAGTATAAATGCTTCCTCTTCCACAGTGACCTTACCGCTTCAGCGTTCTTTAATGCTGAATTTCTCATGTACAACAATAGCAATCAAAACAACATGCGTCAGAACTAATTAAAAAAAACAAGAACAATAGGGAAGGAAAGCCGAATAGTTGTGCTCATGCTGCATCTAGTGCTTCCAGCCCTGCTGGATAATAGTTCAAAATCTCCTGCCTTCTGAAACTCTTTCACTTAGAACTGGATGGAATTTCGCCACATGTCTTAGGTTTTAAGTGACGGTCAAAGAGCATTTCTGGGTTATTTTAATATTTTGGAGGATAGGCAAAGCGATCTATTCACAAGGCTAAAAATACTGATCTTTCTCCTATCCATTTCTTCAAAAAAAAAAAAAAAGAGAGAGAAAGATATATAGAGATGAGGCTACTGTGTTAACTGGTGTTGCTTGGTTGTAAATGAAAAGACAGTGGAAATTACTAATGGTTTAGGATTTAAACCAACTGTTAAACTGTCATAGAAATCTGTTTTAAGGCAGTGAGACAGCACCATAGGAAATTTTCCTTCTTTCACTGAAAAGGCTCAAACAAATAAAGCCCTAAAAAAGCCTTTTATCAGTGTTGACTAATAATTGGTATAAAACTCTTGTTAAGGGAGTGGGAAGGTGGTTTAAAAAGACCACTGTGGTAAAAACAACCTTATAAAACCAGTGACTCATTACTAAAAAGTTGGTGGAGCACATCATGAGAACGTGGCAGTTAGAATTAAATTGGCACTTCTCCAGTTTGCCACAGTAGTGTTTTTCTGGTGGTTGCACAATTCCATTTGTGCTTATGGAGGACTGGCCTCTTGGATTTGTTCTGGAATGGGGTGAGCGCACAACACAAACACTACTGAAGCCCTGTGACCAGCACCGTGTGGCACAAAGGAGGTTGGACGGATCAGAAAGATGGACCCTGCCTGGGGAGAACAGCCCCTCAGAGGAAACAAAAGGAAGGGACAAAAAATGGTCTGCATTGTAAACTTTTAAAGAGGAAACAAAGAAAGTCCAGTTTGGCTATCCCATGTGCAATCTATTCAGTTGCCCTGTCATTAGGGTCCTTTCCAGTTGAGGAATGGAGCCTTCTATTACTCCACAGATATAAAAAATGCTTAGAAATAAACTAAAGTTAAGCTTCCATTGCAATTTAGCATCTTGGCGGTTCAGACTTAGTTCTGCTGCCTCCTTGGAGACCACAACTCTGGGTCAGGGACCTTGACAGGGTGCTTTTATACTGGCAGTGGTTTAGTGAAAATACCTTTCTTTTGAAACATTTTTTTAAAAGCAGAATCTTTTCCCCTAACTTTTTTCACCCTCTAGAGAGTAGATTCAAGAGACGAATCCAAAATGTCTTCATGGTGGCTGGTGCTTTCGCTGTCGCAGCTTTGTGTGCTCGAGTAATTGGCTGCTTCTTGGAGTTTCATTAGCATATTCATCTGAAGAAAGAAAAAAAGACATCGATATAGGCAATGATGCATTGAGTAAGCCAGCCCATAAAAAACAAGGCCCTGAGCCACACCGAAGAGCTGTCTTATGCCATCCAAGTGACACAGGAAAATAATTTTAGATTTTTTACTCATTGCCCCTGGCTCCTACGCTGTTTCTCCCAAACATGACTACAACACCAAACCATAAGGACAAAATAGGGCCTCTAGATAACTCTTTTATTTGGGGTTGTGAATGAATACTGCTCCAGCAGGGAAACTGGAAAGGAAACTGTATCACAGCTGGACATCTGGGTTCGTTGCTGGAAAGTACGCCAAGCTTCCCAGTTTTTTGGCTGGGAGAAGCAGAAAGCATTGAATGGCAACTGAAAGTCGTGAATGTTCATACACACACAGACGCACACAGAGGCACACACGCACCATCCCTTGAGAGAAGGAGGGGATGGAGAGGAATGAAGCCAGCTGCTGCACACAAGCACACCATCTGCTGTTTAGGAGCTGACCTCGGGAGGAGGTGACTGAATGAAGCGGACCATGAGTGTTTGAAGAGGGAGAAGGAAAGAATTACTGTCAAGTTTGTGTTGTTGAATTTCTGGCTAAAATATGATTGATATATCACTGAAAACAAAAACCATCATCTGGAACAATAGCGGCTGTCTCAAGTTTCCCAGCCTTATAGGAGAATGGTAATGTTTGTTCTAGTAAAAGGGACATATGCATGAAAGCACCTGGGGAGAAAGACAGCTAGCATTTCCATCTATTATAAAATAAAGAGCAGTCACCTTGCTTGAATTTTGATAGATCTGGAGCGCCACTGTTAGACATGGACTTTTTTTTTTTTTTTTTTTTTTTTGAAAAAAGACTGTTTAAAGGCAAATTGTGAATAAATGGTTCAATGATTTTAGAAAGCACAGAAAAATTGGCACATGTCTTTATGACGGTAATGGACTTGTTTTCTTATCAAGGGTTTTGATAAATTGTAACAATTTTTATATTACCTAATGCATACTAATTTTATTATTCTATAATCAAAAGGGTTTTTTTTTTTTTTTTTCCAACTTACAGAAATAGAAAGGAGAAATCTAAAAAACGATTCCTTGGTCACACGTTAAGCTATGCATGTTTGTGTGCTCAGTATAAAATGTGTGCTTGATAAATGCTTGTGAAATAAATGATAAACTGGTAATCACCAATTTCAGCAATAATTCCTTTCTGACAAAGAGACTACAGTTATAGCATAGTTTGAAGTCATTTTAATAGTCCTCAGGACAATATGTTTTAACATAATTTTCAATCTAACTCTCTTAATTTATTAAGTAAGCTACATAAGGTTATGAAATAAAAGTAGTTGGTGATAACTTTTTAAACCCAGTAAGCCAAAAAGTCAAAGGTCTCCTTCAGCATAGTTTCTCTCCTACTCTCCTCTCTCTCTCTCTCTCACCCACACTCCCACCTTCCTACCTTCATGTCCATTCATATTCCTTCTCCCATTTATTTTATCAATCTGTCACTCATTAGCAGCTGCCTGTATGTTCAAGCATTTGGGTGAAACTGATCCGTAAAATAAAACTGAATTTTGAGCACTCTAGTAATTTAGTAAGAGTAGAAATGATAAATGATATCTTTTTTAAAAGATACAATTGTATCTTAGGCACAAAAGTTTGAAATCACTTGAATGCTGGATGTTGTAAAAGTTTCATTGTGTAATAATATTGTCATTAAAGTCTTAATTTTTAAAATGGTGCCATATAGTAAATATGTTCCATTATAATACATTCCACATCTCAGATTCATAATAAATGTATACAGTGGGATTTACTTTGCCTTTGCCTAGTATTATTTTGTGCATTCAAATCAAGGGAGATTACAAGAGAAGATTATGTATGATTTAGTCGTTATTGTGATACATCACAATTCTCCAAAAAGTATTAATATTTTTCCTCTCTTCTTCCCCACTTCTTCCCCACACTCACTGCGATGGTTTGCATGTGATATGACCCTTCCAAAACTCTTGTGGAAATTTTATCCCCGTGGTGGCAGTGTTGGGATGTGAGTCCTAGTAGGAGGTGTTGAATCACGGGGATGGATTCCTCATGAACAGATTAATGGCATTCTGATTAGGGGTCAGTGTGTTCTCACTCTGGAGGGAATGGATTAGTTCCTGTGCGAGAGCAGGTTATTAAAGAGTCTGGCTTCTTCTCTCACCATGTGGCCTCTCTGCACACTCCCACTCCTCTTCCACTTCCCACCATAAGTTCATGAAGCATGAGGCCCTCACCAGATGCAGCTGCCCAATCCTAGACTTTCCAGCCACCAGAACGATGAGCCAAATGAATCTCTCCTCTTTACAAATTGCCCAGCCTCAAATAGTCTGTTATAGCAACACTAAATGGAATAGGACATCTATAGTCATAAATTTAGTGTTTATCATTTCTAACACCTTGATCAAGTCCTTATCATCACTGTTACTTACAAATCTGCTAAGCTTCCAGATTCCATCCTATCTCCTTCAATCTGCCCTCTCTCTACTCTTACTAAAGTGATCTTTAGAAACTGCAGATCTAACTAGGTAAATCATGGCTCAGACACCTTTGATGGTTCTCCACTGTCTCTGTGATAAAGTTTTAACTTCCTGCAGTGATAAACAAGGCTTAGCATGATCTAGCAACTGTATACTTCTATAGTTTTAATTCCTACTGCCAACCGGTGTGTAGTTCCCTAAACTCATCATTTCTATTGTACTGTCATCTAACGTTTCACATTCTATTTCTTTAATTTTGGTTGTTTTCCTCCAACCATATGGTGAACTCCTATTAATCATTCAAGGTCCAGCTCAAGCATCTCCTCTGTAAAGCTTTATTCTAACTGCTTCCTCTATGAACTCACAATTTTACCTAATATGTGCCTCTATTATGTCACTGCAGTTTATATAGTTAGCAGTGTCTCTTCGCTACCTGATATTAAGCTTCTTGAGATCAGAAATGATACTGTAGTTATCTCCTGATCACAAGGTCTTAGCATTAAATACTTATTAACATTCACTTTGTCGTTAATGGTGAATACACACTGTATTTTTTAAATAATGTGAGATATACCAAAAACTTGCATCCTTGTTCAGATTCAAAAAGTCTCTCTCCTATCTTCTCCAGTTTCTTTGCTATACTCATTGCTATGGGGATTTCTGACACTAAATAGTGGATGTTTTCTAGGATTTCTGATTTAGAATGGACTGAAAATATATGTTGGCTTCATGCTAGTAATTACAGAAATATATAGAAATAAAAACAGATAGATCATCACCAGCCTGACCAACATAGAGACATAGAGAAACCCCGTCTCTATTAAAAATACAAAATCAGTCAGGCATGGTGGTGCATGCCTGTAATCCCAGCTACTCTGGAGGCTGAGGCAGGAGAATTGCTTGAACCCGGGAGGTGGAGGTTGCGGTGTGCCGAGATAGTGTCATTGTCCTCCAGCCTGGGCAATGAGAATGAAACTCCGTGTCAAAAAAAAAAAAAAAGCAAGGAAGCAAGCAAGAAAGCAATCAAGAAAAATAGATTGAAATATTTATTTTTTAAAACCAGAGAAAGCCTGCCAAATATTTAGTTTTAGATGGTGTCTTTTACCATTTAGCATGCAAGACCTCACAACTCCCTGTTTCTTAAGATGTTTAATAGAGCAGCAGGTTAGGAACGAGGAATTTTTTTACCCCAATTCTCATGCCAGAATGGGAAACCCTGAATTTGTTTCCTGTCCTAGAAGACAAGTGCATTCAGAGCCAGGAAAAAAAGTGCTTTATGGGGTGAGCTGACCTGGACTATTAGAACCGGGAAAGTTGAGGGCATTTCCTAAGGGTTTCATACTCTACAGACTAAAACTGAGAACAAATCTTACAAACACCTCTCCTTATAAAACAGACACGTTATATAAAAACTGCAGAGGTAGGACTGGAATTTTTGAGGAATTCAGATTAAATAATCCATACTCATATTCTAAAGCTTATGTTTACTCTATTAATCATTCTATCAGCAATGATTTAGTGTATGCTCACAATTATGCTGGATCCAAACCAATTTCATCACCACTGTTGATTCCTAACTACGAATCATCTAAAAGGTCAGGTACCATGTAATAAAAATACAAGTCTGGGCTCTTAAGGAATATATCACCTAGATCAGAAATCAGCAGGAAATTCCTGGAATCTAAGTAGGTCTATGTATATACTTCAGTGATTTTATGAAACTCTTAAAATTGTATGCCACATTTTCAGTGTGTATGCATTTTGCTGGGGAGAGGATCTTGAAAGTTTATCAGATTTTCAACAAGAAAATCCCAAAATGTTCAGCTGAGATGATGATGATGACGTGTGTGTGTCAGGGTTGTTGGTGTAAGAGTATTCCCTAAAATATCAAGTAATTTTATGTCCTCAGGTATAGTCATAGGTTATGATTTTTGATTATTTATGTTTTGTGCTTGTTTGAGTTAAGAAACATAATGAATTTTATTTCAGTATCTTTTCTTTCTGTATTAGTTGTAAAAGTCCAATAAGCTGTTTAGTCATAGAATGGTGAGAACACTTCACGTTTGATACCAAATATTGAAAGTAATCTGTAAAAATAAAAAATAGATACATAAAAAGCATTTTTTCCTAATAATACTACATACTTAATATTTTCAGAATATTCATACTTTGGAGTTTTACAGACTTTTACTTCAATTATTCCACTATTTTAAAAAGTAAATAAAACATAACTTCCATTTGACTTCCAAGTTGGTTTATCCTTCGCTACAGTAGGCAACAGAAGACCCACTCTATAAAATCAGTCAGGTTAGTTGATATAGCAAAATATTTTTTAGTTCTCCATAAGTACATTATACCATAGTTTTTTGTTTTTCTATAAGAACAAAATTGAGTTTTCTCTTAAATGCCTATTGAATTGAGTCATAATATAGAAAATTATATTTAAATAAATATATATTAAATTAAAAAATTATATACACAATTTAATGGATAATAAGAAAAATTATAGTCTAGGAGTTCATTCTGGTTATAATGTTTCTTGTTTCTTTTTTAAGCATACAAGCTTGGTTTTCACTTTAAGATTTTCATCCATGGAAAGCAGACCAAAGATAACAGGGTTAAAACTGTTCCAAATATTGCCTAGGATAACAAATGTCTTTGCTAGAAATGACTAAGTATTAATGACTATACACCGCAGTCAAGATTACATAGGAAAAAACGAACATCTGATTCTTACCAGGGGATCTCCTTCTGTGTCAGTTTGAGGAATGTGCTTTGAGGTTGTGGCTTCCTTAGTGGATGTGCAGCCTTCATATCCAACGTCTTCTGGTCGCAGCTGAAGTAAGGCTGGGCTCTCCTGAGGCAGAGATGCTGAGCTCCATGGATATGTGTCAAGCACCCACTTTGAAGGATCTTCCCATGGTGTGCGTTTCCCATACATCTAAAAGTTGACCACGTGTTTAGCATATATAAAACACATCTCTATTCAGTAAAAAAGGGGACTACTAGTTGGATGTGATTTTTTGACATATTGAGTTCTTAAGGGACTTTCAAGAGAATTAAGTATTTGCATACAATTTTCCAGATTTAAAACATGTAACTGTCTACACAGCTCACTTTAACTTGAAGGCTAGACAAAACAAAGCTGAATATTTGGAATAGATGTCAGCTTTTGGGAAAGAATATACGGGAGGTTTATTATAAATAAACATAGAAATGACTGCCCACATTTACTTTTACTAGTAATTTGACAAACCAAGAGAAAACTAAAGGTTGAAAAATAAAAGCTTCAATTATGGAAGATTTTAAAAAATATGCTTGACATTAAGTAGAGGTGTCTACTAAAGTGTACCTTGGAAAGATGGAAATAAAAGAAAAGGAACTTCTTTTTTTCTGCCTAATTCACTCTACTCAAACTTTCTTTTAGAGTAAAAATACTTTCTCTGATAACAATTTTCCCATGATCAACTTGCTCTTTAATCCCATTGCTTTCTGTAAAAACTCTTTTTAGATGTTTGTGTTTCAGGCTACTAGTACAAGAGGATAAAAAATAGGAAACTGAGTTATCAGGTTTGCAAGAACCCTTATTGTGCAATTTGCCCAATAAGGAAGAGCTGATATAGCCTGGGTAAAGTACTGGCAGTGGAACAGAAGAATTAGATAAATCCAAGGGATGTTAAACATTTTTAAGCTGGAAGCAAAGCTGAATCCAAACTAGAAAGGGCACCCTGAAGAGAAGAAATGAGACATTGTTTTTTTTTTTTTAAAAAGTATAATATTACCAGGGCACAGAAAAAAGTGAAAATTAAGAGAAGGGGGCAGTAACATAGGGACACTTGTTCTTAAATTACTTTCCCTCCCCATTTGACTTGCTGGACAATCCTGGTTAGCAGGTGCATATTTGGTCTCAGGTGACATACTTTGGTTTGTTGTTAGATGGTTGTTTTGTATAGTTTGTTTTGGTTCAGTAAAGACAAAAGGGAAAATGGTGGACATTAACATCATAAAAACTTCATGGACCGCCTTGGAGTTTTCTTTTGAGTTTCTTCTGGAGAAGTTGGACTTACCCAAAATAAAAGGGAGTCTAGGTACTGATATCTGTGCATTTCCTTAGGAGATGATAACATAGGTAACAATCATTATACCTTTATACTTTTTTTTTTTTTTTTTTTTTTGAGACCCAGTCTTTCTCTGTCACCCAGACTGGAGTCCAGTGGCGTGATTTCGGCTCACTGCAAGCTCCGCCTCCCAGGTTCACGCCATTCTCTTGCCTCAGCCTCCCGAGTAGCTGGAATTACAGGTGCCCACACCATGCCCAGCTAATTTTTTGTATTTTTAGTAGAGACGGGGTTTCACCGTGTCAGCCAGAATGGTCTCGATCTCCTGACCTCGTGATCCGCCTGCCTCGGCTTCCCAAAGTACTGGGACTAAAGGTGGGAGCCACGGTGCCCGGCCACTTTTTTCTTTCTTTCTTTCTTTCTTTTCTTTTTTAATAGTTATCTTGTTTTAGAGCAAAAATTTCCTCTCAGTTATAAACTTACTTTATAGATGTAACGTATAGCATGCTACACAACTTAAACCAATTGAAGAAAAACGTGTATAATTCTTGGAAAGCTTAATTATGTTTATTTGTTTGTTTTAATGTCAGTCTAGAATCAATCAATTCTAGGTTTTCAAAGAACCAGCCAGGACAGCAAAATTGGAAGAGACCAATGAAAAGCTAAATGGGACAAACACTGTATTTCCGAGTGAAATACATATTGTAGAAAAATAATTGAATAAAGAGAAATCTAAATATTCAGAATGAGATGAATTGATAGCTTTTTTTTTTTTTTTTTTTTTTTTTTTTGAGATGGAGTCTTGCTCTGTCACCCAGGCTGGAGTGCAGTGGCCGGATCTCAGCTCACTGCAAGCTCCGCCTCCCGGGTTCACGCCATTCTCCTGCCTCAGCCTACCGAGTAGCTAGGACTACAGGCGTCCGCCACCACGCCCGGCTAGTTTTTTGTATTTTTTTTTAGTAGAGACGGGGTTTCACTGTGTTAGCCAGGATGGACTCGATCTCCTGACCTCGTGATCCGCCCGTCTCGGCCTCCCAAAGTGCTGGGATTACAGGCTTGAGCCACCGCGCCCGGCCAGAATTGATAGCTTTTTAAGAAAGAATCACCAGAATAAAAATCAGAATCCACTGTGTCACCAACATCTTTTCCAACTAGAACATCTGGCAGAGTGCATTCCCCATAAGATTTTTCACCAAAAATAATCAGCCTTCATCTGAAGAGATTTTCTAAACTTTGAGTGTCATTTTTGCTACCAGGCTTTGTTTCTCCACTTCTCTCTCCAATCCAAGATTCTTTGTTGCCAGTACATCCAAGGGAATGGATCATGACAGATATGATTCCTTTGCTTCTGGCTCCCCTAGAAATATTTTCAGCTGATAGACTTTTCTGGCCTAGCACAGTCTTCAATAGCAATGAAAACTGTCTACCCACCAAAGGATTTTCCAATTTTTCCCTTCCCATGTGCTGGATTCCCCTCCTTCAATAAGCCCTATATCACGGTTGATTCATCTTTCACACTAACCTACTACTAAACATCCTGAACCTTAGCAAGAAATGAGACATTTTTATCTCTCTTCAAAAATAATTTTGAAATATCTCTCAGTTTTAGTTTGAGAAACTAATCCTTCAGTGATTATACTTTTGCCCAAATGGAAACTTTATAGAATTATAATTCTCCAAATAATGTTCTATAAATAATATTTATTTAAATATGAAAAAAAGAACCCATGCGCCTTTTGAAATAAGATCTAAGAATGCTAAGCATTTTAGATATTATCATTTCAGGGTTTTTACAAAGATTCCTTTGCTTTCTATCTATTAGTAAGCAAATATTAAATGGGGAGACATTTATTTATAAATACTTAGATAATGGTTTATTAAAACCAAAACCATAGCTAGAGAACAAATAATGTATCTAAATATTAACTTTAAAATTATGAGTTCTAAAATTTTCATAAAATGATTTTTTTTTTGTACAAATAATCAACTTTGAAAGAGTCAACTTACATCCTAGGTAGTATAATAGTTTTAGAAGAATTCTGAAACACAATATATTATACTTGAAAAATAAAAACATTTGTATAAGCTTTTATTTTGTTTGAGGCACTTGCTTGGGATAGATTGGCTCATACCCTTGAAAGTGTTAGATTTGATTATTTAAATCTAGAGTAGAACCAATCAATAGCATTATTTAGGATCTTAGCTTTGTCTCTGAGGCTTCAGAGTATCCTCATAAAATTCATCATGTTCACCAGAGCTATCATTTTAGTTCTGAATACTGCCATGCCATTCTACTAGATGAAGAGAGCATGACAGTAAAAGGGAGTAAAAGAGGCAAAATAGATGGACAATTTTTTAGATAGTAAAATAAAGACAACACAGTATTATAGATGATAGAATGTAGAAAACATAAACTGTATCTTAATTCTAGTAGTAGTTGTAAAAACCAGAAATAGAGATGTCTTGGCTGAGTTATTGAAAAGGAGATGAAATTCTTCCTCAATCGAGTGATTATGTAAATAAATTTTAAAGAGTTTTATAATTCTACAATTTCAAATCAAACTTAAGGAAATAGCAATACTTATGGGAAAATGACATGTATTTTGTTGGAGAAACAGGGATTTCTTTTAGTGATACATTTTCATTTTTTAGTTAGGAAAAAACAGAAGGGCCTTGGTTGCAAGGCCTCAAGATATAAGGCACATGAGAGCAAGAGCAAAGAAGCTGTGAAACCAATATGTCATAGATCAAAAGACCAACTGACTCTCTTAGAATTTAGAGTACTCCCTCCAAAATAGTAAAGGACCCTGCAAGTGATATTAAAGGGCTTCCAACAATGAAGCATACTAAAAACAGGAAACTTATAAGCAAAAGCTACTTGTTAAAAAGTGTGTGAATAAAAGGAAAAAACAATTCCAGCCTGAGCAACCTGGTGAGACCATGTCTCTAAAATAATAATAATAACAATAAAAATAACTGAGAGTGGTGGTGTGTGCCTATACTCCCATCTACTTGGAAAGCCTCATCACTTGAGCCTAAAAGTTTGAGACTGCAGTCAGCCATGGTTGTACCACTGCACACCGACCTGAGTGACAGAGTGAGACCCTGTCTCAAAAAAAAAGAAGAAGAAAGAGAAAAAGAGAGAGAGAGAGAGAGAGAGAGAGAGAGAGAGAGAGAGAGAGAGATGGGGGAGGGGGAGAGGGAGGGAGGGAGGAAGGAAGGAAGCAACGAAAGAAGGAAGGAAGGAAGGAAAAGATAAAGGAAATTATGTGATAAGAGTATAAATGGTCAAGGCTCATGTAAACATGACTGTGTCATAAGATGTAGAACTGTGCAATTAATTAGCTATCTAATAAAAACAATCAGTAAACATCCATGACAACCATTTGGACTTAAATGTGTAGTTGTTGTAATAACTGTGCCTTTTCTTTCTCTTACAAATTTGTTCCCAGAACAGGCAAAATATTACAAACTATTTGCTCTTGAAAACTTTATTGCTCTATTTATATAGTTCATGCCTTTAGCTTTCTGCATAAATACCCAGATTTTCTTTTGCTTTTAAAATAATTTTTTTGCTTTTTTTTAAAAATAGTAATGAAAATTGAGTACTATACCTGAAGACCCTCTCTCACTGCCTCCAGAATATAAGGTACTAAAGAATAGTTCCAGAGATCCATGAACCACACTCTAGAACCTTCTACATCCATGGGGCAAGGAAGGAAAAGTCGGGGACCTGAGAAGAAACAAATAACAAAATATTTTAAGAATTATATTTAATAATCTAAACATATATCGAGACACCATTTTGGAATATAATATATTTCTTGCAAAATTCCTAGAAAATTATATTATTGGCCAGCTTGCTTATTATTAAAGCATGTTTACTGAAGACCCAATATCCTAGCCTCTTCTATCTTTTTACAATAAATATTAATCTAGGACACAATATACTAGAGTTAGGAGAAGTCATAAAAATCATAATCCAGTTATCCTGTTTCATTTTACAAGCAAGAAAGCTGTGCTGAAATGAATTGCCAAATATAAAACATGTCATTATTTGCAGCATTGGGAACTGGCATGAGTGTTCTGGTCCCAGTGTAGAATTCTTCTTCCTAAACTGTGTTTACAGTGAGTACATTTTTATGATGCATAACAATGTGAAAGAGACTTCTATACATGTAATTAAAGGAGGAATCCAAATGTAAATATCTTTATGCAAACTAAAAGAGAAATAACTCAGTTGTGTCTTCATGAAAAACACAAAACACCTAAATTATCTACAAAACATCTAAATTATCTCTAACTAAAATCTTTCCTCACAACTTTATTTGACATGAGCTATTTAGCCAAATTTGTTTTTTAGCATAAAACGTATCCTAAATTGATACTCTTCATTTCCAGTGGTTATCTGATTTTTAGATATTTGTCCATAGTGAACTTATTTGATCTCGGTAATATTTTAGTAAAACATAACTGTCAGACAAAGTGGATTTAATTGGAGATACAAAGAAGAAGAAAGTAAACTTTCAGAAGGGAAAAAAATAAATCTTTGGAAGCTTGAAAAAACATTAGATTTGCTTGTTATTTTCTACCATCCAATCTGGCCATCTTTACCAAGCACTGTTAGTTCCTGGAAAATGATATATTATAATTTTGGAACTCACCAATGGTAACGTCAGAAGAACTGTGTGTTTCCAAAAAACTGTTGAGATGATGCCACGTCTTAGGAATCCAATCTATAATTTTGACTAGGTCATTATTGCGAATGTTCCTTTCAATTTCTATCTCTATGAGTTTTCTTCGAAGATATCTGCCTAAAAAGCCTTTCACTGGTTCTGTATGATTTGCACATAATACCCACCTACAAAAAGAAAAAAAATCAGAATTTTTTATATAAATTAAATTTTACATTCACAGTGATTCTTTATCATTATTATTTATTTATTCATAATTACTTTCCAATAGAAAGTAATAATGTTCCCATTTCAATTGGTGGCTATATTTTAATGATCAAAGGTGTTAGGAGGTCTACTAGCATGAGAACTATAATGTAGCTAACTCTACTTTTTGAGCTAAAAAGAAGCTCGTGTGCGTCAGAAGTGAGGGGGAGTCTACATGCTGAACACTCTTCTGTAGGAGAATCACAAATCCTGAAATAGCAACTCTCTTCACATTTCTCACACTTAGAAGGAATATGCTCTACTTTAACCAGGGACACAGTGAACAGAAAAAACATTTACTTTTCTTTCCTTTTGTTTTGTTTCGTTTAAAGAAACACATCTGATTACAGGTTGAAGATCATGAAATGTTCGCTCGAGAAAGAGTGTCAGAAGTGAGAATTATTTTCACACCGCAGGTCATCTCTGGCAAGATTTGTAAAAGTACAAGTGGAAAAACAACCCCCAAAAACAAACAGAAAGAAACAATGCCAACCCCCTCCCCTGCCCACACACCAAAAAACAAAACAAAACAAAACCTTCCACTTAACTTTACCTGAAATTGTGATGCAGCTCTAGATTTGGTGATGAAGAAACTCCCTGATTCATTGTTCCAATAATATATGGACTAGAAAAAAAATAAAAAGAAAATTTTCATTTATTGGAGGTAAAAGTGATTAATTCGTTAAAATTATCTTAGAAAACTACCAGGATAGATATGGATTATTCCATTTCAATATTTGTCTTTTAAAGGGTAATTCTGTAATGGAAAATGACAAAGATTACTGGATTAGAAATTAACACTTGAGTTTCTAATTCCAGCTCTGGCATCAAGGCAAGGCATTTTCTCTCTCTGAGCCTGAGTATATTTGTAATTTACATTATTTGAGTAAAGAGTTTAGTTAGTATAATCATAGGGGTTTTGTCCCAGTCTAACATCTTATAATGCTTATTATAAAGTTCATTCATTTTTACTATTTTAATATTTCAGTTATGTTAAAGATTATTAATACTGTGAGAAAATTTGTATTCTTTCAATCCTTATTTTATGCTGATCTGTTTGTAACTTCAAAAAAATCTCTAGCAGAGATAATTGGAATATTTGCCACTATTAAAACTAATTATTTTATGCTGATATTCTTATATGTCCTTTCTTTAGAGACCATGCCACAATGAATCTTTAGTGTGTTTTAAGATTTTTTAATACCTTACTTTAACCTTTTCTTTTATTGTAAATAGTTAAAATCATACTCATTAACAGAGGGAGCTATATCTGAATGTATTAAGTTTATCTCTATAGAAAGGTTGAATTTAAACTTTGATATGAACTGAGAATGAAACCAGAGCTCTAAAGGCTCCCTTTAGTTTTTAATTTCTATGATTAAAACTATTCCATCATTGATAGTGGTTTCCCAAATGTTCATCATGTCTGCAGAAGCTAACATCATCAAGGAAGTACTGTTTCCATAAAAGTGCCTGGGATATGGTTGTTGAATGAATACATAGATATTCTAAGGAATGCATATGGAGTCTTTAAAACTATGGTATATTATTAAAGAGGGTTTCTCAAATTAATGGCAGCCATTGTAAGTCTAAAAATAATAGCTACTCAGGTAGTTCATATGTTAATTAGCTGGAGTTAATCATTCTACAGTGCACATCTACTTCAGAACATCATGGTTTACACAATCAATATGCACAGTTTTATCTGTCAATTTAAAAAATAAAAATTAAATATTAAGGAAATTTAAAAAATTAAAAAACAAAATGCATACAGGCACAAGAAAGTACATTTGATGATAATTATTTCCTATTTCATTATTCAAAATATTTGATAAGCATACCATTTGTTGTATTTACAATTGAGAAAACCATTGAAGATATCACTCAGAGAGCCCACATGATGAAGATTATCAAGAATTATTACAACTGGGAGCTCCACTCCATTATTATCAGCACTGCACTGTTCAGCCAGGTTAGCTAGATATTGTTGCAATTCCTTTTAAAAAATGAAGAAAACAGATATGTCAATGATAAATTTATACTAATGGCAAGCTGTTAATATTTTAGAAATAGCATGCTTTGTCCTCTATTCAGTTTCTTTCATTAAAGTCATAGATTATTCAACTGAGGTAAAATCTTTCTCTACAAATCAAAAACCATATATTGCTGACAGAATAGTTTTTTAAATAAAAGTGAGAAAAAGGAAAGCAATAGAAGATCCAGTACCAAACACCTGCAGCAAATATAAAATTATAAACAAGAAGGCATATTTCTCAGTGGTTTTCTCCCTGAAAGAAAAGCCAAAATGAGTTCTTAATATGAACTCTTATGATAAACCATACATATTGAGATTTTATTCTGAGTTTTGGTATTCAATGATAAAAGTAAATTTTAGCAACCTTAATATTTCAAGTATGAACTAAATTCAAAATGGCACTTCTGAGGTTCCACTAATATTTTTAGTATGTTAATTCCAATTCATGTAGATGGGGTATATCTAAAAATACAGCCATAGGACCTTGATAAAAGTACACTTATTATTTATTTATAATCTGCATGCAATTGTTGTAATTTTAAACAAAGACAAAATTAGTTATATTTCACCTGGTGAAATATAACATTAGCATTTAGCATCTCTTGAGTTTCTTGGTTCTTTTACAGGTATTATTCCTGTCTAATAGCTTTTAATCTAAATATGATAACCAGTTTGCTGATTGACTGCTCTCACAGATGGGTAGGCCAGGAACATAATTAGGTTTCTTAAAATTATCCTAATCAGTAAGAACATTTCCATAATATTTGCATATTTACAATGACATTTCCAATTTGCAAATCGTGCTCAGGGTTATAAAACAATTCCATGATTCTGGTTTCTGGCAGCCAGGTAAATATGTGAATTGCTCACTCTAGATGCAACCTCTCTCTGTCTGTAACACCACTGCTGAAATAAAAGTAGGAGATAAAACACAGGCCAGGATTTTGAGGCATTTAGTAAGTTTTATTTATGTTGAAATATAAAAATGTATTAAAGAAATAAAGTACTATTTGTTTTCTATTGAGCTAGTAACATAAAATAAATCTTGCCTAAGACAGAGAATGCAGAAAAATATGTTTAAAACTGTTGAATATTCTGGAGAATTCTATTTACTTTAAAAGAAAAAATAAAATTTATGTCAGTAATTTAGCTACATTAAGTCACTCATTCGTTTATAAAATATTCACTGTCTATCTGCTGCATTCATAGCCTTAGACCAAGCCCTGGGTATACAAAAATAGTGAAGTCTGATTCCTGCTATCAATGGACTGTAAGTTGGTTTAACATTTATTATGAACTGCATCAAGTACTTTTCTGGACATGGGGACTACAAAGGGTAATCAGGCTGTTTTCCCTGTAAGCTCTAAGAGTTGTCACATTAGGGACTTGAATTTAAATGATTTCAATATAATATCATAAATATATTAGGAGATAGGAGAACTCAAGGGAAGAGATTTAGCCTAGCTGCTGGGTGTCAAGAATGGTTTTCTGGAGGAGGTAACACTGGAGCCTGAGTGGGGTGGTAGGCACACAGGTAAATGATAATTTACAAAATGCAAGGTAAAACATTCCATGAGAGAAGATAAAGGAGGCATGTGGCCTATAGGAGGGAAAGAGATTAATTCCAACTGGAGCATCCTGCTGGCACCAAGGATTTAGAGATAAAACACAATTTCTGTCTTTCAGGAACTTAGAGTTGATAAGCAGAGAAGCAGGTCAGCAAGTCATTCACAATATAGTGTGCTAAGTGAAATGCACAAAACATTATAGGTAGACTTAATCCAGACTTAAGGTTCACAGAAAAACAGTACAGTGGTTAAAAACGGGGGAAAAATGATTGAAGTCTAAAGAATAAAAAGTGAAACCTGAAAAGTATAAGTGTATGATGTGTTTTGGGAAATAAGTGTTCTGTTGTTACAGAAAAATATAGTACATGCTAGTGGTGATGGCAATAAAAAAGAAAAAAACACTTTGAATCCATGCAGAAGTTGAATTTTATTATATAAACAAGTGTGAAACATTGATATGTTTCTTTGCTTCTTTGTTTTCAGTAGAGGAAAGCAATTTATTTATCCAAGGAAACAGAAATGTGAAAGATAGAAGAATTAATTAGAAATGGAAATAGCATTTAAGAAGCTTATTACCTTCCTGGAATAGAAGGTCAGGCATATACATATATAACTATAATTCACAGTCAAAATAATACATTACTTCAAAAATGTATAGATCAAAGATTTTGTTTGTAGTATGTAAAGATTGCTTGTAGTGTCTGGAAAAGGCATTGTGGGAGCACTATTATTTGCTATTATTCCCTTATTTTTAAGATTGGGTAATATCTTGATGCTTAAACATGAGAGAAGAGCTTTCCAAATACAGAAGAATAATCAGTCAGAAACATGAAAATATGATACTCATGTAGGAAAAAAGCTAAGAATATGTGTTTTGTGAAAGGAAATGGTTGTAATGAAATTGTAAAGAAAACTTTGCAACCTTAAATGATTAGTAAGATCACTGGACATTTCCTGTTGGCAGTGAAGAAACATTCTTCTGCTGACCTGACTAAGTCATCACAATTGTGATTTAACATGTGGCGAGCATATTGAAAGGAAGAAGCGAGACCAGCCAAGAGAATACTGAAATTATTGAAGCCTAGAGATACTAAGGGACTGAACAAGGAACAGTGTGACGTTTTTGATCTAGTACAGAAATCAATAAAAAAAAAATTGAAAAATTTTAATTTGATCCGATTTTAATTATGAAAAGATATTCTATGTTCCATAAGGTGAATGAATATATCCCAAAAAAGAGAGAAGGGAAATTTAAAGGAAATTGTGTATCAAGCAGTTACAAAATAATTATAGAAATCCAAGAAATAGAGGAGGATGTTAATCTGGAGGGTGGTTGTGTTGGAAAGGAATGGAAGAGGATAAACTTATAATACATGTTTGGGGCTGCAATTGCCAATTCTCAACTTGTATATTTAGTAGGTGAATAGAAACATATGTGTAGGATGATAGAAAGCTTATAAATTTGGGATAGTGGGCATGGCTGATAGTGTTTAATTGAAGTCAATCACACAAGTCAACTTAAGTTGAAGCCATGAGAGTCATCCAAAGGAGAATAACAGTGAGAGAGAACAGAATAGTTCACTATAGAGAAAAACAATTACATTTACTGGGAAGAGAAGGAAGAGCAGAGAGGGGAAAAAAAACTGAAAAGGAATTTACCAGGGAGTAGGAAACAAGGAGAAAATGATCATCATGAATGTCAGAAAGAGAGATAGACAGTGAGGAGGCACAAAGGAATTAAATTTCATACTTAGCAGGTCACTGGATCATTTTTGGACAATCAGAGCCTTTAGATTCTAATTCTAATGTGGCTTTCTTTCATCTCGAGAGGGTAGTAGATCCCTTGGGAATCTGATGGTAGGTATGAACCAATGGATGTAGAAACAGGCAAACACAAATACACTTTTTTCATACAGCTTAGGAGTTTTTCACAGATTCCCTGGAAATAACTTCATGATACCCACTCTAGCTTGATGAAAATGAAGTATTAGATTGAGACACTGATGTACTGGCATTAAAAGTCTTTTTTCCAGATCTAGTCAGGTAGAAGCAAACAGGCATATCTACCAGATGGGAGTTGGCAATGAGATGAATCCCATACTCTGAAACTACAGGTGGAACACCACAGTTACATAAAAGCAGTAGATCACTGCTTTCTCAGATGCTGACTCCAGACACAATAAAAAGGAATCTATCAAGTCCAGGTTTCTGATCTTTTCCAACCTAACATTACAAATGGCTTCAGCTGGCTGTGTATTCTCTACTAAATCCATCTCTAGCCTTCTGGGCCTACTATACTGAATGTCACAAAGTGTAATTGTTTATGTGTACTGCTCTCAATCAAAATATTCCAGCTGGCAGCTTGAGGGAGGGCTTGAAGTGTGGGAAGAGGAACAGAATGTAAAGTGCAGAGGTACCAAAAACATGAAAAGATGTTTTTCATTTGATGATTTGTTGTTCGAGTTTCTTCTTTTTTTTTGAATCAGTAAGTGCTTTTTGGATTTGTCTCTTCAGTGCTATCTATGGCACAGCATAAAATGCGTCAGCATTTACACAGCTCGTTTTCAGGAACAGGATTTCTTATTTCAGGCCTCATTAGCATTTGACTTCAGTAAATCTACGCTGTTGGTATCCCTAACACAATCTCAACTTGTCATCCCCTCTTTTTTTATATTTATCCTCACTTACCCTCACCCCCGACTCCCAAGAAAATAGTGGGTATTCTCTGTCAATTTGGCAAAACTTGTCCAAATTTCCTGGCAATGAGTTTGTATTCAGCATTACTGATAGCTTGCTCATATCTTCAAACCATAAAGAATAACATAAAAAGATATATTTTTTTAGTTATACTTTGTGCTTTCTTGGGAATGAATGCTACTGTGATTTGTTCAAGAGTTTCTTCCTGGGCTGGGCGCAGCGGCTCATGCCGGTAATCCCAGCAGTTTGGAAAACTGAGGTGGGTGGGTCACGAGGTCAGGGGATTGAGACCATCCTGCTAACATGGTGAAACCCTGTCTCTACTAAAAATGAAAATAAAAAAATTAGCTGGGCATGGTGGTGGGCACCTGTAGTCCCAGCTACTTGGGAGGCTGAGGCAGAAGAATTGCTTGAACCCAAGAAGGGGAGGTTGCAGTGAGCTGAGATCGTGCCACTGCACTCCAGCTTGGGCAACAGAGCGAGACTCCATCTCAAAACAAAACAAAACAAAACAAAACAAAATTAATAAAATAAAAAAATAAAAAAATAAAAGAAGAGTTTCTTCCTATGACTGTTTCCTAGCATCATTAGCTCTGCCAATGCTTGGCAATGGTTTTCCCCTGCCCATTACTTTGCAACAAAGTACTGAACTGACCTAATAATGGCACAAAATGATTGTCCTCTGGAAAAGCAAAAAATAAGAGTGTTGGAAATATTTCATCAAAAAAGTTAATAGGACACTAACATGTTCTTAACAGAATATCTCTAAGCAATAAACTTTTCTTCCTAAGCTGAGATAGATAGATAGATAGAGAGAGAGAGAGATAGATAGATAGATAGATAGATAGATAGATAGATAGATAGATATTTTTTAGGGAAAGCTATGTTTTAAAATTAATGGAATTTACCTATTTTGTTTTGGCATGTCAACTACATTCTAATGAAGCTTCATCTATTTAATTCAAAACTTGATTTTAAATGATCCTCAACTTTATCAAAATGTCATGGTCTCCTCCAATAAAACTATTTTCCTCTTATTTTCTAAACACTTTTTTGTTCCATAAAAGAAGTACCTTGTAAAGAGTTTTCTCATACCAACATTGAGGAAAAAACAAACACTGAGGATGACTAACAGGCCTTTCAAACCTTTCATATTTTTTGACAGAAAATATTTAACACTGTGCTAAAAGGCTTTTATATAAAGATATGAGAAGACAGAATTCACTGGAAGCATTAAACATGTCAGCTGAAGCAAACAGACAATTGTGCTCTTCCTACGTTTGCTCAGAGAAGAGTCAAATATTCTACCTCAGGTTCTATGTCTTTTTTTAGATGGTGGTTCAACCACAATTTGAATAGGTTTGAGTTCCAAGGAAATATTCAGAATTTACGTATTGCATTTATTTAACTTTAAGAGATCTCATTGTGTTTTATGTACATTGTTGTTCTTGAAGGATACATATAAGACAGTTTTGAACAAAGATGTGTGTGTGTGTGTGCCCACACATGCACACTGTGCATATGTGTGTGTGTGTTTGTGAGAGAAATCTTCACCTGGAGCCAAGGGTTATAATTAAAAATTCCAAGCAACCCCTATGCTTGCTACTTGTGCTGTTCTCTCTGTCTCATACACACACAGACACACACAAGCACACACACATTTATTTAGTCTTTAGAATAGCCCTACTATTGTCCTCATTTTACAGGTGAGAAAATTAATACTTTTGGTTCATTAATCTATATGCCTGGCTTATTTCAACAATCTAATGGGTTTGGGCTGCTCTTGGGAGTCACGTTTATTTCTGAAAATTTGCAGACTTAAGGTTTCTGAGAAACTGGGACAGTTTAGATCATTGAACCAGGTTATCCTTGAAAGAGTAATGCGACCTAGTATAATTGGGATTCCCTCAAGGTATTGCTTATAATAGTTGCAGTTCCCCAAGATAAACTTTTAAGTTTCATTGATTCAGACTTTAATAAATAATTACAGGTAAAACTAGGTTAGTGTTAAAAATATGTTAGCCATCAACTATTTCCTTTTTAGGATTTTTTATTTTACTCAGAAAATAAGAAAGTACTGGCTACGTTGTATAGGCCCTCATACCTTTCTAATATCTGAGTGTTCAGGCTGATTACTATGGCACATTAGACCTTAGTTGGTGGTGAAATTGAATGTTGTTAATTTTCCTAAGGTTCCTAAACAAAGATTTTAGGGAGATGTGACATAAGCAAATTGCTGCTCCCAGAATTTCTGCTTGGAATATTCTAATTATTGCCAAATCTCCGCTGCTGCAAAACCCATGTTATTTCCTACTTATCTATTAATACCCAACAAACTATTACCCTTTATAAAGCTCTGATTCCTCCAAGCAAAGTTATTCTTCTTTGTTGCTCATGCACAGACTTCTTTCTACTGTAACACTTACTAGGTGGATGTCTAAGAGAAACCATGAAATAGGGGCCCTGTCATATTATTCTGTATATTCCCAATGCCTTGTGGAGTACCTGATAACTGAATGTTACTGAAAATAGCAGTCTTGTTCAAATTCATGAAACAGAGTTTGGTCACTCACCAGGTTATAATTCTGGTAAAAAAAAAAAAAAAAAAAAAAAAAAAAAAAAAAAAAAAAAAAAAAAGATGGATATTCTTTTCCATGTAAAACATGGAAGTCTCTCAAAATCTTGTAATTTGATTGCTTAAAACACTTATGGATAAATTGCAGCTGTTCTCTTAGAATTCTGTAACATACCTTACTTGACTTGTGGTCCACATTAAAAGTGGCAATTGCATCCTCTGTTTTCTTCCTCCCAGATTTGGTTATTACATATTCAGCAAGTTTGTTTGCCAAATAGGTCTTTCCGGTACCACTCGGTCCTGAGAGTATAATTCTGTGATGCTCCATCAACAAGTTAAAGTACCTTTGGGTAATTGGTTTAGGAATCAGTGTATCAAAAACAAAACTGTCCAAACTATTTTCTTCTACCCCTGAAAGAAGAAACAAAAGAAAGAGCATGACTTATTGTTCTACATAAGCTAGAATTTAAAATATCATGCTAAACAGCAACAGCATTGTTAGTCACAGGAATAGAGTCCTTGCAAAATAATTTCCAGGTATTTCTATCCCACAAATATGTGTTGCCATTTCAAGGAAGAAAATGTATCAGTAATATGGGAGAGTGAACATCTAAACAAAAGCAAGCTGTTTCTTTTTCTTCAGACTTCACTCCACTGTCTACTTCTTGTTTTCACTTACGTTTCCAGAGAGAAATGGAAGCATTATAAATGCTATCATCACATCTTTTATTGAAGATGATTATCTTTGTTAAGAATAAATGTGAAGATTATACATACACAGACCCATATATATATATATATATATATATATTCCAATGCCTTGTGTAGTACCTGATAACTGAATGTTACTGAAAAATATATATATATATGCCATATATATGTGTGTGTGTTCTTTCTTTTACTTTCTCTTCTCCCCATCTCCTTATTCTCTTCTATCTCTCATTATGCATCCTAGTTGTGCAACCACTTAAGCTTTTGAAGAATACAAATTGTTATGTTTGGCAAGGAATTAAGAAAGGAGTAACAGGCTGGGCACGGTGGCTCAAGCCTGTAATCCCAGCACTTTGGGAGGCCGAGATGGGCGGATCACGAGGTCAGGAGATCGAGACCATCCTGGCTAACACGGTGAAACCCCGTCTCTACTAAGAAATACAAAAAATAGCCGGGCGAGGTGGCGGGCACCTGTAGTCCCAGCTACTCGGGAGGCTGAGGCCGGAGAATGGCGTGAACCCGGGAGGCGGAGCTTGCAGTGAGCTGAGATCCGGCCACTGCACTCTAGCCTGGGCTACAGAGCGAGACTCCGTCTCAAAAAAAAAAAAAAAAAAAAGAAAGGAGTAACAGTATCTCCTTTTACGAACCCAATTGCCTTCATCATAAAATCAAATATTGACAAATTCCTCTATTAATTCACAGTTTATACAGATGTATCCTGATTCTTTAACATAAATAAACAAGGAATTATGAAGACAAAGATGCTTCAGATATTACATTAGCCTATAATTAATCACATCATCTAAAGCAAAGAAAATTCTTAGAACTTTCCATCCTTGATTCTTAACTTCTATTCCCTATTCCTGGGGGGTATTTATTAGGTACACATATTTTAAAATCAGAGATATATCAATGAATATATTACTTTGGAATATACACTAAATGTTTTGAATCCTTCTGTAATGAAAGATGATAATGAAGAAAATCCAGAAATTTGAAATTCCTAAATCACATTCCTTTTTGTGAGTCTTGAATCTTCAAATCCCAGAACCCAAAGAACTTAATTTCCTTAGATTCTCGTGTTTTTAGTAGGACTGTAGTATTTAATAGTTTTGGTATGAAATGAGTCATATTGATTTTTAAAATACTACAGAATTTTCAAATAGAAAAATTTAAAGGGAAACTGGCCAAAAAGGGGCAGGGGGGAGAATAAAGTGTTGCTAAAAATTATATTTCTGCCTTTCTTTTCATTTTCATTTTTACCTTTGAGGTTCACAGTGATGACGTTATTATCTCCAACAAGGTATCCACAAGGCAGCAATTCAGGCACTTCTAGGTTATGGGATCTAATTAAGTCTCCTATACAGTAGCTAGCAATGCAGTCAGAGCTCAGACCAAGGCTAGTGGATGTATCAATTCGGAATACATATTCCTACAATGGTACACACAAAAAATAAAGTCAAAACAGAGGTTCAACTCATCTACAACAAATACATAACTCACAGGGATATAGAGCTAGTTGTCAAGAATATTAGAAATGTGTAATATAAGAACTGTTAATATCAAATAGCACAAAGAGAAAGCTTTCCTTATTTGAGGAGAAGAAAACAAGATGTGTCTATGCTATCGAAGTTAAGGGAAACAATTAAACATATTTGAAAATTAATATTAGAGTGTCTTGCACAACATACCTTAAAGAGACGTCTTATTACACCATCTAAGACATCCCACTTGGTTTTTCCACTAACACCAATGGATCCTATCAAATATGCCTGAGACTTCTGATCCTAAATAAGAACAAAATAAAGTAAGATAAAATCCAACCGTGTATCTTTTTTATTACTATGTTTTCTACTAAAATTAGTTAATGTAGTTGTTGTTAAGACTAAACTATTTATTAAGCCTATGGCTTCTATAGTAATAGACATACATGGTGGATTATATAAAATAAAACATATTTCAGCCAACTAACCAACCAAACAAATAAAGTAACAGCAATAGCAACAGCAACAAGAAAGAAAGAGATGAGATAAAGCAGCATGTCAAGGAAAACTGATTCATGACCTGTTCTATAGAAGGCAAAGGTGAAGGAATCTGAAAGAATATTCTTGCATTATAAAGAGGTGGATACCTTCGTAAAGAGAAGAAGCTTGGTAGGAGGGAAATGGTGATAGAGACAGAACAGAACCATATTATATGAATTCTAGAACTTTATCTTACTATTTTGTGATCTTATCTTTGGTAAGTCCAAAACTCAGTTGTTTTATTAATTTTAATATAGAATCCAATTCTCACTTTAAAATGTGTTACCTATGATAATATAAGTATACCTACAAAACAGGTTCCATTTTGATTTTGTTAGAAGTTCTCTGTTTAAAAGACCTTGCCAGAGAAACCTACAGGATTCGTTTTATCAAGTAAGTAATTATTTTATAATAAAAATAATGGTTCCAAATCTATCTTTTTTATAGGATGGGATTTTGAGAAGTTTCTACATATATTAGAAAGGTAAATAATTCTGAATTTTTAGTCTGTCTAGAGCCTCTATTATGATGACCAGAAATGGTTAATGAAATAGTGATTATGATTCCAGTAGATACAATTAGATATTTGACATATAATCCTGGTTCTAGTCACCAAGTATGTTATCATTAAGGGGTGGTAGAATAATCACTGAGTCATGGGTTAGAAGATATGGATTCTATAACACATAATACCTACCACCTAATTAAGAAATGTGACCTTAGGTAAATCACTTAACTGGCTCAGACCCTCAATTTCTTAATCTGTAATATTTAGCACCATAAGGGTAAATGGTTATCACCATTATTCAGGTATAATCTGAGTTAGAATCTAATACCTTTTGCAGAATAAGTTGAGACATCCACAGCTGACAATTGTGATTTTTGTTAATATTGTTATGAAATGATATTTGTGTCTCCTCAAAATCCATACATCGAAGCCCTGACTTCCAAAGTGATGGTATTAGGAGATGAGGTCTTTGGGAGGTAATTGGGATTAAATGAGATCATAATGGTGGGACTTTCATGATGGGATTACTGGGTAAAGTAAACAATTTGGGATTTGTAGCCTTTCTCTCTTCCTACCTACAGACACTGAGGTGAGAGGAATTCCACCACCTGCAGTGCAAAAAGAGAGCCCTCACCAGGAACCAAATCAGCTAGCCCCTTGATCTTGGACTTGCTAGCCTCCAAAACTGTGAGAAAATAAATTTCTGTTGTTTAGGCCACCTACTCTGTTATTTTATTATGGAAGTCTAGGTAGAATAAGACAACTACTTTCATGGAAGCTTTTTTAGAAAAAAAATGCTCAAAGGCACTGTCTGTTAGAATTACTGTGAACAGGAAATCTTACTTTTCAGTGTGTTTATAACCCAGTTAAAATTACTGCTTATGCAATACCTTATAAAAAGCTGCTTTTAAATTGAAGTTCGTTTATGTTTCACTAAGAGTATTACTGTCTCTCACAGAAAGACCCACTTGGGAAAAGTAGGTATACATCTGCAGCTGAAGCAGAAAGCTGACGGCATTGGAATCCTTGGAACATTGACTCAAGGTAAGAATTCACAAGTGCTATCTTATTTTTCAAACTTAAGTACTTCATTTTGAAATTCTAAAGAATTTTTATTTGCTTGATGTAAAAAAAATTGGATACTTAGAAATTTGTATTTTTGGCCACTCAACTAAAATTTTAACTTAAAATTTGTTTGTGTTGTTGTTTTAAGAAACGGTTAGAGTCAGAATGACATTGCCAAATTGAAGGCAACATTTTAATGCAAATGTTGGACCTTGCTTAAATAGACAAGTAACATCAATGGAATTTGTCCTACTGAGTTCAGTAGAATATATGTCTTTCTAATTTCTAGAATATTAACTTAGCTTACAGTCTTCCCTTTGTATAAATACCATATTGACAGCTCTAGAGACATGTTACCATACATAATAAACATTACCTATAACCAATAAGTGAAACCAACAGAATACGTCAGACAAGATGTTTGTCAAAGAAATAACTATTTTTTTTAAAGTTTTAGAAATGAAGGGCTGTTAATTTTGTTTTCAGTGAATGAATGTGAGGTACAACTACCACACATTTCTACCTCTATGATGATGTCATCTCTTTATTGTCCCTTTCATGTTTACATGATATATTAAGCTAATGCCAATCCACAATTGTTGTAGGATATTTACCAGATCAAATATTCACATATAAAATACATTTGACTCAGAGCAATTCTCCTTATTAGTATTAAAGAGTTTAAGATTAAAGAAGTACCTTTGCTCGACCATAGCCCTTGCTTATGGAGACTATAATTTTCACACTGCGGCCATCTTTATGTCCAGTTGCATCACCAGCATCATCTAGCAAAATATCTATCAAATTTTAAAAGAAAGACATACACAAAAGAGTAACATTAGCTCAGATTTGTTTACTGTCATTCTTTTCTCCCTCATAGTTTTTTATCTTTCAATGGGATTTGCTCCCCATTCTAGCCTAACTGGTTTGAAAAACCTCAGCTTTCAAGAAGATGAATTACTGTGGTTGGGCTAAAGTTTCAATCTAAGAATTTATTTCTGCTTGCAAAGATCTTCACTCAAGTGTTGGGCCACTCACTACATTTAGATGAGGAAATAAGAGGTTTCTTTTTTCTATTACACACAGGTCTGAGTAATACCTGAGTAATATTTAGTCACCATTATAACCATGACAAACTGACAAGCCATCTGATTTTTCTATCCAATCTAAAATATCCAAGCTCAATATCCATGTAATTTATAAATGCAAAGTTGCTGAAATTGACTGTCAACTGAAATTATTTTCAAGCATTTGACATAGCCAGCTATATAACTACTCACCTTATCTTTATAATTATTAGGTACTGTTATTGACTTTCAACCATGGCATTATACTGGCATTATGATTGCTCTCCTGAATCCTTTATGCTAATAGTTTCAAAACCAAAATAGTATTACGATTAATCAGCTAAGAGTTACAGAACCATGATAAAGCTAGCTAACCTTTAAAATATCAGCCTTTAAATGGTAATTAAAGATTAACTTTCAAAATACATTATACCAGATTAATTTCCAATTTGGAGAATTATTAAGGTAAACTATCACAAATATCTGTTTTCCTTTAATAACAATACTATCATAGAATCATGCTTAATATTAAGACACTGTTCTGTGGATAAATGAAACTCCCTTATACGCTAAAGAGCACATGTTCCTGGTGAAAAGAGGACTCAACTGCTCTGACAATACATTTATAGAAAAAAAATGTTATGACTATAGCATCATAGAAATCAACACTGTAATAAGATGGCTTCCAAAAATAGAATCGTTTCTATTATCTTAATAATTAAGCATATGTAATTTTGAAAGTAAGCAATAAAAAATACTCTAAGATCATAACAATTAAAAGCAACTTTCAGAGCTTGAGAACGTTCAGAATTTTAGAGCTTTGCAATAAATTTTTAAATCATCAAAGATAATCTCCAGCACTGGAGCTTAATTATTTTCCCAAGTTCACATCTTAATAGTCTTTCACCTTTTCACCTACTCCACTCAAAAATAAAACTCTTCCTTAAGTGTCATTTTAATTACCTTGCTCCTTTTTTAGAAGTTTAGAGTGGTTTACCATTGGCTGTTCACATCTAGACTTCTGGTAGTTCATGATCAAATTACTTTAGTACTTGTCTTAATTACTTATAAATGCTCAAAAATATTTGACTAATATTTATTAAGCATAAATGGTATCAGAAATTTTGCTGTGTATTGGGAATGAATACCAAGATGAGAAAGAAAGAGAATTCATTGTTTTTTCTGGAGTATGTATTTCAGAATAGGTTATGCACTCTGCTAATATAAACTGGACAATGAAATAGAAACTAATTGAAGGGAGCCTGTTCTACATAGATAGGTCATCCTGGAAGGCTTCCTTGAAGAAGTGGTATTTGGAGGTAAGACCAGAAGGCTGAGGAATGCTAGACAAGTGAAGAACCAGGGAAAAAGATTCAGTCAAAACAAGTGCAAAACCCTGAGATGTGTGAGCTGGGTGTGTTAAAGGAACAGAAAGATGTTTGGGGTAGCAGGACTGTAGAGACAAGGGGAGGGTGAGGAGTGATATGAAATGATGTGGATGGAAATAAGTAAGGACCAAATCACACATGGCTAAGTAGTCCATGGCAAAGGAGGTTGGCCTGATTGTTGATCCACATAAGCTGCTTAAATTTGCTTTGTAATATGTTATTCATTTCATGTCATATTTGCTTCTAAAAACTACACTTACAATATGAAATTTCTCCACACAATAGTAGGATAAATATTTACCAAAGATGAGTGAATAACTATTCTTTGCTTTTATTATGTGGCTATTTAAAGCAAAATTAACATAATAGTGAAAAGTCCAGGTCCTGAATTCATCCAAGCCAGGGTTTGATTATTAGTTCTGCTGCTTACTAGTTTCATGATCTTGAACAAATTGTTATAGTCACTTTCCTAAGTCTTGGTTTCCTCAGCTGTAGAACAGGGCTTAAACAGCACCTTCCTGGTAGAGTTACTGAGAACATAAAAGATAATGCTTTTAAAGCACTTCATCCTCAGTGTTTACTAAGTTTTGCTTTTCTAACCATTATTTCTGTTTATTCTAACTCCTTCTATTGACTGTGGGCAGGTCACATCATGACTCTGAATCTCCCCAGTTCAGAATATATTGACAGGATGGTCACCTGATGAAACAACTCCAGGAAAAACTGCAAATTTAATGTGAGAGGCTTCTGTAGTTTTGTTTGTTTGTTTTTGTTTTGTTTTTTTTTTTTACTAGAAAATAAGTCATGGTCCTCTGTCTATATTTTGAAGAAAGAATTAAGGAGGTCTGCCATTCTGGCTATAATTAAGTAAAATTCTGGCCCAAAACTGAAGACTTCTCAAACGTCTGTCTTTACTGGATGCATGGAACATGCAATTAATATTTCAGGAACTAGATATTTGCCAATTATCCTCTCACCTGCCTACTTTCTTTTGCTTAAGATTAATCATGAAACCTAGAAAGTCTCTCTGTTAAAAAGCCCCAGCATAAAGGCAGTTTTGATTCCCAAGTGTTGAACCCACTACACAAGAGTGAAAGTAATGAAAACAATATTCTAGTTGTGTGATTTAATTTTTTTTTTAGTTCAGACATAAGTATCACTACTGAAAAATAATTAAGGAAATAAGATATATTAAAAATAACTTAGGGAATGGGTAAAAAAAAAAGGTATTAAAAAAAGTAAAACTTGGCTTCTCCCAAAAAATTGCCTTAAATTCTTAATCATGGCCATCAATGTGTTAAGCCCAATAAACATAGAAATTGTAAATGTAAACTCTTTGATTTTATATTTATCTTTATGAGTTCTATTTCTCCTAGACATTAAGTTTTTTTATATATGTCTTTTTTCTAAACCACCTTCAGTATTAAACTTGCCTCCTTCAAATCTTACCATATTTTCATAAAATAAAACAGAATTATATAAAAGGCAGTGAAATCCTACCATTAGTCTGACCTCTAAGGTACTGGCCCTTGTCTTTCGCTAGGAGCCAAGCCTAGGAATCCAGAAATGCATTGGTTACTATGAGATGTAGATCTTACTTCACTTCTCTGTCAGGTCCATCAGCAACAAGCCAACATAGAGGATGTTGTTCAGAACTGTCAGATTCTATACATTTAAACATTTGGGTTCTTTCTTTTGTAGGATATTTTATTGAGTGTGGATAATAATACTTTATGTACAATTTACACACTCAAATTACCATCCACTTCCATAGTCTTATTTTACCTAATGATCTATAAGTTCATTTAATTCTGAAATTTCTTGCTTTATACTTGATTCTGACATACTTGATGCTTATTCTCAGAATTTATTTTCTTCCTCTGATCCCCACCAGAAGTTTATAAAATTTGTTTTCTTAAAGTACAGGGAGTGCCCACTTGTCTTTTACATATAAGATGAAGGTCATTATTTTATATTACGAAGAGCAGCCATAATAGCAGAATTTTTAACATTCTGCCTTTTTAGAAGAGGTGTGATTCATCGGAAATGTAATCAATATCAGCATGCCATGTCATTTCCCTTCTCCTCCTTCTGTATTTTAATATGATTTAAGGCAAGCAGTGTACTGTCTCCATTCTATAATGGAATCTAATGTTGGCTAGGAACATACATATTATTGGTTTCCAAGCGTCATCTGGTGGCCATGCTTTACAATTACCACAGATCCTCATGTAAATACTCCCTAGACTAAATTCTCTATCCTTGAAGTGATTCTCCTCAATGAACTGTTCCACAGAAACAGCTACACTTTATGCTTGAATGGTTCATCAGATATTAAGATGACATTAGTCATATGCTTCTATTTGCAATCTAATCAAAACTGTACCCTTGTTCCATCACTAATACTGTGTTCTTTTTGTTTGTTGGAAATTTAATAGAGCTGCAGACTGGGTGACAGAGTAGCATTATGTTCTGTCAGGGCAGTATCATGCAGGGTCATCGAGTCAAATTTAGAAAATAAAGACTGCTACACTTATAAATGGGTTTTGCACACTTAAAACAATAAAATTGTATGGGGTTGTTATTATTATATCCATAAGTACTAATTATCATCACTGAGAGTATTATTTCTTCATCATCGAAATCATGGAGAAAGTACTTCCTAAGGAAAAGTGATTTCTTAAAAATATTATGAAGACCATATCTCTAAGATTGACTTTTGGATAGAGAATGTGCTTTTAAAATTATAACTAAGTGGACTAGATTTATAAGATCAAAATAGGACTATTTCTGAGACTTAGAGTATAACATTTTAATTTAAGAGTATGTAAAGTTCTCCAAATTCCAGCCTTCCCACCCGTTAACTTATGGGAATGCTGTGATTCAGCAAGCGTGTGCACTAAATTACCTGAGGTAACAGCCTCCGTGATGTTCAAATTATTTAGAGAAAGTCCTAATGACTGCCTGGAAGATGAAGAGGAGGTGCTGCTTGAGGATTCTGATGGTGGCCGAGTAGGCTTAGCTGTGTTACCAGTTTCTGCCTTCAACCGGTCATTTTCAGCCTTCAGTATTTCAATTTCATTCTGTCATGAAGATGGAAAACATGAAAAAAATTGAGTTGGTTTGATTGAGAAAATAGCCCTGAGTCTTTTATCATAGTTAATTAACTTGTTTGTTAAACAAAACATGTGGTAATATATTAAATAAACAAATATATGAAATAGGATTTCCTTCCCAAGAAGGAAATTTACCCCTTTTCTCTGTCAATCCAACCATTTGACATTTTTATCATTATTTTTTTGACTAAAGCATGTGTTTGAGAATTTTTCCAGGACTTGGTCTCATTTGAATTAAGAAAAATATGATGGAATCGTTCGTAACACTTCTCATTTTAAAGGTGATGTTAAAATTTATAAGCATATCATGCCATTCGTAATATTATTATAAATCCGTGGACAGTTGAAAAACAGAGCAAAACAAAAATAATGTAAATAAGGTGATTTAAAATCACTCCAGAATCATATCTAACATCTGAAAACGTTTTTTTTTTTTCCTTCCAATCGGGACACTAAGCTCATAAAAAACAACAAAAGCCTTTAGATGAACATATACAGTGGCAGATGAATCTGCTCAGCAATGAGCTTTTATTTTAGTCACCTGTGGTACCAAGTGATTACTGGTATACAATAATACAATGAAAACTGAGTCTGAGCACAGACTGGTTCTGAATTTAGCCTTTAGATGTTTTTTTTTAAAAAAATACAAAAGCTTTACTTTTACAGATGGCATTCCAAATCACTTTGACTTCCATATTCAGAGAGCTTGTGTTGAATTTCTACAGTTTCCTCATTACTTTTGTATTTCAATAGAAAACTGGCGAGAAAGTATGTGAAAATCAGATTTCAAAAGAACAGGCAAAAAAGTCAAAATAAAAGTAAACGATGGAAAAGTGAAGAAGCAAGAATTGCAGTAGCTTCTCTAAAAACTTAGCTCTCAACCTGAATCCAATCACTAGTGCAGTATCCTGAATGGTTCTTGACTACAACTTGCCAGTTTTCACTCCCACTTCCAAACTTGGATTTGACAAAATTCTCAATTCAGTACTAAGAAATGAGTTGCAAAGATTTAATAAACAGAGTACATTTCTAAGGTGGGTTTCCAAGCGGAATTTGTTCTGTGTTAACCAAAAGAACAGAATAAGCAGCATTTTTTTTTATTTGTTTGTTTCTCCATTTTATTCCTTGAAAGTGCTTCAGTACCAACCTGCATCCGGTTCATGGCTTCCCGGATCTGATCAAGATGATGAGCAGAGCTGAGGGCCTCCAGCCGAATATCTGTTAATTTTAATTCCTTTTCTCTGAGCTCGCTCTTCAGCTGCAGAATTATCTCTGCCTCAGCTTCTGTGCATTCACAGATCCTGAAGAAGGAAACAAACAAAATCAGTGGTCTGGGGAAGCCAGATGATTAAGTAAAGCACTGCCTCTTTTAAAGGCTGAACTGCAATATTATCCAGCAGGTACAGATATGGTGTGCTGCTGGCAAAACCTAGAGAAAAGGAGAAAGAGTTTTACAAACAGTTATTCATTCACAGGTTCAAAACACAAATAGCTTTTTCTTTTAATCGTTTTTTTTCTATTTTTTAAAGTTTAAAAGTCTTACCAGGTATAAAGTGATCCTAAAAATGCTTTTATTGGTGATATTTATAGGCAGAAAAGTCATAGATTACTACATTTCATTTCAACATTTTCAAGGGACTTAAACCTCTGCAACATGTGACTATACTTTTATAAAAGCAGTTATTACATTCTTAAAATGTTGATTTCTTTTGTAAAATTGTCCGAAAAGTTTTGAAACAATACTGTCTTTAAGTTAGCATAAAAATCCAATATAAATATTGTAGAAAATAAATTAGAGAGATTATTTGTGGACATTTAAATAATAGGTGAGTTATATAACCTTCCAATTAGGCTCAGCTGATTTAGGAGATCACAGCTAAATCACAGGTTTCAACCCCTACTAGCAGGCTAGCTGAGGGTTGTTTGAAGGAAACACATTGTATCCTTGTTGTGTTGTTTTATTGTTTTGTGGACAGCTTTGCAGGAAATTTGCCAAAAAAATTGTTTTATATTAACTAACATATTTTCCATTTAAAATCTGAGAACTAGTTTACTGGCCACAAAATGACAGTGTTATGTTCTTCCTTTCTGCATAAATGATACAATTATGTAGGCAAAGCACAGTGGCCCTGTTCTATATGAGTTCTATGCTAGTTGTTGTCATGGGCATACAAGGATATTAGATTTAAATAGTAAACAACACAGATTATCTCACCAGAACACTTTTCTATATTTGAAATGGGTTCGTTCTTGTACAGTAGTCCCCCACAATTAGAGTTTATCCACAATTTTAGTTTCTGTGGTTTAAGTTACCTATAGTCAAATATGGTCCAAAAATATTACAGTAGTTTGGACTGGGTGCGGTGGCTCGCACCTGTAATCCCAGCACTTTGGGAGGCCGAGGCAGATGAATCACTTGAGGTCAGGGGTTCGAGACCAGCCTGGCCAACATGGTGAAACCCTGTCTCTACTAAAAATACAAAAAATTAGCCAGGTGTGGTGGTGCACACCTGTAATCCCAGCTACTCAGGAGGTTGAGACAGGAGAATCGCTTGAACCCGGGAGGCAGAGGTTACAGTGAGCCGAGATCTTGACATTGCATTCCAGCTTGGGTGACAGAGTGAGACTTTGTTTAAAAAAAAAATTACACTATTTTGAGGAAGATAGAGACCACATTAATATAACTATTATCACAAAATATTGTTGTAATTGTTATATTATTGCTGTTAATCACTTATTGTGCCTAATTTTTAAATTAAATTTTATCATATGTAGGTATGCATTTATAGAAAAAAAAAACATAGTATACATAGGGCTCGGTACTATCTATGGTTTCAGGCATCCACTGGGGGTCTTGGAAAGTATCCCTGGTGGATAAGGGGGGGGCTACTGTACTACCAAAAAGTGGGCTATCATAAAAATGCTAGGTTAGATTAACTAGTAGAATCAAAGAAAACTGGATTGCAGGTTGATTTTAGGAAACCAAATTTTAGTTGAAAAAACAGAAAGAGAAGGTATTTATTGTTGAAATGCATGTGAGTGATTTTAGAAAAAGCAAAAGCAAACACTACTTAGGTTAGAACCTGGGTCTTTGCAGTTTTCATGCATCACACTCCACTTTACCGAGATCTATGCTTGTAGATCACAGGGCCATTTTGTCGTTTCTTTGGTGGCCAGACAAGGGGTGACCTGTATGTACATACAGTTAGACAGATACATGGACAAATGCCCATGAAAAGAAGTGAGAATCATGATTCAGAAAACTGGAGAATGAGATCAAGAAACACTTAAATTGTAACATACGAAAATGAAAAAGAAAAATGAAAATGAAAGAAACCAATGAAGGAGAAATATGAAAAGAGAAACTAATGCTGTCCATCATTCTCAGGAAAATCAGAAAATAATTGGTACAGATATGGTTAGAACATAAATATGGCCTTCATCTAAAATTGTTTTTTAAAAATATTTCTGCATTTTGCAGAAGGAGCAACTTACGCGGAAGCAGATTGTGAGGGCTTCATGGATGCTGAGCTACAGTCACCAGCGTTATGGGGCAACTTGGGGGATGCTGGAAGGGATGAATCAGTAAGCTCTTCAATGTCGGAATGTGATGAAGGAGGCTTGGTGGACTTTTTCTTCCCAAAGGCTTGTTTGAAAGAACTTCTCAGCTGAAAGAAGGACAGAAATTACCCTTCTTGTCTATTTGCACTTGGAGAGCTTTTGCTTTGGGGCGTTAGTTTGCAGATGCCATCCTAGCCACTGCCTGGGGTCAGTATGTACAAGCAGAGTATTAACAATTGCAGCACAGTATCTCTAAAAAAAAATGATACCGTGTTTTGTGTGTTCATTTTATTCTTGTATTAATCCAGCGCAGCGCAAACATGGAAGGCTTTTAAATAGTGCAAGGTCAAGGGCATGGCTGTCAGAGCACTCATTTAAAACTAAGTACCTTGAAGGGATCTCCATTCCCAATGCTTCTCTCTTCAAGGCAATTTGTTTTAAATGGCCACTTTAGCGCTACAATCAAGTCATGTCCTGCTGACAGTACAAACTTAAAAAGCAAAATGAAACCAAATTCACCTAACACTTCATTAATTGTGATTTTCTATTCAAATTTTCCAATCCCAGACTACTCAAAACCAGAATTGGTATCCCCTACAGTTCTATTCAGAAAGTGGTTTTACATCTCTTTAAAATTTGAGATTAAAATGAAAAGACACAAAGAAAAGACATACAAGGTAATCTGTTTTAAAAGGTATAAAAGCCTACTGCCAAAATGAATAGCATTCATGCCAAGGTAGAGTTTTTTTATAGATGCATGCCAAATTGTCCACGGTTTATATTCACCTCACTTCCTCTAGAGTTCACCTTGCAGAAACATGAAAGAGTGTGGAATTACAAATCAAGGGAATGAAGGCTGATCAGTATTTTAAAATATTACCTGTATAAACATTTTTTAAGACAAAAAGATATTTCTTTCATTATTTGTAGAAAGCACTCCAGTAAAATCCTCTGATAATTATGTCTGGATTTCATAAAGAGTTGTATTTACTCAAAATCTACCTTTGTTTTTTTTTTTTTGGTATTAAAAGAAATCATTAACTCCATTGTTTTTAAGTTTTTTGCAGTAACAGTATCTTCCCTTCGGCTATTTAGCTATTGATCAATATAATAAATTATGTCTCTAGCAAACTTAAGGTACAGTTCTGTTAAAGTGCATTTCTATATTTCTGCTATATTCTCTTGGTTAAAAACATCAAGAAGACACTAATGTGGTTGATTTCTTTTAGGGTGAAACTATTCACACGGTAAGCCCTGTTGATTTCAAAGGCAGAAGGAGAGTTTCATGGTTTCTTCTTTCCCTTTATTGACTCCCATTCTCCTCCTTTTCCTCCAACACCAGTATCAACATCATCATCATCATATCATCATCATCATCATCATCATCATTTTTTCACTTTTCCTTCATCTCTACCCCCACAATAAACCCCTATTTTAAGCCATTTATTCACAGATGTTATCTTATTTTTCTTTAGTATAACTCTATAGCTATACTATTGACTTTCTATAGTTATACTATAGAAAAACAAGATAACATCTGTGAATAAATGGTATTCACAAATAAATATAGTTGCTATTAACTATCCTTTTATAGATAAGAAAATTCAGGCCCCTCAAAAGGTCTAGATCTAGTGGTGATTCAAACCCAAGTTTAGTCCCAACATTGAAATGTATGCTTTTCAGTACATGCCACACCAGTTTCGGTGGTGAGTGCAGCATCTGAGGTGTCAGTAGCTTGAATGGGGCACTTTGTAAACTGCTGCAGATCACTGAAGCCTCAAAGAAAAAGGCCTAACACATGATGCATTAATAAGCTTCTGAATTAGATAAAGGACGGTGGCTTACCCAGTTCTTCTTTTTCTTCTTCTTAGAATCAGCATCATTACCACTGCCAATACTGGAATGGCTTGTGGCACTGTTGATACTAGAAACACTTTCAGAGGAATGCTGTCTTCTGATGCGAAGATCTAGCAATAGAGAGAGAGAGAGAGAATCACATTGGCTCATGAAGAGTCTCGATCTGAACAAATAAGTCTTTTAGGTCTTTTGAGAGGAAGTTCTCTAATAAAGGTCAACAAGGATTTGTACAGATAATTTCAATGCAGTTTTGGTTTTAGAAGTTTAGTACAACCATATTTGTTTTAATTAACTGAGTTATCTACATTAAGATTTAATGGGAATCTCATATAAGTCTGCAGCCCTGGCAGTTTAATGAGTTCTGAGTTTTGTCTAAAATTAAATGCTATGCTAGTGATTTTTACTGAATGCCTGGATCAAACAGCTCTTCCAAAATGATTTGTTCTGAATGATTACTTTCAAGGAGTAAATGGAAACTCATAATAGAATGAGAATTAATTGTGCCTTTTTAATGTTTGTGCTTCAAATACAGCTACTAGAGCAAAATGTATTAACTTTCCATTTCATAGAATCATACCATATTAGAGCCAAAACAAACCTTGAAGTCATGTAAGCACATAATCTCACAGATAAGGAAACTGAAGTGAAAAGAAGTTAAGTAACTTGGCCAAAGTCAAACAGCCAATGAAAGGCAGATCCTCCAAAGAAAGCCTAGGTAGACTGAGTTTGTGAATTAAACAGAGGACATATTTAAAACAGTGCAATTCTTCCAATGTACCCCTACTCCCTGCCCATGACTTATTATAGAATAGTAAAAGTAATATCAATAACAAATAATAATAAAACTAGGTTTTATAATATGCTTGATATGCCCCGGAGTATCTAATTTTATTATTAAAGCAAACCACTGAAATGAGTTTAATTACTAAATGTAATTTTCACATGGTCACATAGCTGAAAAATAGTGGAGCCAGGCTCAGCCGCAGGCTGATTCTAATATCCATTGTGTTAACTGCCATGTATGCAGCATGTGGTATGGCCTTGCTTAACTTCTAAAAGCAAGCAGTGCTTCTTTAGTTAAGATATTTTGAAGAGAATAGCATTTGATATTTAATCATGTTTAAAGGTATCTATTTCTTTTATACAAGCAGCTTATAGATTTATAGTTATTAAAAATAAAACAAACTGAATTTTTTCCTACCTAAAATGCACTAGTATAGGTATTACTGAGACACTAAGAAAATTTACAAAATTGTGCTTAAGGTCACACTTGCTTTTAGTCAATTTCCATTAATATACTTATTGTCATCAAGGCAGATTAGGCAAGCAAAAAAATCTCAGTAGAAGTTGTAAGATGTCAAAATTTATTCTAAAGCTGACAAAGTTTTCATAAAACTAGTACCATAAAATCAAGTCTTTTCAATTGACTGATTTACTGAATAGTAAAAATGATCCATGGCAACAAAACTATAATTGGTTGCTTTCAAAACATATAACAAATATATATGTATTAATAGACATGTAATATATGTATTTACATATATATGTATGTGTGTGTATATGTATATCCTCATCATCATATACATATATATCAATTAGTCCCTTAATTTTTCTACTAAGGCAATCATGCTGAAAAATTTTATAGGAAGAAAACACATAGAGTTTTTTTGTTTAGAATCCCTAGAATTCGTCCCTTAAAATTATTTTAAAAAGTAGTGATGAGAACATTAACTGGTTTTGCATGCTAAAACATTACCAACTCCTAAACCTAAATCAAGGTATTCATGTAGGAGGTTTCAATTCAACAATAAAGGAATCTGGTATCCTTTAATCAACTATTATGGAACTCATATAAATAAACAGTAGAAGAATATGTGTAGGTATTTCTTCGGGTTTTAAATTTTTGCTGAGATCAGCCATTAGCTTTTTGAAAAAGATTTCCCATTTGCTAGCTCATTCCTAATAATTAACCTTCACAAATAGAAAAGCACAAAGTATTACAGTACTTCAGAATTTTTATTATATCCCAAATTAATAAACTGTGTCTGACTTCTTTAATACTAAAATTTTTAAAAGATAGGTAAATTATTATAATCATAGGTCAAAAGTAGTCCTTGGAGGTATCAGTTACCTTTTTATGACTGCATTCACCAGTAAAGATTAGCAAAGCCATAATATTAATAATATTGTGAAATGAAGCAAATGCATTTTACCGTTCCCTAACAATTTCTTTTTTAATACTTCTAAGTATTTAATTCAGTACATGGGGCATCATAAAGTTCAGTAAAGAATAGCTAACCAAATGAATATCAGCAATCCGAATGAATGGAGAAGCCTATTTTTAAAGTGAAATTTTCAGGTACGTGTTTGTTCACTTGTCATTTTCTACCTCCCATCCTCTGCGTCACCACTGCCCCAGTTCAAGCTATCAACATAACCTTTACAGCAAGCATTGCTACTGAACTTACTCATCTTCAAACCATTCTATAAACAATAGCTAGAAAAATCTTTTTAAAAGGAAAACTTCATCATCACTCCCCCACTTAAGACCTTTCAATAACTTCTCACTGTAATAAGAATAGATAAAAATCCATCTTCTAAATATGGCCTACAATTCCTCAGTAATCTTGTCAGTCCTTAACTCATCAATCGTGTTCTTCTTCTTACACATTTGCTTAGTATTTTCCTTACATTAGTTCCATAAGGGAACTAATTTATTTTCTGCCTCAAAGCTCTTTTGAAATGCTCCTCCCTCACGACTTATAATGTGATTGACAATTATTCCTTGGATAGTCACTTGAATATCACTACCTTAGAGTAATCTTCCGTGACTATGTAACCTCCAGTAGGTTCCTTGGTACCCTCCTTCCCTATGGTACCTGTTATTTTCCATCTTAGAACTTATAACTATTTTGGTATACATGTTCAGCTTCACCAATGATCACATACATTCATTTACCTTCTGCTCTCCCACTAGACTAAAAGTTCTATGGGGACAAAGACCATATCTATTTTGTTTACCATTATATATTCCAAACCTTATATAGCATATGGCATGTGGTATCAATCAATACATAGTGTTAAATAAATCGATTCTGATTTTTCATTCACTATAACTACGTTTGCCTATCATTATTTCTAAAAAATATTTAGTGCTGACAGAACTTTAATACATGTGTTATCCCACTGTATTTGGCGTATCTTAAGGAAAAACAATTCTATACACAGAAGTAGTGACTTAGAAAGCAATAACACATTTTGAAAAAAAAGGTAAAATTTTCTAGTACCTTCAACTTTCAAATTTCTTATCACAAATACTATATTTGCAGTGGATTATGAGCTCCATGAACAAAGGTAATTTTTAAAATCTTTGTATTTTAAGATCTGATAATGCCTAGTACTTAATAGCAGGTGTTTACATATGTTTCTAAACAAAACAAAATTTTATTATAGACTGTAATTATTTATCAGACTTCATTAATGAATGTGATGCATTAATTTAGAGAAAATAGAAAACACATTCACAAATTGGTGTGTGATTTTGTGATAGTCTGGCCTGTCTATAAGACTGTTGCCTCATTCCAAATATATCTTCTAAAATCATATGTAAAAATATACATTACATTCACATTTTAAGGGTCTCTAAAAGTAAATTTCAATGTGATTTCCAAATATAAATTTATATGCCATACAATTACCTTAATAACCCATGGAAAGACACATAATTAGTTTAACTGACTATTTTTTCCATGTAATGTCAATGGTCAATGTGATAAGAATCACTCTATGTTCATTACATTTAATACTGAGTTTTAATATTATAGAAATACAATCTAACTATCTTGTATACATTCAATCCTTTATAACCAGTGGTTTTTGTTACTTTTAAAACCTAGCAAATTATTTTTTAATATTTATTGGTCGATGTAAATATTAACTGGTATTTTTCACCTTAAGCATCACCCCTCCCACATTTCTGAGCAAAGGCATTCCAATTTTTCAATTTCAGTAGTCATATTCAGCTACCTGTTGCTTAAGATAAAAGGAATCCTTTCAGCAAGTTTCACTTCAGTGACTTGTGCTGTGTTAAAGTAAGAATTAAGCCTTTTTAAATCCCTTCTGGACCTATTTACGACATGAAGATTTAGAACATAAGCTGCTTTATTATAGCTCTAAGATAAGCTTTAAATATGCAGTAATTTTCCATGCATCACATAAATCACTCCCCCACATGGAAAGTTGCTAAATTCTTGAGAGAAGTAGCCCCTATAGAACTACTTTGTCCTTCAATTTAAGCATATCTCACTTTATGTAATTGTTTTCCTAAAATTTAAATTGAAATTCATTTAAAAATTACTTTATTCTTCTTTTAAAAATTCAAATAAACCCCTTTTATGTGCAAGACATCATCATGGGCATCCTGATGTCTTTCAAAAGAGTGAAAAAACAAGCTCTACTATTGTAAATCAGGAAAGACATATCTTAAAAGCCCCAAAGTATAATGTAATTTTAAGAAGGGAAGTATTGCTACTTCCAGAAACATATCACAGGGGACTTCATTCAGTGTAGGAATCAAGAAAGCATATTTGGGTTACCTGCTGCAGTGTCTCAAAAAGTTTTTATGCTGATCAAACAAGGTAGAATATTCTAAACGGAATGAATGCAATTCATAAAGAACTTATGAAGAATTGAAAAAAATTCAGGATAGCTGAAATATGGAATATACAATGCAACAACAGAAGAAGAAGTAAAGTCTATATGTGCTTCATCGGGCACATAGTTGGTGATGAATAAATATTTGTTGAATAAATGAAGCTGGTGAAGAGAGATTATGGCAAGTTGAGGAGTCTGTATTCCATTCTGAAGGCAATGGGATACCTGTAGATGTGTTTCTTTTTTTTTTTTTTTTTTTTTTTTTTTTGAGACGGAGTCTCCCTCTGTCACCCAGGCTGGAGTGCAGTGGCCGGATCTCAGCTCACCGCAAGCTCCGCCTCCCGGGTTTACGCCATTCTCCTGCCTCAGCCTCCCGAGTAGCTGGGACTACAGGCGCCCGCCACCTCGCCCGGCTAAGTTTTTTGTATTTTTAGTAGAGACGGGGTTTCACTGTGTTAGCCAGGATGGTCTCGATCTCCTGACCTCGTGATCCGCCTGTCTCGGCCTCCCAAAGTGCTGGGATTACAGGCTTGAGCCACCGCGCCCGGCCATAGATGTGTTTCTTAATGACTGTTCTGGCTTCACTGTGAAGATTGGTGTAAAGCAGATAAGATTAAGAAGAGGAAGGCTATTGAGGGGGGTGGTCATGGTTCAGGAGAGAGGTGATGGATGGTGAGAGTAAAACCAGAGAAAAGTGAACAGATCCAAGAGATACTTAAGGAGTGGGATCAATAGATCTTGGTAATTTATTCAACGAGAAGAGGAGGAGTTATGAAGAATACTTAGATCTCTGGCTAAATGGAAGGATGGTGGTGCTATCCACTGAGGCAAAAAGCACTGAAGGAGCAGCAGGTCTGAGACAGAAGACAAGTTAAAGTTTGGAGACATTGGTTTTAAGATGCAAAACAGACATTCAAAGATATCCACATGGAGTTCTCGGTAGCTCTATATACAGAGCCTGGCCTGCAAACCTAGATTTGACAGTTATTAGCTATTAACACATTAATAAAAATTACAGCTAGAGTATGAGATGATTTTCTATATATTTTTAAATAGGATGCATAGAATCATAATGTACAGAATCATAATGGAAGACAGCTTAGGATATCAACAATTAACAAATGGATACAAAAGAGTGAATTTATAAAAGAAATATTGAAAAAACATTTCAAAGGAGCAGAAGAAAAACCAAAAATGTGTGATGTCATGAACATTAGAAAAACTGAATGTTTCACATAGGAAGGAATGAATATCAGCATCAAATACTGTTTCCATGTCTGTCTAATACAATCAGAATTTTAAATGTTTTACTGAATTTAGTGTCATATAAGTATCTACCGATCCTGGAGAGCATTATTTTGGTGGAGTGGAGGGAAAAGGAGCTACACTCCAGTGGTCTAAAGATGGTTGGTGGCTGAAGACATTGAAAGAGTTCGTAAAATTTTTCTCAGAATTCTTCTGGAAATGAAAAGAGAGATAATAAGGCATTCATGTTTTAGGTCAGGATTTTTGAAGCTGGGAAAGAGTTGAGCATGTTGAATGCCATTGAAAAGTGTCAGGAAATGAGTAAATAGAACCAATGTAAAGGGAAAAAATGACACGATATTAATAATGAGCATTTCTTCAGTGGTGAACTCAGGGGTAGGGGCAGTGGCAGAAGTATTTTTATTGTTTAGAATTGCTTAAGCATAGGAATAATATAAAATATACCTACCTTTCGCCTGTTGTTTTTATTGTTTTAAAATTATCTACAGGAAATGTACCTTTTTGTAGGCTCCATCCAGGAAAAGTTGTTCCCAATGCCCATTGCTTGCTATATCATCATATTGACTATTTCATTTTTATATACAGATCTAGATTATCATACTCATTAATGGGTTTGTTTTGCCTGAAGTCAGATATGCATGTATTAACCAACCACTCCATCTCCATCTCCATTGAATCAAGTGGAGAGATGTGTATACAACTATAGAACCAAATTTCATAAGACCAATTTAAAAATTATTTGATAATGAAAGTCACTATCCTAAAATTCTAGGATTCTGACCACATTAATACCAACTTATTCATTATAAAAGGCAATGACACTGAGTAAATGCAGTTTTACTCTAATTAGTAAATAAAATAGATGCCTATTATATTGGGTGGAAATGAAACGATTTCTAAATATACCTTTGGGAGGATGGTCTGGACCATTCAGCGCTCCCTGAATAGCCGCCTGGGCAGCAGAATTCTGAGCCTTCAGCATTTCAATGGTTTCTCTTAGTTCTATAAGTTCAGACTCCTGTGAAACAAACAGAGTTTGGAAGCTTTAATACCTAGAAAGAAAAGTAAAATCTCCTTGCTCATAGTTGAATTTAAAAGGTTTGATTTTATGTAGTAACAACCTCCTGGAAGATTTGGATGCTTAGCTGAACTTGTCAAGTTGTACCTAATAACTTCTTTCTTAGCTAAAGTAAAGGAGGTGTTTGTTTGTTTTTCTTAGTTATTGTCTTATAAAAGAGAGATGAATAGTCTTTATTCTTTTCAAAGGGCGGGACCCGGAACTCCCCAGTACAAAGTAAAACAGGATATCACACCACTCATTTCAGATCACATACTTACTAATATTACCTATGATTACATTAGATATTTAGATATCACTATTGCACTGTTGCATTGCATTGTATTTATTGTCAACTACAAACCTGAAGTTTTGTCAAACCAATGATTTCAGATTTTGTTTGAAGTATTTTGTGCCTGCAAAATTGATTCTTTCTATTTAAGTGTAAAACCTGGAACTTACCCCTAATTCCTATTAAATGTCATCTTATTAAATTCTGATGCCATATCAAGGTCATGTTACATTCTGATACTTTTTCATTTAATAAAACTCCTAAGATGGAGACCTAGTCTCACCAAGCCAAAGCAACACAGGAATAAAGTAAATAGAAATATATGTATTATACAATTTTTAAATAATAGTTAAATTACAAACAAAGCAGCTTACAGATCAAATTTTAATAAAGCATATATTTTCTTTTTGAATTTAAAATAATTATATGTCCCAATAAAATACTTGCACACATTTGAACTTTCATAGTTATTTAAGTGAATTATTTTCACAGAAATAACTCATTTTTGGAAGATAAAATAACTCAGAAAAAGATAGAAAGAAAAAGAACTGAGTGTTGCTTCAGTATAGACCAAATTTCCATTAGAAGCTCAGTAACAAGTATCTTTCATGGTGGTAATATAATCCTAAAAATCAGATCTTTGTCAGTCTCTTAGAGGGGGAATTCCTTGGTAATGTATTTGTCATTCATCATTCATCATTTCCTTTAGCATCTTTGGCAGAAAGCCAAAGAATCGGGCTTGGGTTCTTCATTCTCTGGTAAATAATTTATCGTTAATCAATGTCTCCCAGAACATACATTTTAAAAAGATCATCAGCAGCGGCCTTTGCGGAAAATTGCTTCATACATGGGAATATCTGTTGACTATTTTAAACTTAGACACTTAAAAAAAAAAGATAGATGATGCTAATTGAAGTGATATCCAAGTTTGGAATAGATACCTGGCACCTCATGTATCTATTTTCATTGCATACCTGGCATTTTCCTGATAAAGAACACTTAAATTTAAAACAAACAACCAAACCTTCTTATGGACTTTCAGTAGCTTATGAGTGGAAGCATCTCTCATAATGAAAAATCAATAGTAACCTCCTAAATTTATAGATGGGTCTTCAAATACTTGACTGCAATTCACTTCGACTATATTATCAAAGAAGAATATAATATTTGTGGGAAATTTCCATTGTCATAACAAAAGTCAGACCCAATTCATCATAATGACTCAGTCTCTCCAATTTTTATATTCTGTCCATTGCCAAATTAGCAACAGATTTTACCAAAACTTAATATATTTTCCATTTAAAAATATCCCCCAAGAAATAAAATATTTACTGAAAATTTATTCTGCTCTTACTGGAAAAATTTTCAAAAAGAAATAAATGGTACAGAGTGGAATCCTATAATGTAAATATTAATTTTACAACATAAATACTGGAATGCAAATTAAATTCTAATTAAAGTCAGATTTTTTCCCTTAAATTTAAGATCAATTATGCCTGTACTATGGATTAAAATCTGTTAAAACATTTGCCTGTAGCTTTAAAGGAAAAAAGTGGTATGCCAACAATGCCAAAAAATTAAGCTTAGCTTTGAGTTAGCTGACTTATTTCAGTGTCAAAACATTCAGCTTTTCACGAGAAATCTCTTATAAAACCTGTTTTCAAAAAGATAAAATGTAGAACATTCAGGCAATGTTGCTTTTTCAGAATATCATATTTAATATGAAATAGAAAAATGATCACTTTCTAATATTAATTATCTTTTAAAAAGCAATAGATATGAACAGGTTAGTTGTTACTCAATGTGGCACAATATATGTAAAAGGAAGAATAACTAGTTAAGAAATATATCTGCTATATAAGTTGAGAGAATCATATCTATGAAAAAAATTGGTTCAACCAAATTCATACTGCTTTTTCTTTAGAACTTTATGAGTATAAGTAAACACCTACAAAATATTCCATAGTCTTTGATTAAAAAGATAGCCAAATTCTACATTGATTGACATAATCTGTTCAAACCTGCACTAGTTATCTTTCCATATTTGCAAAATTCCTTCCTTCTCTCTCATTTCAGTTAATGAGATCTGCTCTCACCTTGTCACTCAAGTCGCACCCATCTCTTTTCTCTGAGCTTTCCATAAAACTTTCTTTTTATTTAAATATCCTACCTCACTGTTAAAAGCCATGGTAAAATGTCTCCACCCTTGTGAAACCTGTTTTCCTGTCAGAAAAAAAAATGAAAATGTGCTTCGAGACTATTTAATGTAGCTTCTTTAGTTGTTGATGAATATACTTTTTCACCTGATTTATGATCTCCATAAATATTGGGATGATTTTGTTGAAATGTTCTCATCTGCATTAAACAGATGTTTCTCCCTTGAAAGAATAACATAAAACTTCAACTGTATTGCATACGTATTTTTTTTTTTTTTTTGCAAGAGCGTGTCTGATCACCTAGTGAGTGGGGTACCGTATAAAAAATGTCAACAACTTTATTAGTTATTATAACCAGGAAGTCTTATTTTGGCTAAATCAGTGGAATCACCTCCTTTGGATGAGAACAAAGTCAGGTTTTCCTTTCTCTCTTTCCCAATAATATTAGAGATAAGCATAAAGAATTTTAAAATAAAAACTTAACTGAGACATAGAAATGTTTCAATAGTTTATTTCTAGTCTTCATTTTTCTTCTTCATAATTATGGTTACTGTTCACATTTATTTTTTAAGCTGTATTTTTTCAGGCTTCTATAGTGCATAGAAATTGTAATGTGGCCTCCAGACGCAACAAAGAATTTTTATTTTATTTTATTTTTGTCCATAGTGGGGAGTTTGGATGAGGTATATGATTAGAAATGAATTCCTGAGATAGCTAACTATAACATCATTAGATATTCTAAAATATTTTCATATAGTTTCTTTATGCTGAAGGGAAAAATAGAAGATACTCAAGTTTTGAGAATCCTTATTAATCATTCAGAAAAAAACTGAAAAAAATGTATGTGCCATCAAGATATGGATTTAAAGTCTACTCTTCCAATTCAGTCATTTTCAGTTTCTTATTCTCATTAAATACTAAAGAGAACATTGAGGCTGGGATAATTCTGCAAAAGATTTTAGGAATAAGATAATCAGATCATATTTTGTTACTTCACATTTTTCAAAAATGATAGATATTTTAAAACCTGAGAACCAAACTAAGATTTCATTTTCCTCCAATGAGCTATTCAAGATAATGATACCTCCAACACCTGCTGACCTTGTAAAGTTCTAGTTTTCCATGAAAGTTTCTCATGTTAAAGAAGCTGAATGAAGTCAATGTCTCTTTTCACAGTTTTATGCATGTGTCTGAGACTAAACAATTCATTCAGGTCAGGCTTGAAATGCTTCAAAATAAAATGATCAAATTTTGTGTCAGAATACTAGCCTTTCCTGGTGGTCTTTCCAATCCAATTTCTTAACTATACTTGATCTCTTTCCAAATTTCTCAGTAATAAAGACTTTGTTGAGAATCCCACAAGCTTGGGACAATCTCATCAACAAATGTCATCAACTAACTTGACCTTCTAGGCAAGGCTGTTTAAATTTTCCACCACATCTGTCCTTTACGTCCTCATGTTGGCACTGTTAATCTCACACTACCCAGCTCTAGTCTCCTCAAACAGGTCCTCCCTTCCCACTCCACCTTGCTTCTGAAGTCTTGCTAATCGTTCTACTGAAAGAACCTGACCATCCCTATTGCATCTAGTTTCAAATAAATTACATTCACCAAATACCAGTAGGGTAAGTAATTTGAAAATTTTAGATTCACATTATTCTATGCCCTAAAGATTAATGGATGCATCATCTGACTCTAGCAATATATATTTTTAAAAACACTTCTAGATGGCAACTATCATAATGTAAATTGGGGAGAGTTAATGTAAAAATCCTATTCAACGAAATTTTTAGTTGCAGCATTATCTATTTTCAAAGATTTGGTTTCAAATTCCCTTATTTTGAAGGTTTCAATTCCTGTTTTGTAGTCACCCAAAGTTTCAGAGAGGTAACAAATGAGCAAAATTCTAGGCTTTACTGTTAGGATAGTAGTCAATATCTGAGCTTCATCACTCATACAAGGGGATATTCCTCTGCCTGTTCTGACCTTCTAACAAGTAAAACCTCTCATACCCTTAACATATGTTCTAACTGCCTTGGCATGACAGCTACAGGGAACTAATTTGAAAGTCTTTTACATTTTAAATTCTGAAATATTGAGCTGAGAATATAGCTTTAGTAAATTTGAACACAAGGATTTAGAAGTAGTTCTGTAAGAATGTTACCTATAAAAATATAGTTTGCTGGATTCCTAGAAGTTGAGCCCTTCTCAACTGGCATTCTGTGAGAAAATTAAGCCCTGCACAATGATTTAGTAGCAATATCCTTGATTCTGACAAGAGTGGTACATAGCTAGTACCATTCTAGATAGTGAGAAAAGAAGTTATTTCAGCACATATAGTGGATGCCTCAGGGCATCAGGTTTATTTTTTTTCATATATTCCTGGCGAAGAAGTGCTGGTGAAGAGACAAGGATCTGAAACCAGGATAAAATTCTTGATCAAACTACATCAATGTCATAGTCTACGAGCCCTGGGTTAGGGATAGGGTAATGTCTAGAGATAATTTCACTCTCAGCAAGCATATTAACAATTCTCTTGATTTTTACCTACTTACAGACTTACTATCATATAGCATGTCTTCTTTTAGCAGCTATTGGGAATACTGTTTAACTTTCAGAAAATGCTGCCAGATTGATCACTATTTTTTTTTCTTTTTTTGTGATTTTGATTTTTTTGAGACGGAGTCTCTCTCTGTCACTCAGGCTGGAGTGCAGTGGCATGATCTTGGCTCAGTGCAACCTCCACCTCTGGGTTTCAAGCGAGTCTCCTGCCTCTGCAGATGTTTCCTTTCAGAATGCACATGACATTGTACTGAGTCTAATAGCATGATAATTTTCTGCCTTCTGAGTTATTCATACATGTCTTTTCTTTCTTACCAGGCTATAAGTGTATAAAACCAGTGTTCTGGTACACAAATTTGGCAAGAGATTCAGTGTTATTTGGCATCAGGAAATAGGAAAAGTATTAGGAGTGAATCCCTCTTTATTCAAGGCAGTTATTTTGGTCTATAAATCAAACAAAAATTTTGATGTAGCTTCAGGCGATTAACGCCATGTGATTGCTGACAATCACACTGTGAAGCCCAAATACTAGAATCTGAGTCTTAATTTAGTTTATCCATTTTTAAAGTATGTAATCAAGAACATGAAACAACCTTGGCCTTTGTTACTTCATGTTTTAGCTTCCAACCCTCAATATCCTCATTCTCAGCTTTACTTTTTTCGCTAGTGCTTATCATTACCTGAAATTCTATATGTTTTAGTTATAGGTAATATATATATATATATATATTATTTTTATTTATTTATGTTTTTAAAATTTGAGACAGAGTCTTGCTCTGTCGCCCAGGCTGGAGTGCAGTGGCATGATCTCGGCTCACTGCAACCTCCACCTCCCAGGTTTAAGTGATTCTCCTGCCTCAACCTCCTGAATAGTTGGAACTACAGGTGCCCACCACCACGCCCAGCTAATTTTTGTTTATAGTACAGATAGAGTTTCACTATGTTGGCCAGGCTGCTCTTGTACTCCTGATCTCAGGGAATCTGCCTGCCTCAGCCTCTCAAAGTGCTGGGATTACACGCATGAGTCACCACACCTGGCCTGTTTTAATTATATTTTTATTATCATCTGTTGCCCTCCTAAATTATAACTTCAATGATAAAGAGATACATATATATGAGATATGTATGAGAAATATAAACTCCATGAGGAATATTATATATATGTATAATATGCTTTTAGAGTTCTGGTAGATATCTATGTTTATAGATATAGACCTATATCTATCATTCTATATCTATATTGTCTGTACTGTTTTGTCATTAGAAGATCACAAATTCAATATAAACTTGATGAATGACGAAATAGACAAATGAACCTTATAACTTGGGGAAGGGAGTTTAAGAATCTCTGCTCTATGCTTCACAAGCCTTTTCTCAGGATTGCTGAATCACCAGAGAGCAATATACCCTTTTATCTCAGCTCCCTGAAGAAATGCCTTTAGTGAAATATGATTAAATGTTATGCCCTTAGCTTTTAGAGAAATGTCTATTTGAACAGTGATTTTGTCTTTTGTTATTCCATGACACCAATTTAAAAACCTTGGCAATAAATTCGTCCTCGAATTTAGTGCCAAAGAGTTTGTCTCTTCAGTCTAAATTATGTTCTTCTGGCCAGAAAATGAGAATAAAACATACCTAGCAATCTCCCTTTGTACCTTAGCTTCCTTGAAATTCAATTCAGTTCAGTTCCTTGCAGTAGTAATTATCGAGGCTGAGATATATTGTTATATACATTACTCTACTGGTTTTAATTAGATTCTGTCCTTGAATTATACAATTTCATATTGCAAATAATTTTATAGGCTTTTAAATATCACTTTGAGAATAGGCAAGTTATAACCTCAAATTAATAACCAGTTAACCAAGACTGTTGTGTGTATATAGTTTGCAATTCAAAAAGAAGTTATTTTATTTTCAGTTAAAAAAGTGATAAGGCCAATATGAGACATTCTGGTATCTTCTGAGAAAATTTTATAATTTTGGCAATGTGATTTTAAGGATAATGCAGACATGTTATTTCTTATGTCATAGAAATTATTTTTAAATATTTGGGCATTAATCATAGGCATCATAAGTTAATATACCTCTGCATTTTTTTTTTCCGTTTCTATGAGAAAATTCACTTACAGATATAATAGAGTTCAAGAAAATATCCGGGGCCGGGCGCGGTGGCTCAAGCCTGTAATCCCAGCACTTTGGGAGGCCGAGACAGGCGGATCATGAGGTCAGGAGATCGAGACCATCCTGGCTAATACGGTGAAACCCCGTCTCTACTAAAAAATACAAAAAACTAGCCGGGCGAGGTGGCGGGCGCCTGTAGTCCCAGATACTCGGGAGGCTGAGGCAGGAGAATGGCGTGAACCCGGGATGTGGAGCTTGCAGTGAGCCGAGATCTGGCCACTGCACTCCAGCCTGGGCGGCAGAGCGAGACTCCGTCTCAAAAAAAAAAAAAAAAAAAAAAAAAGAAAATATCCGGTGGAGGGCAAAAATTCTATTAATTTTGACTTCTTGAAGATATTGAGACTTAAATTCTAACACTGGCTTCCAGTAATATGTTTGGTATGTGCCCATTGAGGAATTTGGTGTTATCTTATAATTTTCAAGGGAAAAAGATAAATGTAAAGGAAGGTAATATTTTTTGACAGCCCCTAGCATGTGACATGATAACAGTATCTGATTTACTCCTCATAGTGATCCTACAAGGTAGTTATTATCATCCCCACTTACAAAAAGGTGATTTTGAGGTTCAAGAAAGGTTAGATAAACTTGCTGTAGATTACCCAGCTTTTAACAGACATAGCCAGGATTCTCATTTAAGAATACTGAGGCCCAGTGTTTTGATTCTTTCCCATCGCTGCTCTAAAAAGCCTTGTAATTCTATTTGCTGGGTTCTTATATTACATAGTGAAGTGACAAGCTGTAGCAAAAAAGAAAAAGAAAAAAGAGAGAGAGAGAGAGAGAGACAGAGAGAGAAAAGAAGGAAGGAAGGGTAGAAGGGAGGAGAAAGGAAGGGTGGAAAAGATGCAGGAAAAAGAAAAGGAAAAGGAAGAAAAAAAGGAAGGAAGGAAGGAAGGAAGAAAGAAAGGACAATGTATATCTCAAAAGGAGTTTTTTAGCTGTGCTAGAACAGGGTTTCCAGTAATGGATAATATTCTCTCTCACAGGCAGGGTATATAGAGAATATGAGAGAGAATACAATGTGCTAGTAACACCAGGCAATTATAAGAATATTCGATTCTCTCCTTTGATTTCATTGAACTGTTCATTCTGTGTTTAAAAAAATAAACTTTTGTAAACTGACAAAATTTGATAATATATACTAGTTTTATAAAGCTAATTACATACCTTACAGAATCTAAAGACAAAACTGAAGCCATTCCTATGGATAGATAAACACATTCCTGAAAATACCCAAAGCTTTTTGTATAATGGGTCTCTTTGAGAATTAGATGAAAGCTCTGGACACCTGATCATTTATGCACATGTACAGTTTTTACACACACACACACACACACACACACACACACACACACACAAAATCCATACAATTCCAGAGGCTTCACCTATCTCTGATACCCATCCAAGGAAGTTAAGACTGCTGGACTAACAGCAGAGAAGTAAGTTAACTGGTCATCACAGCAAAGGTGACCAGGCTTGCTACGCAGTATGGACCTTTTTAATACATTTGTCTTTTGAACTAAATCCTCCCTTCCTTTCTTTTTGGTATTCCTTCTTTCATACCATAAAATCCTTTAGGTTCATTTTAAACATTTTGATATAACAAATGACTTTTCTTCAAAAGCAACATCCCTAGATGGCAACTAGTTCTTGTTATTTCAAAATTACACAGCATTGGCCTTTGTTTCACAGCTGCTGTAACCTGAAGTCCCTTACTTGGCAGAGTCCTAACATCTGTCCCAGGCATCCTTCCTGTGTGTCTTAGCCTACAGCCATGCCCTACAGCTGGATTTAGTGACCAGTACTTGTGAATGTTCTTATCAAAGTGTGATTCTTGTCAACTGCGTAACAATTTGCTCCCAGAATATTCTCTTATGTGACTGTTTCTCTTTCTTAACACTCAGTATTCTTTCACTAGTTCCATCCAGAAGACTGCCTAGAAAGAATTTCATATGCCTTTGTGTGTTTCAATGTGGAATAAACTGATTAAATCTTTAAATTAAAATCTGAAAAGAAAGGTATTATCATTGTTGTAATTTAGTATAGAATTGAATATTATTTTATTCTTTTTTTTTTTTTTTTTTTTTGTCTCCCAGGCTGGAGTGCAGTGGTATGATCTTGGCTCACTGCAACCTCCGCCTCCTGGGTTAAAGCGATTCTCCTGCCTCAGCCTCCTGAGTAGCTGGGATTACAGGCAACTGCCACCACGTGCAGCTAATTTATATATATATATATAGTAGAGATGGGATTTTGCCATATTGGCCAGGCTGGTCTTGAACTCCTGACCTTAAGTGATCCACCCACCTTGGTCTCCCAAAGTGCTGGGATTACAGGCATGAGCCTCTGCACCCAGTCTGGAGTATTATTTTTAAGGAGCTTCAGGTATTATTTAAGAATCCTATGCAATTTGTTGTCTTCTTTCAATCTCCAGTGGCAATTTCTGAACATACCTTTTGTTCCGCTGTCATGGTTAGACTTTGCAATCGGCCAGTCATATTCCCTAAGCTCTTTTCAAAAGCTGCTACAAGGTGTGCCTGTGAACAGAATGGAAGAAACATAGTTTAAATGTCAGAATCTTTGTGGATGGAAGAAAAGCCTTCATTTTACAAAACGCTTAATTTCATGTGTTCCAACTCTTTAAACACTATGACTATCATAGTTAGCTCTGACTGGTGACTCTTCTTTAACACACATTTTCATTCATCTTTTCTAAACTTTGTCTTCCTAAAATCAGTGTTTCAGTCTCCTGACATTTAATGTGAGTTTAACTTCTGAAAGAAGATGGTATTTTGCAAGTAATAACTCCTTCTGACTTGCACATCATGTAGAGATTTGACACTCAAAATGCCAAATATAAAGTTCTGATCTGCCAAGTTTTTTAGACTTAAAGCCCAAAAAGAGGTAACTGAAATGGTCAACGGACAAATGTTCCTCATTTTTATATTTTCATGATGACCTTTGCAGATATTGTTAGCTGCTCTATTGTAATGATACACTGCTTCAAGTGTCAGACATCTGCTGACGGCTAGAACCTTATCTTTACTCTTTTCTACTTACAAAGAATTGAATCAAAAAGAGTTGTCTTTACTTTCCAAACTCTTTTCAATAAAAGGGCTTTTCTACTTCATATTCCCTTCAGTGAATGAAATACAGATAAGCCAGTTAGAAATAATATTCCATCATATTTTATTTCACAGTAAGCTTTTGTGGCTTTTGGGTTTTATTTTAAATTGCAGAGAATTATACATATTGTAGTACATAACTATAACTCTTATGATTAAGAAGTATTTGACAATCTTATTAAAGCTCAAAAATAGGCCAGCTTCCATTTGCATGCCCTTATGTAACAACTGGAGCCCAAAATATTAAAATGAAGGGGCACTTCAGTCTCTCACCATGGCTTGAGGTAGAACTACAGGTACATTATCTCAAACTGATAAAATTGTATTGTGTCCCTAAAGGATATAAGGATTTAATATTTTGCAACCTAAGTCTATAATAAATTATACCTACATATGGGGCAAAGTTTGGAAATCCTTGGTCAAAAATTAATTTCTTTTTGAAAGACATGAATAAGATGACTTAAATAAAATATATCTCCATGTACTTATAGCAGAATTGAAATGCTGAGGCTTCTACTATCAAATGGATCACAAAAATCCAAAGAATTGAGGCTCATTACTTAACAATGGAAATATATTCCATTATTGATAACAGTTAGAATGTACATGTTCCTTCCATCAGCATTATGATACAAAGGTGCATGTTCCTAGCTCTGAATTCATCCTGGGATGCCTTTCTTTACCTGACACTGCAATATGGAGAAAAACAATTAGTAGGGAATACATCTACTAAAGTTTAATCTATCAGAACAACTCTTTATTATCTTTTCCCACTCATTCCCCCTTCCTTCTTTTTCTCCTCCCTGGCGTCTCTCTCTCTCTCACACACATGCACACACATTCTCTCTCTCTCTCTGCACGCACCCTTACCCTTGAGAATTATACACCAAAGTTTGTTAGCAGATTTAATTGGAAAAATACCACTAAAAAAAACCCAGTATCTTATAGTTTTAACAATTTTCAATGAGAAAAAAGGAATGTGATGATATCGGACCTAGTAACTGAAAAATTAGTATACGGCTATGCTCATTTTTTCCTATATTTTAACTTTTAATTATTTATTTTATTCTTTTACTCAGTGTCTTGCTGCCACCCAGGCTGAAGCGCAGTGCCACAACCCTAGCTCACTGCGGGCTTAAACTCCTGGGCTAAAGTGATCCTCTTGCCTCAGCCTCCCACGTAGCAAGAATTATAGGCATGTACTAACATGCCCAGCTACCTTTTTTTTTTTTTTTTCATTTCCTGTAGAGATAGTGCCTCACTCTGTTGCCTGGGCTACTCTCCAACTCCTCGCCTCAAGTGATTCTTCCCACTTTGGCTTTGCAAAGTACTGGCTGGGATTATAGGTGTGAGCCACCACACCTGAACTTTACCTTTTCAACTGTGGAAAAATCCACACATATATAAAAGTGAACAAAATGAAAACAGCCACTGACTTATCACATAGTGAACATTCATGCATTCACCAGCCAAGTCAAGAAATAGGACATTTCAAGAACCAAAAAGCCCTTCTTTGCCCCTGTCTTATCATTATTCCATCTTCCTTCCCCAAAGATAACCTCTACATAACTTCCGTGGTAATTATTTTCTTGCTTTTGTTTATAGTTTTTACTACCCAAGCTTGCATTTTCAAACACTGTGTTTAGATATGCCTATTTTAAAAACTACCCAAGTGTAATCAAATGGCAAGATTCTTTTGTGGTTTTCTTTTGCTTTACATGGGTTTTGAGATTCATCCATGTGGTATTTAGCATAAGCTAGCTTTTATCATATAGCATTCATATGTGAATTTATAATATATATGCCCATGATGGTCATTTCAGTTTAACCTGTTAGAAATAATCCCACTATGTCCATAAAATTGTTTACTAGAACCTAAAACTAAAATCGTGTCTTTTCTTTTAAAATAAGGAAAATTATGACAGAAACACTTTATTAGCACTTACTATATGAAATGAAAGATGTTACTCAATATTTCAGTTTTAATTCTCCTATAGTGGAGAAATTTAATGTTTAATCATTGTACTATGAGTCCTTAAATGTGTAAACTTGAAGAAAATTACTCTCCTTTACCCTTTGTGCATACTTTATCAGTTTCGTATTAATTAAAATATGAGAAAGAAATCGGGATTATAAAGAATATGCTGTATAAACTATATTACCTACATTTTGTAGCTATAAGCAACCACAAAATATTTATGATTAGAATGACAGTTTGTAAGTATGCACAAAACACTTATAACTGGTTACTAAGAACATTTTGAGTCATGTTGTTTTCAATGAAAAGTATGTTACGATTATGTTAGTGAAAAACACCTACAACCATCTGATCGTGACAAACCTGAAAAAAACAAGCAATGGGGAAACCTGAAAAAACAATTAATAAATGGTGCTGGTAGAATTGACTAGCCATATATAGAAAATTGAAACTGGACCACTTCCTTATACCTTATACAAAAATTAACTCAAGATGGATTAAAGACTTACATGTAAAATCCAAAAACTATAAAAACCCTAGAACAAAATCTAGGCAATATTATTCAAGACATAGGTAAGGGCAAAGATTTTATGATAACTCCAAAAGCAATTGAGACAAAAGCAAAAATTGACAAATAGGATCTAATGAAACTAAAGACCTTTTGCACAGCGAAAGAAACTATCATCAGAGAGAACAGACAATCTGCAGAATGGGAGAACACTTGTGGAATCTACCCATTTGAAAAAGGTATAACATCCAGAGTCTACAAGGAACTTAAACAAATTCACAAGTAAAAAACAAACTACCCCGTGAAAAAGTGGGCAAAGACATGAATAGACAGGACATGAATAGACACTTAAAAAAAGACAGTCATGCAGCCAACAAACATACAAAAAAAGCGTAACAGCAAAACCACAATGAGATACCATCTCACAGCAGTCAGAATGGTGATTACTAATGTCAAGAAATAACAGGTGCTGCAGAGGTTTCAGAGAAAAAGGAACGCTTTTACACTGTTGGTGGGAGTGTAAATTAGTTCAACCAATGTGGAAGACAGTGTGGTGATTCCTCAAAGCTCTGGAAGCAGAAATTGACCCAGCAATCCCATTACTGGGTATATACCCAAAGGAATATAAATAATTCTATTATAGAGATACCTGCATGCATTATGTTCACTGCAGCACTATTCAAAATGGCAAAGGCATGAAATCAACCAAAATGCCCATCAGCGATAAACTGGGTAAAGAAAATGTGGTACATATACACCATGGAACACTATGCAGCCATAAAACGGAATGAGGTCATGTCATTTGGAGGGACATGGATGCACCTGGAAGCCATTATCCTCAGCAAACTAACACAGGAAGAGAAAACCAAACACCACTTCTTCTCACTTATAAGTGAGAGTCAAACAACGAGAACACATGGGCACATGGTGGGGAATAACACACACTAAGGCCTGTCAGTGGGAGTTAGGGGAGGGAGAGCATCAGGAAAAACAGCTAATGGATGGTAGGCTTAATATCTAGGCGATGAGTTGATCTGTGCAGCAAACCACTATAGCATATATTGACCCATGTAACAAACTTGCATATCCTGCCCATGTACGCCAGAACTTAAAAGTTGAAGAAAAAAAATATTGTCTTAAACTTACGTCACCTTGGTTTAGTTTATCAGATTAACATTGTTACTTCAGAAGTTATGAGAGGCTAAATTTCTCACTAAATAGGGTAAATGGAAAAGGAGGCAAATAAGGGAAAATTTTTCTACTAATGATGATCTTTATCACCTTAATGAAGAGAAAATGGAAAGTAAAACTGATTAAACTTACAGGGTAACACATCTTGTCTGAGAGACTTTATAAAATGACTTTTAAAAAATATGGATTTTCAGCGGGGTTGTTAATGACAGTTTTACTTGGTTCTGATTTTTCCTTTAGCAGTTGCATAATTTTTAGGTCAGAGTAAAATTATATTAATATGATGATCAATATCCCCTGACTTGTGTTAGGTGAAGTCTATAAAGGTAGACAAGATGGAATATCATTTCAATCTATATTGTCTTTGGTTTTGGAATCATACAATGTATTAGGTTGGTGCAAAAGTAATCTGAATAGATATGTGAAGATAATTACTATGATGCTAAACAATAAGATGAAATATCATTATACATAATGTCTACATTTTATTTTTTCATATAGAATTCAGAGACAGCCCACTGACAAACTAAAAACACTCTAGGCATATATTTATATATATTATATAGTAATATATATGCTATAGATTATATGGTAATACATAAATATATAGGTGCATATATAGGCATATATGTATTCCTAGAGTGTATATATTATATAGTATTTTATATATGTATATTATGAAGGCATATATATATGTACACACATATATATGCCTAGAGCATTTTATTATTTATATGGGAAAATATATAGTATATTATGTATACATATAAAACATATATGTAATATATATTTACCCATAATAAACTTGATATATATGAGACTTTATATTTTAAAATTAGTAGTTAATTGAATCAAGAATGATTCTGCAACATAAAGTTTCACATTTCTTTTACACTATAAAAAATTGTCCAAACACTGAAATGTTTGTCATTAATAATATGTACAAAATAGTTTTCTCTTAGAAGAGATGCAAAAAAGCAAGAGTAACTAGCAAATTATATGAAAATATTAAAAAAGCAAAGAAGTAGAACACAATCTCAAAATACCCAAGAGATTTTTGGTTAAAAGACTTATCTGCTGAAAGGCAAAAAAGTACCTTTTGTTTTCTTACACATTCATTCAGTAATGTCTTTAAAAATGTTAGCAATAACTAGCCTTGGTGTTCATTTCCAAATTATGTAATGGTTGAGATTTGTAAAGAAAATACGTTAAAAGACAAACAAAAGCATCCTGCCTGACCCAGCTGCCTGAAGGTGTGGGCGAGAGGCCAGAGGCTACCTGGTTTATTGTATGCTATGACCAAGCATCTTTAGTTGCCTTTCCTTGTATGGCTCCTGCTTTCTTTTTGTTTGTTGGTGGGTTATTGATCAGAAAGACCAGACAATAGCACCTGCCAATATACCCGCTCTCCTTTCTAAGGACATGCTAGTAGAATCCGCTTAACACTTTACCTATGGTTTTATGAAGCTCTGTTCAGAACAACTTTACAAAAGGGAGGGAAGGCTTAATATACATTCTACTGAACAGGGGCTTTACTCTGCCAGTCAAATGAGAGGTGAGCTAACTAGATACTCTTTTGACTTACCACACCCCTTTTGGACAAAGGGAAAGAAATGCATTTTAACAGAGACACAGATGCGTTTCAAATTTAAAAATTAAAATACAGATTATTGTTTAGAGTCCACATAAATGTAATTATGCCAAGTTCAAATATGTGATATACTAATTAATATATATATAAAAGCCCAAATAAAGGAAAAGCACGTAAGCTATGATAGAACATTTCATATACTGAGTAAAGATGAATATCTGATACTTAAAATTGTTGTTAAAAACAACTCATTATTTCTTAGAACCAAACTCATTGAAATTCATCTCTATAAATTATAGCTATTAGATTTCTAATATAACAATTTCTCATCTTGGAGGCTGCACTCACATCTAACCAAAAGGTAGAAAGTTTACTTGTACTGTGAACAAACTAGTAAACAAAGACTTACATTTACTTTCAAATGGGAAATGTACATTTAAAAAATCCTTGATTATATTTAAAATATCCTATAAATAAGTAATTTTATCAAGTCCCTATAATCGATTTAAGTACATGCATGTTAAAAATATATGTGTATATTACATACATTAACAGACATTAACTCAGATGAAATGAAACACTCAATGAAATTTAAACACAGCACTTCTTACAACTGAGGAAAAATCAAGTATTAACTAAATTATTTGATGGCTCATTATGATGTATGAAATCTAAAATGACATTATAAACCAAACATAAAGAAAATGAACGAGTTCAAAATGACTTGTAGTTAATAGGTGACTTGTGAGTAATTCAAATTCCTGAATGTGTAAAAAATATTATTTCCTTAAGAACACAAATGGCCAGATATATACAAAATTTTACCCCTTATAGTTCTAACAATATTATTAAAATGTTTAAAATATAACTTACATTAAAATTGTTTAATAATCATTTATATACATATCCATTTATGTAAATTCCCAGATACTGCACTATTTAGTCTAAAGAGAATTTTAATAAACTTTTTTAAAAAGTAGATGATAATGCATATCTTCATTACCTGTACCTTTTGACTCTCATTCAATTTGTACATTTTTACAATGTAAAACATTTTGCTATTTTTAGTCAGTAAATGTATTTGATGGTAAGAAGCTTTGACAGTCCCTATCACTACCAAATAAAGAAACACTAAAGAGTGGATTAAGGTTGAAACTCCTGGGAAATTAAAAACAAGATATTTTTTCAAAAGAACTGTGGTAGATCTTTAGGTGATTTATATTTTAGTTTGAAACTAAAATACCCCAAATAAAGGAAAAGCATGTTACATTATGATAGAACATTTCATATACTAAGTAAAGATCAATATCTGATATTTATTTATTTATTTTTATTTATTTATTTTTTTTGAAACGGAGTCTCGCTCTGTCGCCCAGGCTGGAGTGCAGTGGCTGGATCTCAGCTCACTGCAAGCTCTGCCTCCCGGGCTTATGACATTCTCCTGCCTCAGCCTGCCGAGTAGCTGGGACTACAGGCGCCCGCCACCTCGCCCGGCTAGTTTTTTTGTAATTTTTAGTAGAGACGGGTTTCACCGTATTAGCCAGGATGGTCTCGATCTCCTGACATCGTGATCCGCCCGTCTCAGCCTCCCAAAGTGCTGGGATTACAGGCTTGAGCCACCGCGCCCGGCCCCAATATCTGATATTTAAAAATTATACATGTTAATACATTATATATTTTATAATTATATTCACAAGAAGTTGCAAAGACAGTACAGAGAGGTCCCTTGTATCCTTCATCCAGTTTCCCCCAATGATTATATATCTTATAAAATTATATTATATATCAAAGCCAGGAATTATTGATTTACATTAATAGATTCACATATATGGATTCATGTAATGGCCATCTCATTCAAAATACAAAACTAAAGATCTCCCCCTTACTATAGTCACACTACCTCTCTCTCTCCTCCATCCTTAACCCTTAGCAATCACTAATCTGCTCTCTGTTTCTTTAATTTTGCCATTTCTGGAATGTTATATAAATGGAATTATACAAAATTTGACCTTCTATAACTGTCATTTTTCACTCCTCATAATGCCCTTGGGATCCATCCAAGTCGATGCATGTATCAATAGTCATTTCTTTGTATTGCTGAGTAGTAGTCCATGATATAGATGTAACAGAAATTGTTTATTAACTGGCCTATTAAGGGATATTTTTTATTGTTTCCTTTTTTGGCTATTAAAAAATAAAGCTGCTACGTACAGGTTTTTGTGTGGATCTGATGTGATTTGAGAAGTTTTCCAAATTAAATTATAAATTGTTTAAAAGAACATAAAATAGGATATATACCAGTCTCCCATCAGTGTGCAAAAACTAATACTAATGGTAATACATGCAGCTGAGTGGAACCTAGAGCAATTTGGGCATTTGTCTCCAAGACTGACACTTTTTAAATTAACACAAAGACTACCATGAATTATCTATTTGGCACTGCTGCTTCTAAGTCTGTGTTCCTTATTTTTATTTTTTTAAAATTATTGTTCCCCTAGGGAAACATAGATTTTTTTTTCCTAATTGTGCTCTTTCCTCATGATATTTTAAAGCCACAGACATTCTGGATGTTCAGTTATGTATTATCTGTATATCTGTGCTTTTCACATAAAAAGAGTACTTAAAAAAACCACCCACACACACAAGAACCAGTTTTCGCCCTTTGTTGGTCATATTAACACCCAGCTGAGAATTCATGTCCTAAAGTCATGAAAACACATCAGTGAAAATAGTGTGACATGCATAATTAGAGCAGGTGGGTAGCCAACTGCTGGAACCCTTCTCAAATTATTGCTCCATTTTCAAACAGCAGCACAGAGTTGACCCCCAAGATTATTCCCCTATGTTAGAATTTGGTTCCCTGTGTGTGTGTGTGTGTGTGTGTGTGTGTGTGTGTGTGTGTGTGTGTAAGGAAGCTTTTGCACGTGTGTATTAACTATACATACACGTGAGCATATAACAGGAAAATGTTGAAATGATACACAAGAAACCAATAATGAGTAAGAATGAGATTCTCAGAGCAAAACAAAAAAACAAAAAACCGTGAAACACCATTTTAGTTTTCTCTTTTGTATACAATAAGCATCATTACATTTTAAATGGAAAGTATCAGCCCATCTTCCATTATGTCTAACAGCCATTTATTATTCCAGTATCTGAATTATATGATGAGATCAACCAAGAGACATTAAAAGTAAAATGAAACCCTGAGTAATCATTCAAGACATCTGCAAGTATCTTGACAATCTAATAAATAAGGTCTGCCATTGAGCCTTCCTCACTGCAGATCAACAAACCCAGGAGGTTCTGGCATTTACATTGTTCTACTTCCTCTAGGTACAAATTCAGGAACCTAGACAACAATATTTCCTACTTCTATACATTTAGCCTATATTATAAAATTTACAGTTGCCTCTGGACTATCTCTTTAAAAAACACAATAAGGTTAAATTATTATTTAATTTTTGAGAAATTATGCAAGTTTTAGATAATTGTTTAATCCAAATGAGAAAATTGTTATTTTCTCATATTGCTTAAACAATTATCTAAAACTTGCTATTATTTTCAGGAATCTCCTAACAACATCTATAGAAAATAAATAGAATAAATCCAAAATTAATTTAATTCTCCCAAATTTCAAAAAATAAAATCCATTCAAATACAGTCCTAAAATGAATACATTGTGAATGAAATGATACATATACTTAGAATTTATATTGCACAATGATAACTTCAAAAAAAATGTAAAATGCCTCTTATTCAAGTCTTATACTGTGGGTCTGTACCTGCTCACTCTTCACATATCATGCTTTGTCTAGGAGACAGAAAAACTCAGTAGAGGAGCAGAGGGAGGGGAGGGGAGGCACAGAGCAGGCCCAAAGCTATGCAGCAGAACTGAGCAAAGGACTGTTGAGTGAGAGAGGCAAGACATATGGCAAAATAGCAGGCATTTCCTTACCCCTCACTGCTGTTCCTAACACCATTGCTCCTCAGGACTGGGAACAGTGCCACATTTCTCCTTTATCATTCTGCATCTACTCTGAGTGCTCCCTGACACAGTGGAAGATATTCAGTAAATGTTAATTTAATTGGCCGTCTTCATTGTCATCATTTCTGCCATCCTGTGCTGCTTTGGTGCCAGTGAAAGTGTACCTTTTCAAACTGCTATGAGAAGGCTGCCAAGGTTTTTTGAGCAAACCATATCTCATCCACAGTGTAGTTAAGCTATCCCTATTTAGACCTAAGTTCATCTTTTAGAATCGACTGGATGCTTAACTAATTGTTCAATACATTGAGAAGAAGGAGGCTGGGCACATGAATATTTTATCTTCCAAAGTCAAACACTAACAACCCCTCTTACATTGTCAGATAATCTTATGCATGAGGAGTAACAAAAATAGTAAACAAGAAAAGAAGCAACCCATATGGCTGTTACTATTGCTTCCAATCTTATTAGGAACAACAAGCCATTTGAACCACATAGCTGCCCCTCATCAGTTCAGATTTACATTTTATTACTGAGTAGGCAGAAAATGTTAACTTTTTATGAGTCCTGCTGGTTGGTAATTTAAGTCTGTATCAGGCACTGAAAGTTTGTAAGTTTGTTACCAAAATGATTCCATTCTACTGTAAAAAAAATTTTGTAATATATTTTAAAAATTAAGTGACTTACATTTGCTGAAAGCTGAGATGTGAGGGTAGCAACTTTTTCTTGTGATGCAACCAGCTCTCTCCGCAGTTTATGGATTTGCTGAATGCAATTTAAAAAAAAATCAATGGAATATGCAAGTAATTTTTACTTAAAACCAATAATTCAAAACAAGAAAGCAAATAACTGTATTTAGCTCATTCTAACCCCACTATATCAGCACCAACTCCTGAAAAGAAAAGATATGAACACTGACTCCAGAGTAACAAGCAAATGTCATTCAAAAGGAAAGGGTTATGTGTCAAACTCAAATCTACAAATCAAAGCACGCTTACTTGCTCCATTTGCCATCCCTCAAATGGCAAATGACTCAAGAGCAGTTTATCCACTGTATTGATTCTTCTCCTTCTAGAAAAACTGTGGTAATAAAACTGTAGAAAAATATTTTCTATGTAAAAACTGTACACACACACACACACACACTTTTTAAATTTTTTTAGTGAAAGATACTCCATGTTCTTTTTCAGAAAATCTTAGTTTCCTTTTTCCTGTGTACATTTTAATTTCTCATAGTTTGAAAACTTCTCAAAAGCTATGGAATATCCTGCAGTCACTAAAACTTGGGCTTAATTCAACATTTAATCAGTTCACATTCGAAATGTTATTGGCTGGAGATTTAATGACTGCAGAGAAGGCTTCCCAAATCTGTATTATCATGACCTTTATTTAGTGAGTTATTCTTAGCTCAGAGATGCTTTATAGCTTATCCACATCTTAAAAATCAGGGGAAAAAAGCAATGATAGGTGCAACTAATTAGATAAACCAATATAATGAAAATTCTAAAGTGTCTTTCTTTTCAGTTAAGTTCATACTCCAATAAAACTGAAACAGAAAAGGGTAAAGATATATTATATCATGTTTAAAGTTTTAATTCAAACACTTTCTGCAGTTTAATCTGCATGTCTCATGTTGTGACTAATAGGATAGAACATTTACAACAATCTGACACTTGGTTCTATAAGTATATATCTAGTCTCAAGGGATTTCAGTTACTTGGATGTTAAACATTCTACTTTTGATGCTTCCCATTTCTTCAAAAACAAGTCTTCTATAGTTGTAGCTGAACTTTTAGAATGCTGTCTCAGTTTGAAGGAGCATTCTTGACATAGTTTATTAACTGTATAGTTTTTGCCCCTGGGCATTAGATTTTGTTGAAAACAAATGGTGGTCAACTGAAACACTCTAACAAAGTAGAGAACTCTAACCTGGAAACAGAGACAGTAGACATTTATATAATTTCACCAAATGTGATTCTATTTCATTCCTTTTTTTTTTTTTCAAAACAGAACACCCCAGTCTAAAATAACATTTGCTTTACATTTATAAGATAATGACTATGAATGATTTCATAAAATGTAGCATCTATTTTATTCATAAATGAATCCAAACTCAAAAACATTTCTCAAATTAAATAGTCTATATGACATGATTCCAGTATCTTTAAAATATAATCCAGGAAACTGTAAAGTGATTGAAATTGTTTTTTTAAACCATAATCCATGATAAAGCATCAATGATAAAAGGGGAGTTGAATAACTACTACTATGGCAAATAGATGGAGCATTTCCATGCGTCAGTAGCTATACTATGATCAATGTTAGAAGCTTTGTCATGTCCATGTGATGTAAATAAACCACTTTGATTTTTAAAAATCATATCCACTCTTTAGTTCAGAGATTATAAAGACAAATTGGTTTAATCAATACTTTTCAAATATTTTTAAACATAGCACAGATTTTACTTTTAAAGGTTAATAAAATAAGACTTCAAAGGAAAGGAATACTTTTGCAAAAGCTGTTGCTAAGGCAATTTTTTTCCTCTGTTGTCTGATTGCCTCAGTGTAAACCAATCAAACAGTCATTGCCTCACCTTGAATAAAGTCATAATTAAAGTCCTCCTGCTCTCCTTGGCCAGGACAAATGTTTTGCCGAGGGAAATTAAAATAGTATTCTCTCCTGAATGCAGTTTGATTTGCTCATGAGTGTAACCAAATATGTATTTGTGAAATATGTGATTAGAACAATAGCTGCCACAGCAGACATAAAATAGTAATTAGAGGCAACAAGATAATGACACAAAACAGATAGTCTGAGATGCTGGTATCCTGTATTGTGAAGGCTTGGTGCCCAAGATGGTCTCACAGGGAGTGGGGAAAAGACTAATAAAATAGGAAGACCATAGGCCTTCATTTATCAATGATTTAATGAGTGCTTACCATTATAGACAACTTATTAGGTGTTGAGCTAAGACTCAATCTAGAATGTGAGAGGAGAGCTTGCTATACAAATTTCCTTTCATTTTATTTTAAAGAGGCAATATCAAAGACCATTTATCAACTAGCTGCCTTACTTCAGCAGTCCTATGGAGTTCTGCTATTGTATCACAGAGCCCTCTAGTGGTCACAACACTAATTTCATCATGAATGCAAACTAAAATAGTAAATATTGAAATATTGAAAGTTTTTTTTACCTCTGAATGAGCCTTTTCTTCAGCCTGTAAAACAATAAAAAGAAAGACTTTAACTACAAAAACTATTTTCAATTAATTCTGCAGGTGTAAATGAATAAAATAATCATGACGTGTTTTTTTTTATTATCTACTATGAGAAGAATGGAATGAAGTACATAAAGTTATTCAATTGAAATAGTACAAACAAGTTACTTTAGAATTTAATATAAATGTTTCTTAATATATAAACCATAAGGTATTTTTAAAATATAGGTCATTTGATCCATAGATATATAATATTCCTTTAAGCAACAGATAGAATTGAAAGACTCTAAGATGTAAATCATAAGCAACATAAACCAAATAATTACAAAATTATACTCTAAAAAATATGGGTGCATGAAAACTTAAAATATTATGTATCTTTCATACAGATTGTAGGAAACAGACTTCATAAAATTATAAAGATCTCCAGCCAAGGTTTAGATGTCAGAATTCTATTCTGTGATTTACGTATCACAAACAATGTCAGATAAAGCTGGGGTAACATACAGGCCTCTACTGATAACCACAGATAATTAACATTATTTACTTCTATTTTTTCTTTCTTTAGTGATTATTAATAATTTTAATTATCACAAGTCAGCAAAACGCTTAAACACTGAAAACACGGAAACATCCAGTGATAAAAGTGTCTGGCAAACATTTTTGGCTATGCAGCATATAGAAAGGAGGACTGCCATAGGAATTTGCAGGGTGTTTTTGACTTGACTTCCAGAAAACTCCTAGCTCTGTTTTTCTTCTTCATGCCTGCCTGCAAAATGCCAGAAAATGAGTTATGTGCACCATTACATTTGGGAAGCTCCCTTATTCTGGGAAAAGCTGAAGAATGCATAATCTTGTTGAATAGTACAAGTCTGCTTATTGCCATAAGCAGATCCAAAGCTGAAAAACAATCTCTTATCTTCTATGTCTACTTTTGGGATAGTTCTAGATTAATTGATATAAAACTACTTGAACTATTTTTTATTGCTTTTCTTTCAGAAAACATAAAGCAAAGTAGTTTAACCACCAGGATATATTTTATTTGCCAGCAACTCTTTTAACCTGAGCTTTGTCTTCCCTATATTTTCTGTACCTTTAAAAATGTGTAAACTTAGTAATATAGTGGCTAAATAATAAAGTGGCTAAGTGGTAGAATCCTAATAACTTTTATAAGAAAACTGCTTTAAAAAGCAATCTTGAATAATTTACATTTCAATTTTAGATTTTTAAGGAAATATTTCATTTTATAGATCCTAATAATTTTAAGGTTTTATACACAGTTTGGTTTTTGAATAAAAAGTAAGCAAGGAATATTAAAAGTTTCATTGCCTTAAAACATATGGCATAATTAACTATGTAACTATGTCTATTAGTTTTTCCTAGTACTTTGTTTTTGTTGTTGTTGTTGTTGTTTTTCTTTTTCTTTTCTTTTTTGAGACAGGATCTTGATCTATCACTTAGGTGCACTGGCACATTCACGACTCACTGCAGTCCACTATGCCCGGCCTACTTTTTATATTTTTTGCCAGTTTATTCTGCCCAATCCTGCTTCTAGGCTTCCTAGAATTATAGAAAGCCGGTAAAGTTTCAAGAGTCAATAAATCATTCCTGTATTTTTTAATACTAATTTATTATTTTAAAAAATAATCAAGAAATATATGCATCACATTTAAAAAATCTGTAATAGTTCTGTCACATATACTAGTAGCAAGCATAATCATTAAATATCAATTCTATGCATACCGTATAGCATGACTTTTCTTGCTACCAATCTTTCAAAACTATTATTTGCTTTAACCTTTGCCTTCTTTCATACTTATGGTTATTAATACCAGGTAGGTGTTACCATAAAAATAAAGCAATGAGCCAGAATATTAGTATTATATTTTTTTCAGTAGCTTAGGTGTGGGATTAATGATGTCATAATGGAATTGGATTATTTGCCAGTTTTTACAATGGTTTTGAGCAAGCCCAGTGTCCTGGAGATGATACAAAATATGAAACACTTGACTGAATAAAAGCTTATCCATGAATTCTTTATTCTGTAAGCCAATAAGTGACCATTTATCCATTCAAATTTATTAATTAAAAAGTTATGACTTTAGTACTAGCTATTTGTTAGGCAACATATTAAAGAATCCACAATGAATCAAAAATGACATTTACTCTCATGAAAAAATACAAATCAGAATTCAAATTCAAAACAGGTTAAACAAAGTTTTTAATACACAGTTAATCAAAAAAACATCTATTGCAGGGATCAAAACTTTAAATGCCTAACAGGACAAGGCTTATAAAGAATAAATGGACTTGAAGTTTTTAAAAAGTGACATGACCTTTCCTTGGCTGTCTTTCATTTTCCCATTTGACAACGATATAGACAGCAAGGGGTATTTCTTTCTCATGAGGAAAGCAATAGCACAGTGAAACCTAGCCACCCATATTTAGCTTCAGTGTCAGGAAGAAAAGCATTGGTGGAGGCTGTGGCTTCCTGAGAGCCCACACCAACATCTAAAGGGGTCAATTACAGGTGACTGAAAACCCAGAGGAATTTCATCTTAGTATTGCTAGATAGTCCATAGATATTCCAATTATTTTAAAAAGGAATTTAAAATTTTGAATTTTTAGGTAAAAGCTCCATATTTCACAATACTTCACAGTGTTGGCTTTGATTCCCTCTCCCTGCTCTCCCACCTTTCCCCGTTCCCTTTTTTTTCCCCCAGACGGCATTTGGCTCTGTAGCCCAGGCTAGAGTGCAGTGGCCCTCACTGCAGCAGCCTTAGCCTCCCAGGTTCAGGAAATTCTCCTGCCTCAGCCTCCCAAGCAGCTGGGATTACAGACGTATGCCACCATGCCGGGCTAATTTCTGTATTTTTAGTAGAGAGGGGGTTTTGCCATGTTGGCCAGGCTGGTCTCAAACTCCTGACCTCAAGCGATTCACCCACCTCAGCCTCCCAAAGTGTTGAGATTACAGGCGTGAGCCACCGCGCCTGGTCTTAGATTTCAAAACAAAGACACAAACCATAAGTTTGCCAAAGGTAACACCTCTGCAGATCAGGTTAGGCTTGTGATTTCCAACCAGTTTGCAGACATCCTGAGACAAATGGGACAGATCTAGCTAATATTTTCAAATTTTATTTTATGGGTATAGTCCAAAGAAATTTGGCAACTTCCCTGATGTCATCCAATAATTACCTGACTGAACCAGGCAAGAATGCAAAGCAACTAAATCTCTATCCAGAGTTATTAAGAAGGCATGAAAAATAATAAGAAGTTGCTTTTTCATTTGATAGTTTAAAAAGCATTTTCATAGGTATTTTCTCATTGCCAATTAAATCCTAGTTCCTGATCACAGAGGACCGGGGAAAGAATGACTCCTCATCTTTTATGATGTTTCTCTTCATAAAGTAGTTCCCCAGATATGCTTTTATTTGTAAACTTCATAAGTAGTTCCCCAGATATGCATTTATTTGAATTATTTTACTACAGTTTACTTGTCAATTCAAATATATCATTTTCATCATCTCAAATACAACTCTTTTAATTTTCTAATAATATCACCTTCTCATGTGGCTCGATCACCTCATCCATTCTTTACTCACTTAACACTATCTATCTTACCTCCATATATTGGCCTATAAACATATACATATATACACACACACACACATTTATAGATATAGATATACCTATAAATATGTGAGTGTGTGTATATATATACATATATACATATTCTATTTTAATCTCTGTTCCCATTTCATATTCTACTCTTAATACAGTATTTCTCATATATGCTTTCTAATTATCCTCATTATTTTGACATCCCACTCCTATCTACAAATGTACCCCTTGGGTTCTCTATAAACTTGCACTATCCAATCTAGTAGCTGCTAGGCACATGTGGCTATTTAAACTTAAATTAATTAAAATAAGAAAGTCAATTCATCTGTATGCCAGATACACTTCAAATAATCAATAGCAACATATGGCTAATAGTTACTATATTAGATAGTGTAGATATAGAACACTTTTATTAATACAGAAAGGTCTACTGGACACTGGTAGACTAGTAATCTGTTTTTCCTTAAACTTATGAACCTTTTCTTGAAGAATACATTTTTCATAAAACAACTTCAATATTGGGATATACGATACTTGTATATATTTATGGGGTGCATGTGGTATTACACAAACATACGACGTATAATGATCAAATCTGGGTAAGTGGAATATCCCATTCTTCATTTAAGAAGAATATCATTTCTTCCTGTTAGGAACATTCCAAATCTTCTTTTCTGGCTATTTTGAAATATACAATAAATTATTGTTAACTATAGTCACTCTATTGTGCTACCAAGCACTAGACCTTATTTCTTCTAATGGTATTTTTCTTTCTTTTTTTTTTTTTTTTTTAGTTTTTCTTAGGTTTCATAAAGGTAGTTTTATTCAAATATTAACTATTGTACATATTTAGACTAAAATGATAATGATGCTACATCTTTTGATGTTACACATAGATTTAAATGGCAATGGTTTAAATCAGAATACAATTCCCCAACAAACGGCGGTGCTGGCCCAACAGGAGGAACACTAAATCTTAATATATTTCTTTTATGTGTTTTTTTCATGCATATTTATACATTCCTCACTTTATCCATTTGCATAAAAAGTACATTTACCTAAACACTAATAGTGCTGTCTTAATTTCTGGAAGCTACGGGCAATTTTAATCATTGAACGGAGAAATAAGAAAAATATTACCTCTGCCAATAACAGTCTGATTTTGAATGACTATGTAAGGCAGTAAATATATGAGATTAACCTATAAACAGAAGGTTCAAACAAACATTTGAACTTAATGAAAATGAGTGAAAAATTATTGCCCATGATGCTCCGTTAATCAGTGACAGCAGAGGCTATGAACTTTGCATGAACCTTACAATACAGGATTAAGGCTTATTCATAGTACTCAAGTCTCATTGAGATTCAGTAGGCTGCTTTTAAATATACCTCACTGTTAACCTAGCTCTAAAATGACTCACTCATAAAACATAACTTCCTGTAGGCTACTTTTTAAAAAGGATAGAATTGTATTTAACAAACAGAAAAACTCTCTACAATTTCACACATTTGCAAAAGAACTTGAAACACTGGTTTTTTTTCTTAATAAATAGAGTTTCTGCCCAAGTGTGCTGGCTTACACCTGCAATCCCAGCACTTGGGGAGGCCAAAGCGGGAGGAATTGCTTGAGGTCATGGGTATTGATCAGCCCGGGCAACATAGCAATGACCTTGTCTCTACAACAATTTAAAAATTAGCTGGGCATGGTGGTGCGTGCCTGTAGTCCTAGCTACTTGATAGGCTGAGGCAGAAGGACTACTTGAATCCAGGAGTTCAAGGCTGCATTGAGCTATGATTGTGTCATTGTACTCCAGCCTGGATGACAAAGCAAGACCTCAACTCCAAAAATAAATAAATAAATAAATAAAAATAAAAGTTTAAAAAATCACACTCTTTCAAAAATCGTATTTAAGAAAACATCTCTGGTTCTTTTATGCTTTTACCCTTTATCCTTAATGCTTTTACCATTCAATAATCCTCTCAACAATAAAGTTAAAAATAAAAAATGAGGAGAAAATACTATAGAACAATTAACAGTCATGGCTCAGAGAACAAAACATGGACAACTTGTCATTACTAAAATGACAGTATAGCAGACTACATGGTTTCACAGACTCCAAGTCATACCTCAATAAGTTTTATGAAATTGAATTCTACATCCACTCATTGATTATAATGAGTGCAAAAAAGCCCAGTGAAAGCACATGTAAGTGACCAAAAAATGGCTGGTGGAGCACCTGGCACATTCTTGGGTATTGAGCAGCTTAGAGTATGCCCTTATTTCACTATACAACTCCTGTGTACAAGTCATAGATGAATGTCATCTATTCACAGTAACATGATCTATTTCATCCTTTGTGTGCATGGCAAAAGCACAAGCTTTTTCTTAACAGCCATTACTTACTGTAGAGTAAAGAGAAGATGTGCTGGACACCAGTGATAATGAAGAGCCATGAACTGGAGAAAACAAAGAGAACAATAGAGTTAAAATAACGAGGTCTACTCAAAAACCCCAGCCTTTACAGAAAAAGTAAAGAACGGGTGGTTAGGGAAATTAAGTGACAACAACTGGCTATAAGATTCTGAGAACCAGCCTGCTATAAGTTTTTGGCAATCAGGACATTGAGACATGGAAGAGCCCCATTCATACTCCCTAAAGTATCTCAGTTGCCAAGTTATTAGACAGAAGTCTACAAGCATGAGCCCTACCAGCCTGTTTCTTACATATTGAAAGCTACGGTAAATTCCCGTATAATAAATAGAATAGCATGGAAATCCAAACTAAAGTTGCCATAAACTTTTAAACTTTAAAAAGCATATGTACTTTATTTATTTCATTTGTATCCAACAAAGGTCCATTTTCAGATTTTTTTCCCCATATAATTTCAGGGAAATAAGTACTTTTATCTAATGTGTTATTACAACATTATCTGTGATGCATTAATCATACTCTTATAAATGTGGAATTACTGTTCCTTTACTAATTTTAGTAAGAGAAAAATACTTTTTTTTTCAAGGTGGTGTCTCAGAGAAATTGAGAACGGAAATGTCACACTGGCTTTTATCTATTTCAAATATCATTATAAACATTGGACATTCTGCTTTATACTTCTGTACTTCCAATGTACTAAACCCAAAAGGTGGATAAAATGGTGCTGAATAATATTTGCAGAAAAGTTTATCCTCTTTTTACTATGGAGTAGCATGGTTATTTCTGCTCATTGTGTATTAAACAAACATTAGTTAAGCATGAACAATGTGACAAGCTGTTGCTAGATCCTAGAACTACAAAAATAAATAAGATAAAATCCCAAAAGCTCAAAAAGAAGATATAATGTAAAAGATATTTACAATAGAGTACTACGAATGCTACTGAGATCAATATGGTGGGTACCACAAGGACATATGGGAGGTGCTTAAGACCTGATCAGGAGAGGACTGGAATAGCTGCACTAGGTTTGTGGCAACATGGATGAAAACAAGGGGATGGAATTGGAGGATACCAGGAAGAACCTTTTTAAAACTGAGTATATAGATGTGGTCAAAAGAGGAATAAAGAGCAACCCCCAGTTTTCTAACTTGGGCAAAGCTACTACTCTATGTGATGTGCAAAATGTTGGTATTTGAGTCAATTATTAAAAAAAAAAATTCTTTCAATCTCTAATAATACCCTCATAAACTAAAGTGTTACCCTGATGTACCAGAAAAAAGGTGAACAATTAATCAGGTGATCTCATTCTCATTCTTTCTGTTTATGATCTTAGAACATGTGGCTCAGTCTCTTCATCTGTCAGTATGAGCATTAGGTAGGATATCAATAAAGTCCCTTCAATCTAGTTCAATAAGTCTTGAATCTAGATCACCATTTAAGAACTAGAATAGGTCAGTATTCAATGTATGAGCACAAAAAAAGCCATCTTGCCCACTTAGGCTAGCTTTCAGAAATTCAGATTATTTAATCCTCATATATTGAAGGCCAGAATTTCCCAGTATATAAAAATCACTTTATTTGTAAATGCTGCACTCTAGAAAGCCATCTGTGTGCTTACCAAATTATTTTAAAAGTATTATGAGCAGCCTATCTGTGACGAGAGCAACAGAACCATTTCAGAAAGCAGTGTCCTTACATTTGAGAATAGTTATGTGTTGTCTGTCTACATGGCGACAATCAGTGGAGTCATTGGACATAATTCACTGTCTGTCATAGTGAACTTAGTGGTTTGGTTAATATTGCAAAAGGCAATGACAACTCTTCTCTACTGATTTAGTGCCAGTATATTAAATCCATAGTGGTGACCTGAAAAATATGAGCCAATTTTCACTGCTGCCTAACCCCTCAGTCAGAAGATATTTTAAATAAGAATGTAGGAAGGGAAAAGATAATGGAATAGAATTGTTCTTTATTCTCATATTTCATCCTTGTGACAAACCTATGAAGTTACAGATGCAGAACTTAGGGCTAAGAAAGTTAAGAAACTTGCCTAAGTTTACACCACAAATAAATGGATGGCAAAAGGATTAAACTCTGGTATATCTCAAGATTTGGAGACCTTTCTTTTAAACATAATTATTAAGGTTAATAATTTCATTCTAGTCAATTTGCATTTTACGTCGTTTTATTTTATCCTTAGCTGAAATGCTTTATAATATGTATGCTGTAAGTTTTCTTTATGGATACTAAAAAAAAATTCACTAAATCAAAGAGAAAAGTCTCTCAAATTATTGTTAAATTTGTCATTTGAGCTTCTAAAGTTTAGAAAAATATTTATATTTGAGCATCAACTCAGCTTCCTGAGGTTTTCAAGCTGATTTATTTAGAGTATTTACATAGAACTATATAACTATAAAGATATTTAACAGGTTAGGTGACAATTTTATTGCCATTGGATGAAGAAATAATGACTTATAAGCAAAAAAGTAGGTACAATATGAATTCTAAAATGATATAACAAAAAATTAGCACCAGAGGGAATTTCTGGGAATGTAAATCATCAACATGTGGTATTTTCATAAAATAATGTTTCTGGTTTGCATGTCTTTATGGCTCTTTAACCGAAATGTCAAACAAAACATTTGCTTTGATATTTGATGCACCTGGGAAAATAGTTTCTATGTATATTTCTGTATTGGAAAAGTAGATTTAGTCTAAACTCTTCTACAGCCAAGTATTAATCTAAACAAATTCTGCCATATTTCCAAATGCATAAAGCAATAGAAGATAATACAGAATAAAACTTCTTCAAGCTTCTAGTTTCCCAAATGATAATTACACTAATTTATTTTCCTCTTCAGAAATCTTTGTGATGTGAGTGATGCAATGGTTTCCCTCTCAGGGTTTAAATAAAGTGACTTCATCTTTATTCCCCCCAACACTTACCTTCTTCCATGCTGTCTCTGAATGAGCCTGAATGACTGATGGCACGAGGTCTTTCCTCCAGAGAAGTGGCACTCCCACAAAGCTGGGAGTCATCATAGAGATCGAAGGAAGAGTCTTGGGCTGGGATGCTGTTTGAGCGCATCATGCTGGGCCCAGGAAGGTTAAATTGAGACAAATTTGTTGGGCTCACTGAAAAACAAAGCACACAGAGCCTATTACTCTGAAGCTTGAAAGATGAAAATAGCAGGTTGATAGAAAGTAAGAACATGATCCCAATTCTTATGAAAACATGAATGTATAGTGAATCCCTACTTAAGGTAAGAGTCTGCTTCTGAAATATCCAATAACAGATCCCACTGAGTCCCTCTTTTCCTCTGGCACTTTCATGGCAAGCCTTATGTCAATTTCTAAAGCAATAGTACACAAAACCAACAAGTCTCATGATTAGGATCATCATTATTATCAAAGTTAGGTTATAAGGAGATAGCATGTAATAAACATTTTTATAACTAAACACAATGTAACATACATGGTATCTGTAGCTCACCATAAGGTTAATTATATGAAATGATTTTCTACTCTGTTTAAGATGAGCATATCACGATGAGATGGTCAAAAGTCGCAAACATGTTATATTTACGAAGAAGTATCTTAAGTCTGAAATTTTTAATAAGAATTTATTTTTTTATTTTTATTTTTTTTGAGACGGAGTCTCGCTCTGTCGCCCAGGCTGGAGCGCAGTGGCGCAATCTCGCTCACCGCAAGCTCTGCCTCCCGGGTTCACGCCATTCTCCTGCCTCAGCCTCCGAAGTAGCTGGGACTACAGGCACTGGCCACCGCGCCAGGCTAGTTTTTTGTATCTTTAGTAGAGATGGGGTTTCACCGTGTTAGCCAAGATGGTCTCGATCTCCTGACCTCATGATCTGCCCACCTTGGCCTCCCAAAGTGCTGGGATTACAGGCGTGAGCCACCGAGCCCGGCCAAGAATTTATTTTCTTATTGCTTATTGCCAAATAGTCCTCATCTGGTAGTCATCAATTTAAGGAAATATTTGGTTGATTGTATGTATAACTGCATTGGAAAACAATACCGTTGTAAAATTTGGAATAAAAGCAAAGCAGAAACATTGAGAAAGACATTCTAAATGTTTATATTTAAGAAAAGCAAGTTTGTTACTGGTATATGAGAAAGCAGGCAGGAGCCTCTTAAGATATAAAGGGAACTACTGAGTATTTCCAAAACTTTGGGGAATCTGTCTGTGGCTTAGAGTTGTTCTGACATCACTTCAAAATTTACTAAGTTTTTTTCTTTGACATAGGCACTAAACTTCTTCATACAAGTACTGGCTCTCTAAACAATGTAAAACAGGAAAAGTATACCCAGAGGTTACTGGAGATAAGTATCTCATATTTGGAAGGCACTGTGCTTGATAATTCTGATATTAACTGAATTAACACACAGAACAACCCTCTGATAGAGCCAGTTATTGACTGGAGTAAAAGGAAGCATAGGACTAAGAATCACATATTTAAAATGTAATGGAAAAGGAAAAAAATACGAATCTGCAAAGTGTACAATCTATTGGAAAAAAAAGAAGAAAGGATGGAAAGAAGAAAAAAGTAAAAAAGGGAGAGGGAGAGGATATGCCTATTTTTCAAGAACATTCCTTCAGCCTGCAGTGACCGTTAGTACCATTTCGGTCTGATTAGTGACAACAGCCAGTAGGTACACTGTAGGACATTCAAGACTTAAAATGTTTATGTTTAAGGTGGCAGAGTGTGGTAAGTCACCCTATTCTTGGCTCACAGTATGAATGTACTCTTGTTTAAATTAATGAAGTATTAAACAAATTTGCAAGAGCATCATTTTAGTATACATATCTATAGGGTTAGAAGTATATTTTATTTGCTTTTTGGCTTTGTATAATTCTTACCTAAATGATTGCAGAGATGTCCAAGTGAAGTGTACTTCTACAATTTCAATACATAATACTTAGTTCTATCAAGATGAAACATTAATGAGGATTAGGATAGATTTTAAAGGGAATAGTTTGCATTTACGAACACTTTTGATAGGTTATCCATCAGAAATTACACCCAACTGCTTAAGAGTGTTCAATTAAGTTCATAACTATGACAGATCTGGTTTTAGATGTTGTAGATGAATAGAAGGAAAAATATGACACAGTCTCTGATTTCAAGAGTAGCCAGTAGGGCAGATGTCTGAAGAAGGAGAAAAGTCAATATGTAAAATAGAACAAGAGAAACTATACAATAGAAAACAAATGTAACACAGACAAAGATAACTTTTTGAATGGAAACAAATTGGTAAAGATCTTCTAGTGGTAGTTTTGCTTTCCATCTGCTTTGGGCAAATAACCCAATCACTACCCTTCAATTATTTTATGAATAAACAATGGAAGAATAAAAAGCCTGTAAGATCCATTCAAAGCCAAGAGGCACACAAGAATTTCTAAATAGAAGAGAAACAGATGTGGCAATGTATCAGGAAAAAGAGGGCTACCAACTTTGTCTTAAATTGCATTTGCATAGCCAAGCCACTAATCTTTTGTTAAGATTATATATTTATTTGTAGTAACTTGAGGAAAACAGCATCTGATATCAATGTGGACTGGGTTTTTATGATATTATTAAATACTATTATTTTGAGACAGGGTCTCACTCTGTCTCCCAGGCTGCAATATGCAGTGCCACGATCATAGCTCACTGTAGCCTCTAACTCCTGGACACGGGATCCTCTTGCTCCAGTGTCCTGAGTGCTGCTGGTATTACAGGCATGATCCAATGTGTCTGGCTGGACTGGGTTTTTAAATAACCCCAAGTTACTCTCTACCTTTGCATCTACAGCTAGACATTAACTAGTGAGTTTATTATACTGTTTTAGACATGAAGAGCTGTCTTATGCAATCTAACTTTGACTTATTTTGTAGAATCTGGATATATATAACTAGTAACAATAGGTGAAGATTCAGGAAATTTTTATTTGATCTCTTAAAGAAAGAATTCCAAAAGTGTTATTTCTAGATTTTAGTAGTTTCTGTCATTGGCGGGTTTAAAGAAGAAGCTAGAGATGTCATAAAATTTTACATAAGAGATGAAGGGTTGAACCAGATGTGGTCTCTTCTGACTGTGAGATTCTATGCTTCCAAAAGAATAGAAGACAGGAGTTTATTCTGAGAAGGTTGAAGGGTGAGCACGAAGATGGGAAAGGATTCAAGGTAGAGGAAGATTTGAGTACCAAAGCATAGAAACTATTCCTATGCAAAGGTGTTTAACAATCACTGTATGCAAAAGGATCCATCTAATTTAGAGAATATTAGATGGATATTAGAAGTGACAGTTTGACATTAATGTTCCTGCATGTAACCCTTGTGGCAAGGTGAAAAATGAATCTGAGAAATTGTTATCATTCATGGAGGCATGACAATGAGTCTCACCAGGTTATGAGATGGCTCACGAGAACTATGACCTCTTCTGTTTCTCTTCTATTTAGAAATTCTTGTGTGTCTCCTGGCTTTGAATGGATCTTAGAGGCCTTTTAGTCTTTCATTTTTTATTCATAAAAAAACTGAAGGGTAGTGGTTGGGTTATTTGACCAAATGAAGTTTCATCCAAAGACTTTTTGATTTATGTAAGTTATATTTTGTTATTCTTTCTTGAATGGGAATGGTTTCTACTAGGGCTAGCACACTGGGAATGACACACAAATGATAGTTTACTGTGGCAGTAGCTCACAGTAGTCTACTAAATATGACATATTGTAGTGATCTTAATTTTCTACTATATGTTGTGATTTTTTACAGTAATATTTTAAAAATTTTTATATATTAACACATTTTAATTGGTAGAAAGAATAAAGAAAACATGAATACTGCAACTTTTGAACATTAATAATAATCCTGTATCTTACTGATTATTCAGAAAAGATAATGGTCAAATGAAAAATGCGTGATGTTAAAAGACAGCAAGAGGACATATTCAAGGTAATTACATATATATATAATTTAATAATAAAGTAACTTTAATTTATGATTGCATTTTAAGAATACTCATTTTCTTGCCCAATAAAGAGGTTCACGTGAACTGTAAATACAGTAAAAACTCTTTAAATATTACATTTTGAAATTAGTCATTTTTTCCACTCTGAAACAATACAGCATAAAGGTCTCAAAATGCCTCATTTGAAGTCATATGTGCTTCTAAGATCTGGGGAGGTACATGAGAGTGTGTTGACATGGATAGGAATATCTTCTTTTATACCTCCCAATGGGTGAAAATGTTGAGACATAAGGGAGCCAACAGAGTAAGATCAATTTCAAATCTGCAATTGTCTACAGTTAAAAAAGCTTCAGTAAGGACAATGTCCCTGAAAATGAGAGACAGATGTAGGAGATATTCTGAATATAAAATCACAGTATCCTGTCTACTGAAAATGTACAATATGAAGAGCACAGTTTCAAGTAAGACTACTGATTACACAGATTTTGCACTAGAGTAGAGAGAAGGATGATACGTGAAATTATAAGACAAATAGAAGAAAAGAACTCAAGAAAAGACTTTGATATGAGGTGGCTATATGGTCTAGCACATTGATGGGATTTTAGTTTTAGAAATGAAAAAGGTCTCAGACAAAGTGAAATGTTGATTTGAGAGATCAGAATTAAAGTTGTGAACGAGAACATAGAAAAAAGATTTAGGATAAAAAAAAGTCTAAAGGAAGAACAACTTGGTAAACACATAAATATCAGGAGAAGAGAAAAGATGAATTGCATTGCCCAAGGTTTGCACCTAATACCTGGAACAATTATTAATATAGTCCCATTCACTCTCAAAAGTGACCTTGTGTCTACAACAAATGATACAGCTTTGTTAAGATAAGCAACCCCAGGAGAAAGAATTGTAGTTGGAAAAGTATGAAGAGAATCAAGAGGGCAGTGTCACTTAAGTCATGGCCTGTCTGATACAGTTGAGATATCTCTGATATAAACCACAATAGATTAAGGGGGGAAACCCACAACCTAGAAAGGTAAACTTGACCTTTCAGACTGGGTTTCTATAGCAATGAAATGTAAGGGATGTATTTGATCAGTGGTTTTCTAATTCATCAGAACATTAAACCTCTATAGAGAGCTTTGTTATCAGTAAAAGTATAATTCACATTTCATTTATTAATTGTGTTTTAACTGTGAAAACTATGTAATAAAATACATTCCCAAGTGTGCTATAGAATCATTCATTTTTTAACACATTGTGATCATGGACATGTTGGCTTCAGTTGCCATGTTAACTTTAATTTATGCAAATCTTAGAATAAACTTATCTTTGCACAAATATTTGACATTTGTGGTAAATTAGTCCTTGATAGAAATCTCATAGTTTTGTGCTAGTCTTTTAAAAATACAATCTGTGAATGTCTTTCACAAAATCCTGTGGTTACTGTCTTGTGAATTACTACTCAATTAAATGTAGACAAAACTCAGGCATATCTGATGAATGCTACTCTATGATAGTGTGAAACATGCTTTCCAATAAAACTAATGATTTGGCAGAATCTATCAAGTCTTACACACGTCTCCATCTTTATATACACTATATCCATCATTCTTTACAATATGACCTCCGTATTTTGTATCCATTCAAGAGATAACAAAATTAGTTTAAATGACTTCACCAATGTCAGACATAGTAAGTGGTGAGTCTTTTTGTTCCTAAAGAATAATGAAGGTGGATCTAATCAGAATAATAATGGTGAGGAAAAATAGAATAAGGAGTCAACTAATCAAATTAATGTGAATTAATGAAAAGAATTGATAGGAGACATGAAGTACTTAGCAAGCTTATAGCATTTTAGGTGATTTGGGTGTGTTTTAGATGTTGTAGGAAACTATTTTGTCTCATATTCCTATGACCTACACAAACATTTTAAATTCATTTTTTGAAGTTAAGGCGTTAGGCTTTTTACTTTTTAAAAAAATCAGCTGCAACTTAAAGTAAATAAAATCTATACATTCTTTGGCATTATAGGCAAAGACTCTTATCACTATTATATTGTTAGGAAACAAAAGCTTGGTGTTTGATATGAAATCATTAGCTTATATGAAACCATGACCAAAATAATTGTTTTCAATTGCTAAAAGCCCTACTCAGTACAGTGGGAAGGGTTGCAATAGAAAAAACAAAGCCTTGAGTCTTGTGCTGGTTGAAAGCTGGAAAGTCCAACTCATTGAAAAATGTGAATCTTCTATAGGTACATGATTAGAATTTTTTTTCCAGTGAAAAGAGAAAAAGTAACAAGGCCCTTGGAACCCTCGGGTGCCAGGAGGGTTTGGGCCCGTAGTGTCTGGGCTTCAGGCTTGGGAGAAGGGAAGAAGAAGGAGACACTTGAGGACCCAAGGTGCTTCTCTGTGGGGATGTGGTCCATGGGTGCAGGAGCCCTTGGAGGCTGCTGCCTTGGCACTGCTGCTGGCCAAGAGAGATGTATTTTTGTCTAAGCCCTGGAAAGAGGTGCTGGAGTACCTGGAGAATATAGACCTGAAAACACTAGAGAAGTAACCAATGACTTTCAAAGCAAAGGAGCTATGGCAGGGAAGAATGGAGTTGTGATTGTGGCTGTGCCAGACTGTTTTCTCTGGCAAGAGGGGGCTGCAGACCTGTCATCCCTCAACCCAAGTTGGACGATCTGGGTGTCCCCCTCTATGCAGTTGTTAATGAGAAGATCAGGACTGACATAAAGTTTTTCCAAACTTGTTTCAAAAGAGAAATCCTCCTGGATGATAATAAAAAGTTCTATGGTCTACAAAGACAGAAAAGATGATGTTTATGGGATTTAGCCCTCTGGGAATGTGGCTTCCAGCCTGGAATTGAGGCTTCCCTGGAAACCTGGAAACCCAAGGCTTCATCCTCAAGGGAGTTTTTGTGGTGGGATCAGGAAAGCAGGGAATTCCCGCGCATGGATAAAAAGAACATGGAGACAAAGTAAATTCACTTTCTGTTCTGGAAGCTGCTAGGAAGATTAAACCAGAGACTTTGGCCTCAGAGAAAAAAATGATTGCATGAAACTGCCCAACTCAGAGAAACTATGGACATTCATTCACCTGTATTCATGGAATGTGTTGTCCCCATTTGTGTCCCTAAGGAGTTAGAAATCTGCATTTATCTTATTCTCAGTATGACTTATTAACATATTTTAATATTATACTCTGTTTAGGCCCAGTGAGGCAAAATAGTCCCAAAACAAGACTGGCAAAAAGCTAAGAAAGCAGTGAAGGTTATTCAGCTGAAACCTGGAAAATACAAGGCTCAAAATTGACTGTTGTGCCTCATTACAAATGTGTATGGTGTTTGAGTTCTGTTATTTGAAATTATGTTCATTTTCAGGTCTTCAAAAATCTAATAAAACTTGATGATTGACTTGAAGGTTAGAGAATATAAGGTTTTGGCTTGTGTGTTTTCTATTACTAATTTTTAATATAATGTCAAAGTAGTACTTTCATGATGGAATTGATGTACTCTGGGATAGTTTGACAAAGGTAAATTATAAAGATCAAAACTCATCTTTATGTACAAGTTTTTCTGATAAACTAATTATAAAAATATTTACCATAAAAATAATGAGAACACTTTATATGTGACTTTATAGAAGATAAACCGATTTTTAAAATCATTGAATCTATTAAATGGTATCTGGCATATTGAGCTTTCTTTAATTATTTTGTTACTCAGAGTGTTTTTGATGATATTTTATGCATATTATTTTATACTTCATACAAATGATGCTAAATACAAAGTAACCCAATGACTATGTTGGTAATTTGTTTTTCATTGTATCTATCTGAAAACATTCAGAGTATTGTCTTAACAGAAATTCTCCTATGCATTTTAAGGAGTTTTAATTTTAACAATGTTAAAAGAAGTTAGCTTGGAGTCATGGAATTACATATCTTTTTCTTCCTAATTGTTTCTATTTTCTACAAAAGACTACTAATTCGTTTTAAGGATGTTTTAATATTTCAAGCAAATAAATAAGGAGATGCTTTCCTGTTTTTTAAGAGGATTCTAAAACGGAATGGAAAGGTCCCTGGGCTTAAAGTAAGATGTTCTGGAACTGATTACTACCTTGAACCCTTAGTAATGGTAAGACTTTTTCAAGTCAAGTGACCTTTCTGAGCCCTGAGCCTAGACTAGAAAACAACCACAGTATTAACCTATGTTAAGCATTTGTCATGAGCAATAAACAGTATAATGTTTGGAGATTATTCTGTGAAAAGTAAACAATGACACAAATGAAAGGTACTGTTAAAGTGCCTTTATCCCTCCCTTTAAAGGAAAACGTGTTGTATTAGGGAGAGATTCCAGGGTTTCCGTGAGAGTGGGTGGTGAAAGAAAGAAAACAAAATCAATATTTTAGAATATTTTACCCAAGTTAGAAAAGTGGTATTTTCCAGCTGCAGAAGATGACATGGCAGAAGGCGAAACCAGAGGTGACTGGTTGCCAGTGTCCTGAAGCCCTCCAGTAGAATGAGAACGCAACCACTCTTTGCCCTCTTCTTGGTTGGCCTGCCGAGATGATGGGGTATATCTGCAAAACAGCACAGCTATGACACTTAAGCACATCTACAAGGGCAAGGCAATGCCAAGACAGGAAAACAATTGAGAGGAGGTTACTATTCAGAATGAACAACAATTTCAAACAGATTGAATCTAATTATAATTGCTCAGTTCTTCCAGATGATCTTATACCATCTGTTTGAATCACATAGGAGAAAAATAAAATAAAGGGATTTGAGGAGAAAATTATGCTTCTATCAGATATGCGGTTGGAAATCATAAGCAATGAGCAGACAGCCAAGTTAATTGAGAACTCAAAAGCACAGGGCTAGAAAGGATGTAAAGAGGGTGAAAACATGGACTACAAATGGAGGACACTGGTGGGCCAGGGCCAAGAGAAATGAAGTGATGGTCACAGAAGGCATAGGGAAATGGAATACATATTGTCAGCTTTTTTGTTGTTGTTTTGTTTTTGTTTAAGGAAAAACAGTTCTTTTGTTAAAATGCCACTTGACATCATGCCTAGATCACAAAAATAGGGAGGGAGATGTGCTCGCTTTACTGGATAATAAATTTCTGGAACAAAATATCAAAATGGAATAATTGCCAGCTATTTGCTATTGCTGAATAATTGGAGAGAAATAATAATAATGGAGAAAGACCTAGTTTCGCCATTATTCACTGTTTCACCAAACTAAGTATATTTTCTTTTTGTAAGTAAATTCTTAGCACCAAAGTAGCCAACTTTTCATATGCATACACTGTTATACCTCTATTAGTAGTTCATTCTATATTCCTTCCTCAGATAAAAGTACACAGTAAAAGATGGTCATAAGTTAAATTTTTATTTTACTTTTTATTATGGATGGAATAATTATTTTGAGATTATTAAATGATATTAGATTGATTCATATTTAAGTTGATCTCAGAGCAGCACCCCTGAAAAATAGAAATTAAAACAATTTTGAGATTTTATCAAACGGATTTTATAAAAATCATGCTTTAATTACAGTGTTTGTCCTGTGATGATGAAAATATGTTTTCTTTGATTCAGATTGTAGCATCTTTCAACCTTTAAACATTAACTACCCACATCTGTAGACTGTACGGGTTTTGAGGATTTGCAAGCATATGCCTCCAACAGGCAAAAGTTAGAAGAGTTAATTTTATTTTAATTTGTTGAAGTGAGTTCTGCATTCTACCAAAAGTTGCTGCCCCAAAAAAGCAACGCCTGGGACAAGTTTTTTTATTTTATATTATTTTATTTTATTTTATTATTTTATTTTTTAGCATTATTTCTTCAAAATAGTGATATTCACATTGGAATTTATTTAATTTGAGTGACAGCCTCAACCTCTACTAGTATCTCTACCTAAGGGGCTATCTCAACAACTGTTTGGGCCAGAGAAACCATCAAAATTAAAAGTGATTTCATCCTCAATGTCATTGCTACACTGCAAACAAACAAAGAAGGAAGAGAGACAGCACACAAAGTTTACATAACAACAGAGAGAGGCAGCAATTGTGCTGAGAGAAATATATACCTTAGTCCCTTTTTGGGTAGTGTATTTCTGTCAAGCTGCATGCTGTTAAAACAAAGAAAATCCCTAAGGACATAATGTAAACAAAACTTCCAAATTACACATCCAACAAAAATGGTTCTCTGAACTACAAAAAATAATTTTTTGGTAACACACATATAATGCTTAACTAATTGAAAAAGGCCAACTAAAGGTGACAAGATGTCCATTCCCATTACACATATTGAGTTCCTTTCTAAGGCAGTACCAGTCAATGATAGTTTACTGATAGGATTACTAGAAAATAGATTAAATCATGTTAGCATAATTTTCCTCTGAATTCTATTGATTAAATACTATCTTAGTTTTTCCTTCGCTATGCAGCTGACTAGATTTTTGCTATGATATCACATGCAAAATAAGATAGACCTGCTCTGGCTAAGTTAGAGTGACAACTTCCAATGGACAGAGATGGTATAAAACATCATTTAATACTTATATTTTGTCTTCAAATTATTTTTAATAAAAAGGCATGTTTATTTCCCATTTACACATGTGAAGAAAGATATATGAGTCTTTGCTTAAAACTTAATTGTCTCTAGTATCATTTATTTAAATATTTTAATGAAATTAAGCAATACCATCTTTTAGAAATCATAAATTAGGTATTTAAAAGGCTGTACATTTTATCATCTCTATTTTAAGGAATTCACAATTGGTAACAAGAAGGAATGAAAAGGTATGTCTAGAGAAAATGAGAAATGGCCTCTCTAAAAATACAGGAAGAGGATATCAACAACTAAGTGGGACAAGTCTAGGGATTTCTTTTATAATCTCTGGCATGTAGATAAGCAAAGTGTAAAATTAATTTAAAATGCAGAATTATAGCTTTCTTCCTTTAGGACCTCGAATGATCAAGATTAAATACACAGGGTATGCATAATGGGGATGATATAACATGAATGTAAAAAGACTGACTTGAAATTTAATCACTCAAACCAAAGCTAAAATGTTTTCTTCTATGTGTACTCCATTATTTAGCACTGCAAACAAAAGCATCCAAAGGCTTTATACAACTTTACTTTACTGGTAATGTCCATGTAAGGTAATTTCTAATATTATGTAGAGGCCAGTTACAGTATACATGTTGACTACAGAAGTTTTCTTAGTATTGTGGATAAACAAACAAAAGAAATCATATTGAACAAATATGAGAAATCTCCAAATATGAACCACATGTGCTAAGACATTTATGTGGTCATAAGTCATTTTAAGGATTACCTCTTTCCATGTGGACAAGTTAAAGTTTAATGCCACAAAGAATATTGAAAGTTGGTATTCTTCTGACAAACTCATCCAGTTGTATAAAAATTATATATTTATATGATGAAGAGCAATTTAATGAAAAAAAATTAGAACAAATACATTTAAAGTTACCAAAATAATTTAAATCTTTATTTAGAAGTATGTTTGAATCTAGATAGTAATGATTTTAAAACATAGACAATTTCTGCAAACCCCCAAAGGTTGCAAACTCATATGCCAGCAAGGGCCAGAGAGGGCATGAAAATGAATGTGGTGGGGATTTTAGTCAACAGTCTGAAGCAGACAGTCACTGTCTGCCTAGAGCCAATAGTTTCTGGGCAGAAATGTCAAGGCAGTGTTGCCAGATCTGACATTTAAAGACAAACCCTGAATTTGCAAAGTTGGTTACTACAAATTACGTTAAAAATTTAGTTGAGTCAGACACACGAAACAAAGCCCAAAACAAATATAGACCAGTTATGGCTCAATGGCCACCAATGACCTAGAGCAGCTGCAGAGAGAAAACTGTTAAAAAGTGTATTTTATTATTTTATTTAATTTAATGAAGAAGAATTTAAACAAAAATGAAAATCTATAGGAAAAGCTACCGATTTAAATATGAGTATCAAAGAAATCATCTAAAATTTGAGACAAACAGGTAAATCATGAACTTATATACGTCTTTATTATAGATCGCTAATTAACTTGCCTTAAAATATTTACATTAATACATTTTCTCTCGGGTGTAGCTCTTTGGTTTTCTTAGCATTTCTGACATTCTACTGATTAATTAATCATAATGAAGCCAGTATCACCCCCTAGATCTACTTTTCTCTTCAATAGGTCATAAACTTTCTTAAATATACTTGAAAGGATTAGAGCAATTTGCTATTGCTTACAGTTCTGTTGTCAATAAAACAAAAAGCCCAGTGTCTTATATCAAAATTTATTTTAATCTAGTAATTTACTGTAAGGTGCTAATTAATATTAATATTATATACTATAGCTATGTAGTTAACATGTATTTTTTTACAGCTTAATATTCATGAATGCATTTTATTAAGGCTCAAAGGCCAAACATATTTATCCAAAATTAAAGTTTATTTCAGAAAAAGTGTTTATTTGGTTGTTTTAATGTTAGAATATTCCCATTTTAAAAATTGGCCTATTTTGGGCTGGGTACCGTAGCTCACACCTGTAATCCCAGCACTTTGGGAGGCCAAGTCGGGTACATCACTTGAAGTCATGAGTTCGAGACCAGCCTGGCCAACATGGTGAAACCTCATCTCTACAAAAAATACAAAAATTAGCCCAGCATGGTGGTCCGCTCCTATAATCCCAGCTACTCAGGCAGCTGAGGCATGAGAATTGCTTGAACTCGGGAAAGAGAGAATGCAGTGAGCCGAGATGGCACCATTGCCCTCCAGCCTGGGCGACAGAGCAAGGCTCCATTTCAAAATAAATAAATAACATAACATAACATAGCATAAATCAAATTGGCCTATTTCAAAGATTGAACATGTACAATAAATAAATCTGCTTAAAAAGAATAAGAAATTACATATTTTCTAGTGTATTTCTATAGTGAAAATCTTATTGACTTCAGTTAAAATATAGATTAGAGTAAAACATGAAAACTGCATTTTGGTTATAGCTATGTAACTAACCAATCTTACCATCTAGTTTTGATTTGAGAGTTACTTGGTTATAAATAGTTACTTGACTGTATTTCTGAATCTGGGATTAATGTCTAAATGCTGAAGAAATAGGTTGATGGCTAAATGGCCAACTTGTTGCAGATTATCTTTATAATTAAAAAATAACCAGTATTGTGGAAGGTAGTTTTGGTCAATAAATGATAACCTATTTGCAGTATGCTTGGTTTGGTTATCAACTTGATATTTAGAATCCTTACATATGAGCATACAATCTAGGATACATTCATTACAACTATAGGTTGTTAATGTATTTTAATATAATTTATTCATTAGAAGCTTTATAAATGACATGTGAAGATGCCCATTTACCTTAGAAGTGCTGAAACTAGAATCAAAGATTTTATAGGAAGCCTGACTTTTTAGGTGGAAAAATGAACCCTTACTGGTTTTTACGTATGCTGTCTATAACAGCATATAACAGCAAAACCATAGGGAAATGGTTACATTTTAGTTGCTGTTACTCAGCTGTTTGTCTTGGCTCAGTTTTTTTTCTTTATGAGGAAAAATGTATTTTGTAATCAGCAGCCCACCATAGCAAGCACGAATATTTTAGTTAGTGCTAAAATTATGTTATCATTGGAAAGCCCCATTTGCATGGCTGTCCCTGTCTCATTATTAGGCACGTAGGAAGAGGGATAGGAGCAATGTTTTGCTCTGGGTTTTGTATTTTACAAAGTCAAGAGAAAATGGGGAATTTCAAATTGGGACATCCTAGAGTAAGGGGAAACTAGTGTAATGCAGAGAGTGTCTAGTTAAGGGCTTTAATTGATGTTTCAAAATATCATTCTGGGAGTAAGGCTGAAGGTCTAGAAAACAAATGCCAATGTCAATATCAGAGTTAAAAAATAAAAATAAAAAAAATAAAAATAAAACAGGGGAAGATATAGAAAGATATATCAGGTATTTTCTGTGACCAGTATTTCTTTCCACATGTGGCCAAGACCGTGTTTAAAGCTTTACTTGTGTCAAGAAACAAATAGCATTGCATTTATCAGGGAAAAAGAAGTGGTTTTAAGACATCTTCCTGGTGGTAAGAGTCAGTATCAGTATAACCAAGAAAGGATCACTTTGAGGAAAAAATTTAGAGTGATTTGCTCAAAAGGGACGCTTCACGATAAGCATATTAGGTAAGAAACGCCTTGTTATATCCTCCACTTTAAGTGTATATATATATATTGGATATATATATATATATCCAATGAGAAACACTTTGTAATATGATTACTTTTTAAGTGGTCTATTAAAAATGGCACTGGCACTATAATTTTCTCTAATAACTCATGTCTGACAATTGATTTTTTTTTTAACCAGGTCAACTAGGATTTCCCAGCAATCCATCTGCTATTTTTTCATAGAAGTACAAATGGAACAAATTTAACATATTGCTCTGAGAATAACTGTAGAATAATTTCAATTTGGTCTTTGAAAATGCTTAAGTCATCATAAGGAGCTAGTGTTGTTCTGAAGCTGAAGCCAAATCATTAAAATGTCTTCAGGAGCCCTCATTCAATATCTATGTACATGCCTTGAATTTTATTCACATTGCCTACTGGGTATAAATGTATGCATTCACATTAACAAAATTATCCACTCACTCTACCTTTAATGATTTTATTCCTCTGTAAATTTGGTAATAAGAGCAAATGAAAGGCCCAGTTGCATCAGTCTTACATCCTTTTGCACAGGGGCACTCACAGTGAAATCAAGGGAATTTAATGGGGTGGGGGGTAGGCATAGTGCAGGGAAGAGGGGGAGGATGTTATCAATGCCTCCAGGAAAGCTCACCTTTCTGAGAGAGTAGATCTCACACTACCCGTTCTCATGAGCAGGCTCTGGACCTCGTGAGTGCCTGTGGTCAGTCCAGACAAGGAGCCATGATGGCTGAGGGGGAGGTCAATGGACTCAGAGCTCGTGTGGAGGCTAGTCATGGACTGGTAGCTCGGAGTGTCCTTGCTGCCTGCAGAGGAACTGCTCATATTGGCAGCCCACACGAGACCACCTGATGTGAAAGAGTGAACCGATGCTGGGCTGGAGGCCAACGAGTGACTTAAGCTTATAACATCTGTAGTTAAGTCTGAGGGTTTATTGAAGAGAGGGCTGCTGCTGCCGCTTAGCCCACCAGCACTGCCCATGCTGCCCGTACCGGACGACGGTGACTCCAGACTGCCTTGCCGCGCTAATGTGGTACTAGGGCTGGGCATTACTGAGGAAGATTTCACACCCTCAGTATTAGGTGCAGAGGCAGATTTGCCACCTGCCTTGGCACCAAACAACCTAAAAGAAAAACAAATAACAACTTCAGTTGTTCCAAGAAGCTAATATCCACATTTAATATTTAGGGTTACAGTACACAGAGCCAAGTGTGCTTTGGTGGACTGAACTACAAAGCACTTCCTGTCTCTATGTTAATGAACTTTTATAAGCTTGGACTTCCTTATCAAGTGCGGAAAATCTCTCATATAAGGGTAGGTCAGTACTGGGCTGCTACTAGGGAAAGAGGGGAAGTGGGTGGAACAAAAGTAAGTCAAACATGAAAACCCCTGGTTTTCATAATTTAAGTGATCATGAGACTTTCACTCAAATTCAGTAGTTTGACCATACTTGCTGTTACCTATTTACAGAACCATTATAATGAAACAACTTCTACGCATTCGATAGACAACACTTAAATGACTTCTTCTCTTGTTTTTTTATTTTTAATTTTTTAAACAGTTTATTCAAAATCTAGAAGGAACGCTTAAGGCAAGTTTAGGAGTTGTGTTGAGTACCTGGTGGCCTGAGTGACTGTCAGGGAGCAGGTGGTTGGAAACAATATTGACATTGTCGGCAACAAGTCAGTTTGTCTGTATTTTCCCCAGCAGAGGCCAAAGGGTTTTATGTTAGTTGCCAGAGCTATTCAAATACTTTTTTTAAAAATAGTGATTTGAAACAGAGCTGGTGCTGTTAGATTTTGGAGTTCAGTTTAGAAAACATTTTAGTTTTGTAAATGAAGCAGATGGTAGAATCAAATTTATGTAAATATGGAAATACAATGATATGAAGTAATGGCATAATGATTACTAATTAAGTTGCAATGAAATCCATATTTCCTAGAGCAAAATATTTTATGACGAATATGAGAAATTGTTTCATAGGTAATGGGCCACAGGAGGGCACTATTTGCTTTTACTTAAGAAACAGAAATATTTAGTCTCCCTATAAGCCATAATTCATTCTTCCCAATGAGAATCAGTTTTTTGAAAAGACAGTTCTGCAGCATTAATATTTCTACTGATGAATAAAACCTTTAGGTTTTTCAAACAATCAGGTATCTGAAATTGCTTTATTGTAAAAATAAATGTTTCAAAATCCTTCATTTCCAAGATATCAAAGTTCTGGGTTGAGTCAACAGAATAAAAACAAACATTAAAAATATTGAACCCATAATTAACTATAAGCCACACTCTACCATTTTGCAGATGAGAAAACAGACCCAGAGAGGTTTAGATATTTGCCCCCAATTTTTAACTGCATTTATTTTCCTACCACTTAAAAACACATGGGTATTTAAAAACAGTGATATCTTAGAGCAGAACTTCACATATTTAAAACCAAAAACAATCCAGGAACAGAAACCAAGACATGATCCTTACCAGAGTCATGTCAAAGAAAGCAGATGAAGAGTTAGAAAGCTTAGCCCACTCTTCAGTGGTGATACTGTACCAAATATTGGAATCGTTTCCAATTCTGTCATATCTTGATTGTCTTTAATGTGTCAAGCTATGATACTGTATAAGTCTGTCCAATGTAATCCATTACAAGGAAAACAACTTCATCTACATTTATGATCACCAACTCACTAAGAGCCAGCAAGAAAATGACACTGGAAATGAATGCCAACAGTCATAAAAACCTATTTGGTTGTAATTTTTAATGTGAAAAGGAGGAACGGAAATCTATAGAAATTTTACAAGCTACTACTTTGCCTTATCACTACATTTAGAGATATTACCATCAGTTTTTAAGTCTCTTAGATGTTGTTTGTGTTGCTAATATTACAATGACAGTGAAATTTTGAAGTTTGACTGTTTCTCACAATGAGAACTATTTTTTTGTTAACTGTTTATATAAGCTTCATAGAACTCACTGTGTACTTTAAAGAATTCTAAGATATATATGTACCTTATATGTATTTAGAATATATATATACACACACACACAATTTATATGTAATACATTTGTCTAACACATCCTTATCCTTTATATTTTTCAGCATCATTTTATACATCCTTACCTTCGAAATGTGGGTGAGGCAATATCTGGATACTTGGATCCTGGCTGCCTGAGACCTTGTGCACCACAGGCGCTGGCAGAAGTGGGGCTGGATTTGGGGGAACCTGACAAAGAAACACTTTCTGAATCTGAGACTGCTACTTTTTCCTTTTCCTTGTCTGTTTGGTTGACGGTGACAGGACTTGAGCGCCCTGACCCAATTTTAGTTGGTTCTCTCAGTTTTGAGGTGGTGGCCCCAGCAGACTTGCTGCTGACGTTGGAATCAATACTGCTGGTACTGGATCTGTGGCCACCTCGGCCAGGAATGCCACTGGTGCTGGACTTTGAAGGGCGGGGCAAGCTGCGATATTGTAGGGTAGTCTTTGAGCTAACATGTAGCACAACATCATCCTGATTCTGTGAACCGTCCAAACTGGTTTTTCTCCCTGCATTTGACTTCCCGCCAATGGCAGCAGATTTTGGAATTTTACCCAGTGTTGCAGAGCCACTTGTTATGGTTGCTCCACTGCTAGTGATCATGGCAGATGACCCTACTCCACTTGGTTTCTTAAAGCCAAAGGAGCTGGTGGCAGTCGATCTTCCAATGCCTGAGGGGGGCTTTTTCCCTTCATCTCCACTGCTTTTTCCTGCATCTGAAGGAGACCTTTGTAGAGATGATCCTTTTAGGGGAGCTTTTCCTTTCTCAGACGCTTTGGCATCATCGGTTTTCCCTAATTAATGAGAAATACAAATATGTGTGCCTGTACAGTTTGATATCACCACACTTCATGAAAACAATGTGTAAAATGTGAATGCTTCTTTACATTTCTTCCCTTCCTAAATGTATTGCCTTAGATCAATATTCTAACATATTGAGAGGACTGAGTGCATCGCTACAAAAATTTGGCTGTTAGAAGAAACATTATGAGAGACAGAAGAGATAAAATGAAAACATATGTTTTGCTATTTGTTAATGTCTTTTATTTTGCAACTCTCTTTAAAAGGACAGCACTTAAGCCTATCAAGCTAATTACTAGAAAAAGAATTCATTTGAATATCTGTGAGATGATCACATTTGGAGAACCCTGTTAATTAGTGCTTCAGGTGGCACTATTTCTAATTAGGCACTATTCTAAAAATAGGGGGAGAGTCTTTTTTAAAAAGTGTGGTACAATTTTGAAGAATTATTTTATTCTCTTCTTTCCTGAAGTCTAATACACAGACAATGTTTCAAATCTCCAGCATTCCAACTGATTAGTGTCATTGCTTTTTCCTCTCAGAGTCTGCAGTGAAATTCAGTGGCATATTTAGGGTAAAAATTCCAAACTTTCATTAAGAACTCAGAACAACAATGACAGAACTTTATTGTTGCTTTAGCAACCTAATCTTATTTTCCTATGACCAGAAATAACTCTGGCAAAGTAAGGCATCCAGCACCCTTAGTTTGTGAGGGGGCTCTCCAGAGAATGCCTAGATATAGGCCCTACTTGGGCTTCTATGACGAGTTTGTGAAATGTAGATAAAAAATCTATTTAACTATTCAACTCCATGTTTAATATGGATAAGCATTTGATATTTTAGAAATGCTATTGTTAGAGAAAACAAAGACTGAATGGAAACAATAAAGTAAAGCACTTTTGCATAACAGCTGCCAAACGACAAGCCTACCAGGAGTTTTGAGCACACTTGTTCCAGCTTTCTGCCTAGATTGTGCCCCTCCTTGGGCAGACATGCCTCTTCTCCAGGAACCTGTCTGTGAAACAGATAGGGAAGCTTTCTGCCCTGCCTTCTCGGGGTCTTCAGGAAGTCCAGAGGACACAGTCTTCCACTTGCCACCAGCATCCCCATGGCTGTCAAAATCTTCTTCTGGTTTTTTCAGTTCCTCAGGACTATCCCAGGTCTCGTCTGCGGTGGAGCGTTTCTCTGAATCTGTCTTCAGCTATAAAGACAAATATTACAGAAAAACTTCATGTAGAAAAATTTATAAAGTGTGAATTAAGGCAATGAAATGTACTTTCAGATAATTGGATAAATCCAGAGATTCTATTTTGATCTATCTTCACTTAAATTTTATTAATTTTAGCCACATAATTCCCACTTGCAGATATTAGAGAATGTCAGAATAAGTATGTACAGAAAACACCAATTAAACGCTACAGAAAGGTAGAAATTTTCTATATCAAATGTAGTAAGAAGTAGTAAGATGAGCTAGAACTTAATGATGTAATGTCCATTTTTGATTTATCATTCACACGAGATCCAGTGATGTATTTCAGCGATCATAGAAAATTAATCAAGATCTAAAATTAGACTATGAAAATACTTGTTGGATTTTTAAACAAATATATCAATATTATAAGGAGAGATATGGCAACATAAATCTTTCTGAATTAGATTGTAATCAATTGAATATATATTATATTAAGTATTGATATGTTACTATTATATTAATATAGGATTATATATATTAATATATACATACCATATAACTTGGTGGTATTATCTATACAAATATAGTAATTCATTATTAATATATTAAATATATAAAATATATTTATACAATATATAAAATATATCTATTTATATATTGTGTATGTTTTATATTTGTATTTATATAATATGTAATATAAAATAATAATATATACAGATATAAAATATATTAAGTATATATAAATATATACTTATATACGATATATAATATATTAACAATAAATATATATGTACAGATAACTATACCAACAGGCTATATGGTACATATATTACATATATATAACATATATATTACATATATATATAACACACACACATATATATATATGTAAGCTGCTTCTGTTTATTCAAAATTGGCTGAAGTGCACATTGTTGTTCCTCCTAAGGGTTATGGCTTTAGGAAAGACTAAGATTAAAGACACTTCAGGGTTCAGGAGTGGCAAAGGGAGTCCCTATTATCTCTGCATTTTCCAATGTCTGTAATAATTTTGGACTAAGAGCTTGTGCTATACCTTAATCTAATATTAAGTAATTTGGGGGAAGAAACTGGCAGAAACACTGGAAAAAGAAAGGCGGTAATTCTCACCTGAGTGTTTTTCCTGGAGGGGACGGTGATGTTGGAGTAAGAGCTGACAGAGGATGTGTTCAGGTCATCAGTGCTGATGTTATCAAGCGTGTCACTGAGACCACTGCTCACTGAACTGCTGTCATCCCAGCTAAAGGCAAGACATGAAAGAGCAGTGAATCAAACACAGGATGCACAACGCAAGTCACCTACATTTCCATACAACCTTCACAATGTATTATTAAGACAATCTGTTTTTTTTTTTTAATCTTATGAAAAGTCATTTACTTCCCATTTTGGGAAAATCATATGTATATGAACAGAGGGTCTACCTGAGAATAACCTTATCTGATATTTAGAAAGAATCAGTGTCTAGAACAGCATCCACATTCCAGAAGAATGTGTATGGAATGAATGAAATCACTGATACAAGTACTGCATGATATCATGAAAGAATAATATTACAGCTGACTTTTTTATCTCTAAAAATTGAACCAGGAATCATAAAGCATGTACAAATTTATTCTTTGTTCTAAAAATCAAAGACCTGTGCTGTAGTCAGAACCAGAAAATCATTAATCATTATTCCTCCTAGCTTAGGAACTACTTTCAATCATTCAGAGTCTTATTGGATGAGTCTCATTATTCTTTGATCACCAAGAATATTGAGATTCATTCAATTATAGCATCTCTCCTGCTATCCCTCACATTTCCATCCGTGATAACATACAGTATCCTCTTATCTGGCCTTCATGCTTTTCATCTTTCCCAATAAAACTTTTTCTGCTAACATGGAGTCACTGATCAAAAATTCACATCTGGCCATGTCACAACCTTGCTCAATATCCTTCAAAGATTTCTCCTTTCCCAAACAGTGGTTACTAAAATGAAATGCCCCTGTGCCACACAGTGCACAAGCAAATCGATCTGAAATATAAGAGAAATAGTTGAAATTCTGAATATAGTCATGTATTACATATTGTACTAACTAACTGTATTGTTACATACTGTATTAACAACAGGGACATGTTTTGAGAAATGCATCATTAGGTGATTTTGTTCACGGTGAGAATGTCATAGAGTGTACTTATACAAACCTAGATGGTATAACTTAACTACACACCTAGGCTATGTGGTATAGCCTGTTGCTCCTAGGCTAGAAATGTGTACAGCATGTTACTGTACTGAATACTGCAGGCAACTCTAACACAATGGTAAGCATTTGTGTATCAAAACATGTCTGAACAAAGAAAAGGTACAGGAAAAATATGTTATTATAATCTTATGGGACCACAGTAATATATGTGGTCCTTCAATGACCAAATAACTGAAGTGTCATTCTATGGCACATGACTACATATTTATTTTTAATCTAAAGAAGGATAAATTAAATAGGCTGTATTAATATCACATGGAGGATAACATAGGCACCTTCATTTAGTGAATGCATTAGATTATGCAGAAATAATGTTGAATAAGCAGCATAAGCTGAAGGAAAATGAGAACTCCACAATGAAAAGGTGGACCCCAGTTCTCTCACTTACTGGCTGGTTCTCAGCTTATTGTGATGTATAGTCTTTATTAGTAGCATGAGAATAAACTAATACAGTAAATTGGTACCAGGAGTGGGGCACTGCTGTAAAGATACCCTTACCTATGCTCTCTCAAATTAATCCATGCACACTGAATAAACACATTATATACAGACAAAAGCTAAGTCTCATAAAATGGACACATGGATTAAAAAGGCGCCTGTAAATAATCTGTACATTGAAGAGAATATTCATCATGAAAGCACAAACTACAAAGAAATGGTAAACTGATACTTTATCTAGTCTTCTATATGTACTTTAAGAGTTATATCATAAGTCCAAAATAATGGTAATGTATTTAGATCACATATGAAGTCAACTAAAATATAATTATCAGAAGAAAGAGAAAATTAAATTTATAGAATTATTGTTAAGACTGATTCCTCCCTAGGTGTATATTTTGCTTGAAGTTTTAGCTGCTGAGAGCATAATGCATCATAATTACCAATGACATAACTCAGACTATCAATAACAATTATATTTTTAATAAGAGCAAAATGGTATCTTGCACTACTATAGCAAATATCTATCATCCGTGGTTGCTCAAATCTTTTAAAAATCTTCCCCACATCTTAATTTGATAAACTCTCATTCATGACTGACATGGTTTGGCTGTTTTCACACCCAAATCTCTTCTTGAACTGTAGTTCCCATAATCTTCATGTGAGTTCTCATGAGATCTGATGATTTATAAGGGTTTCTTCCCCCCTTCTGCTCATTCTTCTCCTCCCTGCCACCATGTAAAGAAGGATGTGCTTGTTTCACCTTCCACCATGATTATGTTTCCTGAGGACTCCCCAGCCATGCTGAACTGTGAGTCAATTAAACCTCTTTTCTTTATAAATTACCTAGCTTTGGGTATGTCTTTATTATCAGCATGAGAATAAACTAATATAGTAAATTGGTACCAGGAGTGCGGCATTGCTGTAAAGATACTCAAAAATGTGGAAGTAATTTTGCAACTGGGTAACAGGCAGAAGTTGGAACAACTTGGAGGTCTCAGAAAAAGACAGGAAGATGTGGGAAAGTTTGAAACTTCCTAGAGACTTGTTGAATGGCTTTGACCAATATGCTGATAATGATATGGACAATGAAATCCAGGCTCAGGTGGTCTCAGATGGAAATGAAGAGCTTGTTGGGAACTGGAGCAAAGGTGACTCTTGTTATGCTTTAGCAAAGAGACTGGTGGCATTTTGCCCCCACCCTAGAGATCTGTGGTACTTTGAACTTGAGAGATATAATTTAGGGTATCTGGTGGAAGACATTTCTGAGCAGCAAAGTGTTCAAGATATGATTTGGGTGCTGTTAAAAGCATTCAGTTTTATGTTTCCACAAAGATATGGTTTGGAACTGGAACTTATTTTTAAAGGGGAAGCAGAGCATAAAAGTTTTAAAAATTTGCAACCTGATGATGCAATAGAAAAGAAAAACTCATTTTGTTAGAAGAAATTCAAGCCTGCTGCAGAAATTTACATAAGTAACAATGAGCCCAATATTAAAAGACAATAGGGAAAATGTCTCCAGGGCATGTCAGAGACTTTAGTGGCAACCCTACTCACTGCAGGCTGAGGGAAAAATTGTTTCGTGGGCTGGGTCCAGGGCCCCCCTGCCATATGCAGCATAGGGACTTGGTGCCCTGCAACCCAGTTGCTCCAGCTTTGGCTAACAGGGGCCAAGGTACAGCTAAGGCCATGGCTTCAGAAGGGGAAAGCCCCAAGCTCTGCCAGCTTCCACAGGATGTTGAGCCTACATTTGCACCATCAACATTTGAGGTCTGGAAACCTCCACCTACATTCCAGAAGATATAAGTAAATGCTCGGATGTTCAGGCAGAAGTTTGCTGTAGGGGTGGAGCCCTCATGGTGAACCTCTGCTAGGGCAATGTGGAAGGGAAATTGTGGGATCAGAGCCCCCACACAGAGTTCCCACTGGGGTACTGCCTAGTGGAGCTGTGAAATGAAGGCCACCATCCTCCAGGCCACAGAATGGTAGATCCACCTACAGCTTGCACCCATGTCCCTGGAAAAGCTGAAGGCACTCAACACTAGCTTGTAAAAGCAGCCTAGAGGGGGTTCTGTACCCTGCAAAGCCACAGAGGTGGAGCTGCCCAAAGCTGTGGGAGCCCACCTCTTGCATCATCATGACCTAGGTGTGAGGAGATAATTTTGAAACTTTAAGGTTTAATGACTGCCCTATTGGATTTTGGACTTCTGTGAGGCCTGTAGCCCCTTGGTTTTGGCCAATTTCTCTCATTTGGAATGTGTATATTTACCCAATGACTGTACCCCCCTTTGTATCTAGGAAGTAGCTAACTTGCTTTCGAATTTACAGGCTCATAGGCAGAAGGGACTTGCCTTGTCTCGGATGAGACTTTGGACTTGGACTTTTGTGTTAATACTGAAATGTGTTAAGACTTTGTGGGGGACTGTTGGAAGGGCATGATTGTGTTTTGAATTGTGAGAACATGAGATTTGGGAGGGGTCAGAGGTAGAATTAAATAGTGTGGATCTGTTCCCACCCAAATCTCATCTTGAACTGTAGTTCCCATAATCCCCATGTGTTGTGGGAGGGGCCTGGTGGGAGGTAATTGAATAATGGGGGCAGTTACTCTAATTGTGTTCTGGTGAGAGTGAGTTCTCATGGGATTTGATACTTTTATAAGGGGCTTTCCCCCCTTTTACTCATTATCTTTCCTGCTACCATGTGAAGGACATGTGTGCTTCCCCTTCCCCCATGACTATAACTTTCCTGAGGCCTCCCCAGTCATGTTGAACCGTGAGTAAATTAAACCTCTTTCTTTCATATTATATTGTATTTGTATATGTTGAACAAAGATACTGTATGTTGAACAACACATACAGTATCTTTTCACAGGAATATATGCATATAAATTATAAAAACACAAATATACACACTTTGATGACCATTGTCTAAAGTAAAGTTCAGACTCTTTGAAAAGACATATATCAAGAGAATGAGAAGACAACCCACAAACTGGAATTTTTTTCCCCCAAAAGACATATATTTTGGGTGAATAAAGCAACTGAAAACTTGTTTTTTCAATGTGTTTATATAATTGTACATTCTTATCACAAAGAATGAGAATTTCAGTTGCTCCATATCCTTGTCAATACTTGGTATTGTCAGTCTCTGTAAAAGCCTATCTAGTAATATCTCCTTACCATTTTATTTTGCATTTCTCTGATGACTAATGATGTTGAACATTGTCACATGTTTTTATTAGAAATTTGTATATATTTTTGGTGACATGTACTTTCAAATCCTTAGACCACATATTTATTGAGTTGTCTTAATATTATAATAATTTTTCTAATTTTTTGGATTTTAGTGAATTTTATTTCATTCTACATGGCATTAACATAAACAAGAAGTGGTTCTTATAGTAGTATTGACTTAATGCCTATCCACCTGAGTTAACATCGTCAGTGAATGATACTGGATTAGTATTTTATTATTTTTATTTGTACAAATTTAAATGTTACATGTATATAGTGCATAGTGATTTTGTTACATGTATATAATTGCATAGTAATCAAGTATTAAGGTGTTCATCACCTGAGTATAATAAATTTTGTTAACTGTAGTCACTGTACTCTGTTATCAAGCATTAAATTTATTTCTTTTAACTGTATGTTTATACCTTTTAACTCTCTTTTCTTCATCTTCCCTCCTACCCTCCATTCATCCTTTCCAGTCTCTGTTTCCTACCTACCTTTCCATTCTCCACCTCCATGTAATCAAGTTATTTAGCTCCCACATCTAAGTGAGAACATGTGATATTTATCTATTTGTGCTTAGATTATTTCACTTAAGATAATGAACTCCAGTTTCAACCATGCTGCTGCAAATGACAGGATTTCATTCTTTTTAATGGCAGATAGTCTTCCAATTCTATGTAACCTATATACAGAAATGGAATATGTATAATGGAATATAAATATTAGAACATGTAGAAAACATTATATATATGTGTGTATATACATGTGTGTATATACACACGTGTGTATATACACATGTGTGTATATACATGTGTGTATATACACATGTGTGTATATACACGTGTGTGTATATACACATATGTGTGTATATACACGTGTGTGTATATACACATATGTGTGTGTGTATATATATATGGCTTTATTTCTGAGCCTTCTATTCTATTCCATTTGTCTACAAATGCTGTGGTGTTTTGGTTACTATAGCTTCCAGCTTTGTTCTTTTTTTATTTTTTTTATTTGTACAAATTGATAAAATCCATGTGCAATTTTGTTACATGCATAATTGCATAGTGGTTAAGTCAGGACCAGATTTGTTCTTTATGTTCAGAATTGCTTTGGCTATTTGGGCTCTATTTTCATTCCATAGAAATTTTAGGATTATTCTAATTCTATGAAATATGACATTGGTAATTTGTAGAAATTGCATTGAATGTGGAAATTGTTTTGGGAAGTATGGTCATTTTAATGATATTAATTCTTTTGATCCATAAACATGGGATGTTTTTCAGTTTGTTTGTTTAATCTTTAATTTCTTTCATCAGTATTTTGTAGTTTTTCATGTAGAGAACTTTCACTTCCTTGATTTATTCCCAGGTATTTTAATTTTTTGTAACTAATTTAAATGGGATCACTTTCTTGATTTCTTTCTTAGATATTTTATTATTGGGGCATAGAAATGCTACTGACTTTTGTATTTTGATTTTGTATCCTGAAACTTTACTGAATTAATTAATCAAATCTAAGAGGCTTTTGCTGGAGTTTTTAGTATTTTCTAGACACAAAATCATATCATCAGCAAAGAGGATTTCTTTCCAATTCAGATGCTTTTTATTTCTTTTGCTTGTCTGATTGTTTTGGCTAGGACTTCTAGTACTCTGTGGATACGAGTGGTGATAGTTTGCATCCTTGTCTTGTTCCGGTGCTTAGAGGAAAGCCTTAAACTTTTTCCCATTCTGTATGATACTAGCTCTGAGTTTGTCACATATGGCCTTTATTATGTTGAGGTATGTTTCTTCTACGCCAAGTTTAGAGTTTTTATCATGAAGAGATGCTGAATTTTATCAAAATTTTTTTCTGCATCTATTGAGATGATCATATATTCATTTGTCTTATACTCTGTGAAAATGCTTATCATGTTTATTGATTTGTTTATGTTGAGTTATACTTGTATACTTGATACAAACCCCACTGGATTGTGGTATATTATCTTTTTGATGTGCTGTTGGATTCAGTTTGCTAGTATTTTGTTGATGATTTTTGCATCTGTGTTCATCATGGATATTGGCCTGTAGTTTTCTTTTTGTGGTGTCCTTGTCAGGTTTTGGTTTCAAGGTGACACTGGTCATGTAGAATGAGCCAGAGAGAATTCCTTCCTCTGAGTTTTTGGAATAGTGTCAAGAGGACTGGTATTCTTCTTTGCATGATTGGTAGAATTAGGCTGTGATTTTATCTGGTCCGAGGCTTTAAAAAAGTTGGGAGACGTTTTTATTACTGATTCAATTTTGCTACTCATTATTGATATGTTCAGGTTTTCTATTTCTTCCCGATTCAACACCTTGGTAGGTTGTATGTTTCTAGGAATTTATCTATTTCTCTATATTTTCCATTTTTCAGAATATAGGTGTTCATAATAGTCTCTGATGATTATTTTTATTTCTGTGCTGTCAGTTGTAACGCCTCCTTTATTGTTTTTGATTTTGTTTATTTGGATATTCTGTTTCCTTGCTTAGTCTATCCAGTGGTTTATCAATCTTATTTATCTTTTTGAAAAACCAAATTTTGGTTTTGTTCATCCTTTGTATTGTTTTAGTCTCTATTTGATTTAGTTATTTTCTGATCTTTATTATTGCTTTTCTTCTGCTGATTTTGGGTGTGATTTGTTCTCAGTTTTCTAGTTTCTTCAGGCTCATTGTTACATTGCTAAGTTTTAAATATTTCTACTTTTTCTTTTTTTTTTTTTTTTTTTTTTTTTGAGACTGAGTCTGGCTCTGTCGCCCAGGCTGGAGTGCAGTGGCCGGATCTCAGCTCACTGCAAGCTCCGCCTCCCGGGTTTACGCCATTCTCCTGCCTCAGCCTCCGGAGTAGCTGGGACCACAGGCGCCCGCCACCTCGCCCGGCTAGTTTTTTGTATTTTTTAGTAGAGACGGGGTTTCACCGTGTTAGCCAGGATGGTCTCGATCTCCTGACCTTGTGATCCGCCCGTCTCAGCCTCCCAAAGTGCTGGGATTACAGGCTTGAGCCACCGTGCCCGGCTTCTACTTTTTCAATGTAAACATTTATTGCTATAAACTTCCCTCTTAGCACTGCCTTTGCTGTATCCCACTGGTTTTGATATGTTGTGTTTCAATTTTTATTTGTTGCAAGAATGTTTTGATTTTCAGCTTAATTTATTCCACAGTGGTCTGAGAAGATATGTGATGTGATTTCAACTTTTAAAAAACTGTTGAGACCTGATTTGTGGCCTCATATATGGTGGTCTATCTTGGAGAGTGTTTCATGTACTAATGACAAAAATTTCGTGTTGCAGTGGTTGGATGGAATGTTTTGTAAATGTCTGTTAGGTCCATTCAGTCTAAAATCTAGTTTAAATATAAAATTTATTGGTTGATTTTTGGTCTGGATTATCTGTCTAATACTGAGAGAGGAGTGTTAAAGTTCTCCACTATTATTGTATTGCAGTCTGTTTCTCTCTTTAGGTCTGATACTTGCGTTGTGGATCTGAGTTCTCTAGTGTTGAATGCATATACATTTAGAGTTGTTATGTCCTATCGCTGGGTTAATCTCATCATTATATAATAACATCCTTTGTCTTTTTTATTTTACTCTTTTTGACTTAAAGTCTGTTTGATCTAATGTAAGTATAGCTACTCCTGCTCACTACTGATTTCCACTTGCAAGGAATATCTTTTACTATTCTTTTACTTTCAGTCTATGTATGCCTTGACTGGTAAGGTAAGTTTCTTGTATATAGGTGGATCATACAGTTTTATCCATTCAGGTATTTCATAACATTTATGTCGAGAATTTAATTCATTTACATTCAAAGTGATTATTAATATGTGAGGCTTGCTGTTATATTGTTGTTTATTGGTTGTCTTATATATTTTTGTTCCTTTCTTTTTCCCTTACTGTTTGTCATTGTGGTTAGATTTCTCTGGTGGTGACATTTGATATCTTTCTTTAGTTGCTTACAAGGGAGTTTTATACTTTCATGCATTTTCATGATGATAAATGTCATCCTTTCACTACCAGGTTCCAGACCTCCCTTGAGCATTTATTGTAGGTCCAGTCTAGTAGTAACAAATTACCTCACCATTTTCTTGTCTGAGAAAGATTTTATTTCTCCTTCATTTATGAAGGATAAGTTTGTGAGCTGTAGTATTTTAGGCTGACAGTTTTTTTTTTTTTTTTTTTTTTCTTCTTTAAGCACTTGGAATATATCATCCTATTCTTTCTGGCCTGTAAAGTGTCTGCCAGAAATCTGCTGTCACTTTTACTTTATAGGTTATCATACACTTTTCTCTTGCTGTTTTTAGAATTTATTCCTTATCTTTGACTTTAAACAGTCTGACTATAATGTGCTGTGTACAAGACCTTTTTGCATTTTATCTGCCTGGGGACCATTGAGCTTCCTGCATCCCAAATATCTAAAACTCTTGCCAGACTTTGGAAGTTTTCATATATTATTTAATTAAGTGGGTTTTCTACTCTTTTCTTTGTCTTTTCACTCTTGGGGATATCCATAATTCATATATTTGGTCACTTCAATGTTATCCCAAATATGATGAAGGATTTGATTATTTTCTTTTAATTTTGTCTGACTAGATTTATTTCAGAAGATCTGTCTTTACCTTCTGAGATTCTTCTGGTTGATGGAAGATATTGTTGAAGTTTTCAAGTGTATTTTGCGTTTTCTTCAATAAATCCTTCAGTTCCATTAGTTTTTTCAGTTCTATTTTTATTAGTTTTTTTAAATCTGTTTTGTGAATTTCTCATTCACATTCTAAATTGTTTTTCTGATTTCTTTGTATTTTTTTGGAATTTTCCGGTATCTCAATGAGCTCCTTTAAAATCAATATTCTGAATTCTTAATCTGCAATTTCAAAAATTTCCTTTTGATAAAATCTCTTGTTGGAAAATTATTGTGTTCCTTCAAAAGTGTCATATTTCCTCATTTTTTCATGTTTCCTGTGTTCTTATGTTGATATCTGCATATCTTTTTTAACAGTCACTTCTTATATTTGAATTCACTTTCATAAGGGAAATTTTTTTCCTTCAGATATACCTGTGATATTGTTTGGATAGGGTGATGTGACTTTGATTGTGGGTGTGTGCAGTAATGTAGTCTCTCTGTGATTTATTGGGCTACAAACAGTGTCAGTGACATTTGTGATTTCCTTGGTAGGTTAGGGTGTGGTTATTAATGGAGGTGATGAAGTTGTGCTGAGGACTGGAATGTCAGGTGGGCCAGTCTTCAGGCCTCAGTAGTAGCAGAGGTGGGCTGACTACACGCCTATCTTTGTTCCCCAGCATAGTGTACAATGGTACCTCTATTGGCAGTTACCAGTGGGCTGATTCTTGGGCCTCCAGGTGGCTTGCCTGGATGCTGGTAGCTGCAGCAGTGGGTCAGGTGTGACAAGTTTCTCTGGCTTCTGGGTAGCTGTCATGATGTGGTTGACCGAAGAGGCAGCAGTGAAGTAACCTACTGGAACCCAAACAGTCCACGCTGGTGTTGGCAGTGACTGCTTTTTGCATTTCCATTTGAATTATAGAAATAGCTTGTCAACTTCTACAGAACATCTTCTGGTGTTTTGATCAGCATTATATTGAATCTATTGATTAATTTGGGAAATACTGATATTTTAACAATACTGTCTCTCAATCCACAAATAAGTATCCCTTCACAAATTAAAGATATTGGTCTTCTTTAATTCATTTCAGCAATGGTCTGTAATTCCTGGTATAGGAGATTTCATTTTATAAATTCCTAAATACTTCATGGTTCAATATTCTGATGTTATTGTAAATGGTATAAATTTTCATATTTCAAATATTTTTTGTTAGTAGGTAAATAGAATTGAATTTTCAATCTTGGCTTTGTATGGTATGATCTTGCTAAATTCACTAATTAGTTCTAGTTGTTTTATTGATTTTTTTAGCTTTTCTTTATACACATTCATGTCAACTATGGAAAAAGGCAATTATACTTTTTCTTTTCTAATCTGTATGTTCTCTACAATACATTTAAATATATTAATGCATCAATAAGATTAAAGTCTTTTATTCATAGCTAACAGATATTTTTTCCGCTGTGATAATATGGGACTAATATTTAAGTCTAGGAAAAATAACTTCAGAAAATGTATTATAAAGGAAACAGAAGAAACAATAGAAACCTAGATTAGATGATTAACTAAATATTTGTTAGAAATTTTGAATATCATAAAATATAAAATTAGGATTTATATCATATTCCAAATTCAATTCCAAGGTCTTCAGAATGAATAAAAGAAGAGAACTATTTCATTAAATATATATTTTGGTTCTTAGGACAAGAATTTTCAAATCACAAAGCAATAAAAAAGATAAAGACACCAACTTGATGAAGAAACCTTTTTTTTTTTTACATTTTGCAAACATTATCTGAAAGAAAAAACATAAAATGCAGAAAGTTTGCTAAATGTGATAAGGTGATACAAACTTCTTAAAATTCTTACTAACTGAACCTCAAACAAACCAGTAAGAACAATACTAACCTGTCCATAGAAAAGTAGACAAATAATTTTATTAGAAAATTCACCAATAAAACATTCAAATATCCCAAAAGCATATAAGGAAACTGAGCTTCATTAATAATTAAAGGTGTTAGATAATAAAGAAGTAATATAGAGAGTGTCCTTACTAGTGACTAGATACCGTTCTAAGCATTTTCTATAGTAATTCAGTGAATTCTCACAGCAACCCTGTATGATTGGTACAATCATCCTCACTTTATAGATTAGGAGACTGAGGCACCAAGAGATTAAATAGCTCACCTAAGTTCTCATTTGTAGTAATGAAGATGGATTTTGAACCAAATATTTCTGTGTATAGTAGAGTCATTTAACCACAGTAATAAAATGCTAATAATGATATACCACTTTTGTCTCATCAAATTAGCAAAGAATATTTTATGTATTATCATTAATGTTGTCAATTGGTATAAGAAAGACACATTTATTCCATACTGTCATAAATGTATACTGGTAAAAAAATTTTGAGATTATTTGGCCATATGAAATATTTTTAAATTATTTGAATGTTTGACCTAGTGATACCATTTCTAGGAATCTATCCTAAATAAACGCTCAGCATTGTGAACAAAAACTCATTTAGAAAGATATTGATCCCAGCATACATATTTTCTTAACAATTAAAATGCTTGAGCCATTGATACATGAAATGACACAGATGAATTTCAAGCATGTTAAGTTAAAGATGCCAGATTCAAAAGGCCACATAATGTATGGTTTTATTTATGCAAAATTTAAGAAAAGAAAAAACCGTATAGAGATTTAGGACAGATCAGTGATCAGGAAGACTTGTGGTAGTAGCTGCATGGCTTGATGCATATGTCAAAATTCAGAACTGAACAATAATAAAACACAAATTTTACATGCTATTAAGTAATTAAAAATGTAGCTAGCGAAACTGTTGGAAGATTATTGTTTGGATACACATAGGTTAATTAATGATTCCAAGAAGAAAATAATTGTTGAGGCATGCCTTTTAGTATTTAGATTTTTAATATTCAGTAACTCGATGGGGCCAATCTTAGTTAACTTATAGTTCTGGATTCACTCCTGGATTCACAGTTAGAGGCAGGCTTGTTTGAAAACAAATGTGTTATAGATTCAAGGTCTTTTGTCTGCTTTTTATGATGAGGGATTCTGAAATATTAACTGAACAATTATTAAAATGAAATTCTGAAGATTTAAAATTGATTTGAGGAAAATGCCATTTGTACATAATTTTTCAGCACACACCTCTTTTTTGATGTAATAGCACTTCTTATCGCAGGTATTCAAGTCATGGTCTTTGATATTTCATGTTACTGGGGCTCAACTGTCCTACTTATACATGTACAAGTACATGTAAAACAGATATTTTGTTTACATAAACAACCAATTCTTATACTTCAGGCATTTAATAGTAACCTCAATCTCAATCAGCTAGGCTGAATCAGCTAGGCTATTCAAATTTTCCATTAATCGAAGAAACACGCTTACTACTGAATCTTCTAGATGTACTCTGCTTTCTAATTCAACTACAATCTTAAGAATACTGTTTACCAAGGTTATATTATTTTTGATTTCCATAAAAACACCTTCTCACCTCTAACCTTTTAAGGATGTATTTTTTTGTTTGTGTTATTAAAAGCAAAAATATAAGAAATCCATGGATATAGTCTGGCTCTGTGTCCCTACCCAAATCTCATCTTGAATTGTATTCCCATAATTCCCACGTGTTGTGGGAGGGACCTGGTTGGAGATCATTTGAATCATGGGAGCGGTATCACCCATAGGACACCCATGTCCTAGTGGTAGTGAATAAGTCCCACAAGATCTGATGGTTTTATCAGGGGTTTCTGCTTTTGTATCTTCTTCATTTTCTCTTGCTGCCACCATGTAAGAAATGCCTTTTATCTCCTGCCATGATTGTGAAGCCTCCCTAGCCATGTGGAACTGTAAGTCCAATTAAACCTTTTGTTCTTTCCAGTCTTGGATATGTCTTTATCAACAGTGTGAAAACAGACTAACAAAGTAAGTTGGTACCAGTAGAGTAGGGCGTTGCTGAAAAGATATCCAAAAATGTGGAAGTGACTTTGGGACTGGGTTTCATGCAGAGGTTGGAACAATTTGGAGGGCTCAGAACAAGACAGGAAAATGTGGGAAAGTTTGGAGTAGAGACTTGTTGAATGGCTTTGACAAAAATTTTTATAGCGATATAAACAATAAAGTCCAGGCTGAGGTGGTCTCGGAGATGAGGAACTTATTGGGAACTGGAGCAAAGGCGACTCTTGTTATGTTTTAGCAAAGAGACTGGTGGCATTTTGCCCCCGCCCTAGAGATTTGTGGAATCTCTGAACTTGAGAGAGATGATTTAGGGTATCTGGCAGAAGAAATTTCTAAGCAGCAAAGCATTCAAGAGGTGACTTGGGTATTGTTAGAGCATTGCATTTTAAAAGGGAAACAGCATAAAAGTTCAAAAAATTTACAGCCTGATGATGCAGTAGAAAAGAAAAACCCATTTTTTTGAGGAGAAATTCAAGTGGGCTGCAGAAATCTGCATAAGTAACAAGGAACCAATGTTAATCCCCAAGACAATGGGGAAAATGTCTCCAGGGCATGTCACAGGTCTTCATGGCAGCCCTGCCCTTCACCGACCCAGAAGCCTAGGAGAAAAAAATGATTTTGTGGGCCAGGCCCAGGGTGCCTATGCTGTGTGCAGCCTAGGGACTTGGTGCCCTGTGTCCCAGCCACTCCAGCCATTGCTAAAAGGGGCCAAGGTTCAGCTCAGCCCATGGTTTCTGATGGTGCAAGCCCCAAACCTTGGCAGCTTCCACGTGGTGTAGAGCCTGCAGGTGCACAGAAGTCAAGAATCGAGCTTTGGGAACCTCCACCTAGATTTCAGAAGATGTATGGAAATGCCTGGATGCCCAGGAAAAAGTGTGCTGCAGGGGTGGGGCCCTCATGAAGAATCTCTGCCAGGGCAGTGCAGAAGGGAAATTTGGGGTCAGAGCCCCCACAGAGTCCCTGCTGGGGCACGGCTTAGTGGAGCTGTGAGAAGAGGGCCATCATCCTCCAAACCCCAGAATGGTAGGTCCACCAACAGCCTGCACCTTGTTCCTGGAAAAGACACAGACACTCAATGCCACCCTGTGAAAGCAGCTGGGAGGGGTGCTACACCCTGCAAAGTCACGGGGCAGAGCTGCCAAAGATCATGGGAACCTATCTCTTGCATCAGCATGTCCTGGTTGTAAGACATGGAGTCAAAAGAGATCATTTTGGAGCTTTAAAATTTAACTGCCCAGCTGGATTTCGGACTTGCATGCCCTGTAACCCATTTATTTTGGCCAATTTCTCCCATTTGGAACAGCTGCGTTTACCCAATACCTGCACTCCCATTGTATCTAGGAAGTAATTAGCTTGCTTTTGATTTTACAGGCTCATAGGTGGAAGGGACTTTCCTTGTCTCAGATGAGACTACGGACTGTAACCTTAGATATTCATGAGACCATTTCGTGAAAACTTCTGGGTACACTTCTTGTTTACAGAGGAAAACTAGGAAACACTTAACAAAATCAAGGGACCACTTTTAAAACATCCTATTGCATTTCAGTATAACTTCCCCCCCCATTTTTAGGGTAATTTAAATAATACAAAGAAAGAGATATACTTTTTAAATATTATATAAAATATTTTCATATTATTAGGCACAATAATCTTTGCAATAATAATTTAAAACACCAAGAATTAACTGTTAGGCTTCGGGTTTTAGAATCAAAATGCTAAGTCAATTATTGTCTCCTGAAAACTAAATGACCACAAAACCACTTAGCTCTACATCAGACCTCTTATATCAGCAAACACAGTGCACTGCCTGTCAAGTTTGAGCACTGCAACCACTGAAGTGTAAATTCTGTATTACTTCAGGGTCATTGATAGAAAGCAATAAAATGTATTTTAAGGAAGATTTATTCAGCACTTCCTCGGAAAATGTTTTATTACCATGAAGAAAAGCACAAGTCATTAAAAGAGGTTTTGAATCAGAAAAACCTAAGTCTATATAAACACTGATAAACTAAAATGATTTTATGTTAAATACATTCCTCTTGACCTATAAAATGTTATGTACATGACTTTTACAGCAGTTTAAAAAAGATTCCTTTCACCTTCTAAGGTATGTCATCCTGTCACTGCTCATTAACTGTGCAACCTGGTGGAGCTTGAATAACTGGTCTAGAATCCAGTTAAAATGTTATTCCCTTTATGAATCTTTCCATGATTTTCAAGGACACTTTACCTCTTCCACATCTGTGTTTACTTCTAGTGTGCTTCCACTCTGTAATTTATGTACATTCTGAGTTGTTTCGCTTTGTGGTTTATGGTGGGGGAAGCAGATTCTCTTTCAGAGAGAGTCTCACTGCCTAAGATTGGCATTTGACTAAATGTAGTGACTCCATGTTTATGGAATAAATCAATAATGAATCCAGGCTTACATAGTCACAAACCGTAGTCATTACCTGTGATTCATTCCCTCATTCTAACACTCCAAATTGCAAATTCTTACAAATTGTGGCAAAAACCAAGGGGATTAAGTGACAAGAAAACTCCAGACAGGGACTAGAAGATTTGGGTGAATAAAGAACTGCTTCTTTGAGGAGATAACTTTAGATAGTCATTAAGCAGGCAAATGAAGATTAACATTAGGGGAAAGAGCAATAAAGAAAAATAAGAAATATTTGTAAATATTGTCAAAAAGTGTATTTCACATTTATTGTAAAAATAAGTGTAAAAACCTGGAAGTAACAAAAATTAAGAACCAGTGGTTCAAGTACAGCAAGCAAAAGAAAATAAATAGTTCTGAGGCTGAAAAGGTGAGCAGGGCAGCCCTTAAAGGATTTTATATACAGTGCTAAGAAATTAGAATATCTTAGAAGTGCAATAGTATTGAGCAGTAAAATGACATAAGCAGATATGCTTTAAAAACATTTGAGTGCTATAAATATATTAAAGGTAGAATGCAAGAGGGGAGCTTAATGAATTATTGTGACGTTCTTCAGTTTTTGATGGGGAGTTACAAGTAAATCAAAAGAAGGGAGTTTCAAGATCTATTTTGCAGTAAAACAATGATAGGATTTGCAGTTGATTGGAAAGTGATGAAAGAAAAAAAAAGACTCTAGGTCTCTTGTATGCTTTCCTACAATATAGGCATAAAACAATTTTGGGGAAAGTGTAGGGAAAAAGAAACAATTGAGAGGACTCAAAGCATCATTTCAATCTCATCTTCTGTTTGTACTTAGTACCATTATTTTCATATATCAAGGGAAGTCTATATGAGGTTACTATATTGTAGCCTAAGACTTGATAATCTATAGCCTACAAACTTCTTGATAAACTAGAAATTCATATAAACATAAGGTTAAAGTCTTTCCATTCTTATTATTTTTAGTATGTGCTTAATGTTCTGATTTTATCCATAAAATATTCATAGAGACTAACATTAATACCATATGGGTTTTGAGTAAAGAGAACAACCAATAAACTTTATACACTGACCTTTTTATTTCCTTTTACTTTCTCTAGAATATAAATAATGAAGATTTACAGCTATTCTATTGTAGCATTAGAAAGGGCTAGGTGACAAAAAATGGAAAGCTCTTTTCTTTATAAAAGGAAGTCCTAGGTAGACTAAGTTAAACATAATAAGTAATATTAGTTTAAAAGGGATTTATGCAGTCAGGCAGAAGTTTATGTTTTAATGATATCTGAAGGAGAGTAGAAACATTTATTTTTTTAAATGGGCTGAAACCACAAAGGTGATAAAGTAATTTTATTAAAATTTCTTTTGTTTAAACACATTACTTGAATAATTCTCACGATGGTTTTGGTAGTTTAACTCAATGCTCATTTTAAAGATGCTGTTATATAGTTGAAATAGTTACTAGTTGATTTAAAAGTCTTCTATTTGTGGTAACTTTAGAATATAACATATGACACACATGAAAGTTAACTCCAGGATTCATTGAAGACCATTTGGTATCTTTTTCCATCTTATATAAATTTAAAAACCAATATATGCTCACTATGGAAGACTGGGCAGTGCAGAAATACATAAAAGGAACAAAGTAAATGATCTGTAATCCCACCCAGAAGTAACCACCATTAGCATTTTGATGATTTCTGTCTAGTCATTTTTACGAAGTATTATACACACACATGAAAATTTATCTAGTTAACACTCTGCTGATTATAGTATCTGTACATTATTCATTCACTTTATATTGCCTTATAATTATTTTAATGCTCTTAAATTATTTTCTAACTCATTATTTATAATAATGATATAATTATATCATATGGACTATTATAGATTTAACAATTTGTATTTTATGATGCATAAAGCATTTTACAATTTTCTAACCATTATAAATAACACTGCAATGAATAACTTTGTACATATATATTAAGATTACGTTTAGAATTACTGTCTTAGGATAAATATACAAAAAGAGAATTACTGATTCACAGGATTTGGACATTTGAAACACTGCAGGTGCAACTTAATAACTGAAGAAACAATATCACTTCAATTCCTGCCACCCATATGACAGTGCCAATATTATAAAGAAAAAAACCCTGGATACTTTCAGGTATTGTGGTTTCCTTTAGTAATTCAAAAGTTTTGACATGTAAAAATAGTTACTAATTATATTAATTGTTTTAAGTTACATTTGTCAAATTGTGAGACTGAGTTTTTCTATAACTTACTTAGCTAATTTTATTTCCAGACATTGTCAATGTCCTTTGTGTATTTTTGCAACTGAGTTTAAATAATCCATTTGTATTACATTTTTAAATGTTAAAAAACAGTTTCAAATATTTCCCAAATCTGTTTCTTTGTTTTTCCTTTTAATTAATGATATTTTTATGTATAGGTTTCAAAATTGTTTCAGTCAACTCTATAAATATTTCATATTTTCTCCTGTAATATTTTCTCCCAGAAAATTTTATGATATAATTTTATTTATCCTCCTCTTCCTTCTTTTATATTCCATTTTTATGATAAGGTGAGAAATGTGAGAATCCTTTTTTATACAACTATTTCCTTTCTATTTATTACTGTGATTTACTTATCAAGTCTTAACATTTTTAGTGATTACCAAATGTTTTCCACTGGCCTATTTGTTGATGTTTTATAGTAATATCATGATGTTTTAAATATTATAGTGTGTGGAAAAGTTATTTTTAAAGACAGACAACAACTTAAAATGTGTACATTTAACTAGAAATTCAAGCCTTTTGAAAATGCTTTTATATTTATATTTTTAATTAAAAAAAACAAAATTACAAAACTTAGCTGTTTTTCTAAAGAATCATTACCATGAATAGTTTTATTCATTTATTAGTGCATCAAACGTTTATTTAGTGACATTCTTATGGCAGAATGAGAATACAGAATCAGTAAGATGCTACAGAAACACAACTTTTACCTTAACTTAGAAAATGTGTGATCTTCACTTTTGAGAATGTACAGGCTATTTTTTGGATATCTGAGAGTTTAGTTATAGGCATTCTGCTTAGTAAATAGCAATTACAGCTATTAAGTCTGAGCTAAATTGTATCTCCTTTTAAAAACCTTCTTTCTCCCTTGAAATATCTTTGGCATCAGCTTTCTCTTTCGGAGGAACAGAAGTTCCCAAATTACTATAATTTCAAGGTTAAGTGAAAAGGGAAACATTATATAAAAATAAAAAATCTTAGATAAAGCTCAACAACTTAGTTACAGAGGTAACTGTGAACAAGGTTGAAAACAGAATCCATTATGTTTTATCTTACTTGAAATAGCTACGTTAAAAGTATTAATTCAATAAAATATTTCTTATATTTATAAGGGAAATATTATCATGATTAAGTATGAAGAAATGGATTTTTGCTTTGAGATATACAAAATGTATTATAATAAAAAACATTCCAGATTCTTCCATTTTAAAACATTCAGAACATTGCCTTGGTAAGGAACATTGCTTTAAAAAGGCACTTCAGTGAGTATCTCTAGACGGGGGTGAAAGATAGTTCAGAATTAGAGAGATGTTTGCCAAGAGATTCACATCCCAGCACCGAAGAACAACAGATGGCAGCAGTAACATTGAAAACTTGCTGCAGATCCTGTCTGGCATGCTTTCAAAATGGCCATTTATATTTTCTAGCACAAACAGCCAACTGCTGTCTCCTTATATTGCAAGCATGGATATAGAAGAGAAGATAAAATGCAAGCATGACACTTGAATCCTCTTAACAGAGGAAAGGGATGCAACTTGAAAAGGGAAGTGTGCTGGTGATATGACTTTGCCTGACCAGATGTCTTAATTTTCTAGGATTTTCCAGGCAGTCTCCTCATTGCTGATGACCTAACATATCACCAGGTCTAAAACACTGGCAGCTGCTCTCAGGCTACTGCCTTACTTCCCACACCCTGGTCTCTGTTTCTGAGCTTGGTTTAGTAACTTCCATTTGAATTTTGCTTCTTCCCTAAAGAGGATTTCAGTCCACAGATTGTTGTTGCTAACCTCGACCATCTCTCACCTCAGGTGGGCAAACTAGAGTGAGCACATGCACAGAAAAGGTCAGGAGAAAGCAGAAGCAAGCCAGAGAGAGGTCACTGAGTCTTAGCACAGACAGGAGATAGAGGAGTTACAGTAACTGGAAAGGCTCAGAACCTCAACAGAATGGATATGATACCGAGTAACAAAGAAAGAACTTGATATGGTTTGGTTGTGTCCCTACTCAAACCTCATCTTGAATTGTAGCTCCCATATCCCCATGTGTTGTGGGAGGGTCCCAGTGGGAAGTAATTGAACTGATGGGGCGGGTTTTTCCTGTGTGTTGCTCTTGTAATACTGAATAAGTCTCACACGATCTGATGGTTTTATGGAGAGCAGTTCCCCTGCACAGGCTCTCTTGTCTGCAGCCATGTAAGATGTGACTTTGCTCCTTTTTAATCTTTTGCCATGATTGTGAGGCCTTCCCAGTCATGTGGAACTGTGAGTCAATTAAACCTCTTTCCTTTATAAATTACTCAGTCTCAGGTATGTCTTTATTAGCACCGAGAACAGACTAATACAGATCTGGTAAATTGGGCAGCCCTTCATCTCAAAGAGAGAGCTTTTACATCACTAGAGCAGAAATAAATTTCCCAGGATTTGGTGAGGACAAACAGAGGGGCCTGCCAGAAAGAATAATATAAAGCCTTGGAGAGAAGTAGCTCCTGTTCAAGCAGTTTGTAGCACAGGTTATGATGTTATTCCCTGTTCCTCTCCAGAGAAAAGAACTAGATTTTATTTATAGGGGAAGCCATATAATTGGTTGGGACATATCCTATGAGGTGTTGATTCATGGGCTTGATCTTAGACTTGATCCCTTTTATTTGCCAAATAGTTAGTCTAATACTACTCTGTCTTACCTTCAGGGATATGAAATACTGAATACTCTTCTTTGGCTAATATGAGTCAAAATAATAGGATCAGGAAATAAAATTTATCAGTAGGGTTTATACCAAAGCCACCTCATCTCCTATATTCCATATAGGTTACTTCCAGATCTGCCACTAGCCTATGTAGCAACTGCCTTTGTACAGTTCCATGAAGCATAGCTTAGCATGCAGAGTGTCATCTGGATTTCAGCTAGACAGCCTCTCTATTGTGCAAATATGGGTGGGATTCAACCTACACAACTATATGATTCATTCTGAGTACTATCATGGAAGCACCTACCCAAGACAAAAACCTAGATTGCTCCACCATGCATTATCTCAACCTATATCCAACTGGTCACCAAGCTCAACTGGATCTTTATTTCCTCCATCTGCATGTCTTGATCTGTGTTGCCATTGTCTTCACAAAACACCTCACCATTTCCCAGTAGATTGTTGCTGTACTCTCCTAACTGGTATCTCTCCCTCTAGCCTGGATTTGCAATGCACCCTCAAAGAGCAGGAATAAATTCTGTAAACTTTAGCATGGTACAAACACTCTTCAAAGTCTGATCTTTGCCTAAGGTTTAGCCTCCTCTCCCGTTGTTTACCTACATGTAGTCACACTGAGCTACTCTGTACTTCTTCAAGTGTTCTCTTTCTTGTTAAACATGTACAAATATGTTTGCACTTTGTGCTTACATTCATATTCTTTCTCTTTTTCTCTCTCGTTGTCTCTTCAAGAGTTGAATTTGAAGTGATTGAGGACATTTATAGAAGTCAATTTCAGAAATTAGAATATCTTATTATCATGCCTAAATAACTTGCAAGTTATTCTGGTACAGAGGTATCATGCACTATGCTATGGTAGTATACTGACAAAGGAAATGCATTACATGAAACATATCAAATATGCTATCAAGTCAATAAATATATATATATTTACATATTTATAAATATATATTTGAAATGGAGTCTTACTCTGTCACCAGGCTAGAGTGCAGTGGTAGGATCTCGGCTCACTGCAACCTTCACCTCCTGGGTTCAAGCAATTCTCCTACCTCAGTATCCCAAGTAGCTGGGACTACAGGCACACGCCACCACACCTAGCTAAGTTTTGTATTTTTAGTAGAGACGGGGTTTCACCTTGTTGGCCAGGATGGTTTCAATTTCATGACCTCGTGATCTGCCTGTCTCAGCCTCCCAAAGTGCTGGGATTACAGGTGTGAGCCACCACACCTGGCCAAGCCAAGAAATATCTTTAATATTTTTGACGTACAAGGAACTATGTTAGATATTATTTGCTTCAGATTTATAACCTGGTAATTAAAAACATCTTTACTGTTTCCTCAATGTTCGTCATATTCCTTAGTATTTTAAAGAATAACTCAAGTAAATAAAATACAACATATTTATAATTGTATATTTACAAAGTCTTATAATTAGGCTAAATGCCTTAGGATATTCTTGATTGATATGACAGTGTTAATATCTTCAAAGTTTAAATATGCAGTTTGCAATCATCTTAGTAATTTCTTGCATTTTACAAAGTGCATTTTTTTTGGCTTGGGAAATTACTTTCTTCTCATTAAAATGTTGCACCATTATATCCATTGACTTATTTCAGTTAAAAAAAAAAGTCCATTATTTAACAACCTGGACATAGATTAAATCTCAGGCATTTGAAATAAATATTTTCTATGCGTATTTTGGTGTAAAAGACAAGCTGATTTCAACTGGCTCAAGATTTCACAAACCATTTTTGTTACAGTGCTTTCAGATAAACTCTTAAATTAATAGACACATAGCATAAATATCTAATCCTCAGATTGTATTCAAAATTGATATGTTAGAAATTCACCTTAAAAAACAAACTAAGTCAGATATGTGGTGCATGCCTGTAATCCCAGCACTTTGGGAAGCAAAAGTGGGATGATTGCTTGAGACCAGAAGTTTGAGACCAGCCTGGGCCACATGGCGAGATTCCATCTCTAAAAAAAAATTAAAACTTTAGCCAGGCGTGATGGTGTGTGCCTATAGTCCCAGATGCTGGGGAAGACTGCTTGAGCCCAAGCAGTCTGTACTCCAGTACTCCAGCCTGGATGACAAAGTGAGGTCCTATCTCTAAAAAAGAAAAATAAATAACTAAAATTATTATTTTTAAGTCTTGCTTCTGTAAACAACAGTCCTTTGGGATCAATATGTTTTCTAAATTGCTATATTTCTGGCTCTGTACTAATTGCTGATTATAGAAAGGCAAGTAAAAATTAGCTTTTGTCCTCTGTGAGCATATGAAATGTATAAAAAGATAGATGAGTAATTATCTGTAACTGAGATTCTTAATTTTAGCCCATTTTAATTGTTAAATAACAAATAAAAGTGCATTATGTAAAACCTACACCTGAATTTGCTTGTTCACAGTAAAGACTGTCACAAATTTTGCCACAGAAACTTGAAAATGTTAATGATTCATATTCATTGTATATTGTTAACTCATTCTTCTTTTATTTATTCATTCATACTTCAGGAATTTGCTAGGTGCTTACCGGGCTTGTAAAGATGAACAGAACAACATCTGTCCACCAGGATTCGACCAAATGAAAATTACTGCAGGAAGTAGACATGGTTTGGCATGTTTCCCCAGGGGATTTAACCAACCAACCAGCTAATACCTAATATATGAAAGCCAAGTACATACATTGTCCTGTACTTTGCAGCAGGGAGAAACAAGGTCTGTATTTCCTAACCTAAAATAGCCTTAAAATTTGGCTGAAGGCCCAAGTGAATATGGATGAAACACTTTAGAAAATAATTAACACTTTCAAAGGGTGAAATGAGTTTCTTTCTGGTGTTAGAAAAATATTACCATACTAAATGTGAGCAAATGTTTAAAGATCTATTATTTTATACACTACGGCCCTCCCTCAATATCAACAAACTATCTTACATGATGCAGGCCTCTTCCCACCCCTCCAACGTCCTTTCTGTTTGATAAGAAAAGACAGTAATTGAATGAGTTTGTATTTAAACCTGTTATACTTTGTTTTTAATACATCATTTATAGATTTATTTTTCTTTGCATGCATTTCTCCCAATTTGTACAGGTACCTGTTTGCAATGTTACAGTAACCCTGAATTTGAACGTCAACTTTCTAGAATTCAAGAAATTTTGCAAAATTCTAGGTTATATGAAATCTGTGTCCTGGTTTATCTTGTGCACTACTGTGTCCCCAGTGCTATATACTGTAGGTGTGGATATTTGGTGAATGAATAATGAATGAATTCCGGGGTAAGAAATATTCGCAAAATTATAATTTTCTTTCTTTCCATTATGACAACTCTTTAATTTAGAGTGAGTGAGTGCTTTATGGGGAATGTACTCTGCAGGATAGTGATTCTGTATATTCTGTCTATGTTTAAAAATGAAAATAAGAAAAGGAAAAATTGCACAAGAAATGTAGCCTATTAACAGGTGAATTTTATGGACTCTGATTAATATACTGTTTTCAGTTAACATTTGTTTTGAATTAAATTACTGGTCAATTGAGCATGCTGAGTAGTGAATATTTATCACAGAATCAATTGCTGAACTTTCAATGCTTTACAAATTAAAATTATCAACATTAATCAAAGAGTTATGCATTTTAGCAAGATAGGGCTAATAATGTACCTTCAAGGAATCCAATATAACTCTATTCTGAAGTCAACATTAAGGGCCAAAGTAAGGTTACTACTATTACTATATTCGACTGAGCTTTTCCATCCCAAAACAGCAATAGAAATTACAGATATTATTTCTATGATCTTGAACCCTTTAAGCACATACTATAAGTAAAGTCTGCATTAATTAGCTATGTTAGCAATCAAGTCTATTTCAAAAATGCATTTTAAATGTAAACTATATACTTTGGAATTATATTGTATCATTTCCCAATATCATATTTGAGTAAAAAGCTAAAATTTATGTCTGTTTGCACATATTCACACACACACACACACACACAGAATACAGCACAGCACAGAAGTACTTCTGACACCTTGCAAAACACCATTCATCTTTCACTTTTATTGTTAGAGTTTGAAAGTGAAAAGATAGATCCCATGAAAAGACTGTAATGGAATTTTCACATCTTTTTGACTTTTATCTTTGAAGTCAATGAATTTTAGAAACATGAAAGCAACTATTATAGTAGCTCTTTGTATCACTTTAAAGATGGGTCATAAAGACAGTGGTATGATGTGTCAACTATAGCAGTTTTTGTGCCTGAAAAACTCAAAATATTTTTTAAAATATATAAGGTATCAATTTTAACCAGAACCTACAAAAGAAGTGCTCAGGGTTACTCTGTAATGAGGTTCACGATATACTGGCAACAAAGTTCTATTTAGCACTGATGGCACCATGATCACTGAGAAAATGTTCCAAAAAGCTTATCATATACTTTACATTAATCTAACAACTTGGAATCATTTAAGACAAAATTTCTGTGGTGACATCAGGCATCTTCAGGCAATATGGTTAATGTTAGTAGAAAAGGTTTTAAATTCAAACAAGCTTAAATTAGAATTTGGATAAACTGCTTAACACTTTTGAATTTTTTATTGCTTAGTATTATACCATCCACAATCATTTGTAGTACTAAAATCAAAGAAGTATGTGTATAGGAACACTTTCAATTTAATTCAACTCTCTCTATATATATGTATAATTCAACTTTATATATATATGTATTTGGGTAGGGGGAGGAAGTCATATACAAAGTATAGTAGCAATTGCTTGATTCAGGGCATACTGGAGATAAGAGAGATAGATAAACCTAGAAAATGATTCTAATTTTGCAACAAGGCGATAGAGGTAAGTTAATAAAATATGCAAACAAGATCATATAAAAGTCAGGCAGTCCAGTGTAGAAGAGAAAGAGCTTAAATCCAAGTATGAGAGGTAGGTAATTCTAAGTAGATTCTGAAGGCAGACCAAAAGCTTAGAGCTTTAGGATATTAGCCCATCTGGTGATCAAGGTTTAAGTTAAAGAGGAATGGAAGATGAAGTTGGACAGATACACTGAATCCCTCGGATGACAAATTATTCTTTATGAGTTAGATGTGGTGTCTAAGGAAGTACTGTCAACAGGATGGATGTATACTGCCTATCACAGGTGTCAACTTACACATGGTGAGGAGGCAGAGGGGAACCAACTAGTATCTCATCAAACCTTGAGTTGTAATTTCCATTCTTGATCCTGTAACTAACTGGTACCTTCAAACTGAATGAACATTACAAAAATCATTCATAATAGTAAACTTAAAAATCAGCATCCAAACTAATAAAAATAACTGCAGTGAAGTTTATTTCATCTTAAAAATAAGGAAAAGAAACCTCTACAGAGTTAAATACAGTATATTTTTGACAAGCCTACATATTCAGAGGCTTTATAGATTAGTTTTTGATAAATCAGAAATACCAGCATGCCTGTTTAAACAAAGCAAAGAGCTGTGGTTCTCATAATATGCTAAAATGGTGGCTTTAAAAATATGTTAAAATGGCCATCTGAATGCTTTCATAATAATTATAACATTACTTTATGGTCTAGCATGTATTGTTTTCCTTGTATGTCCCACCTGTATTCACTTATTTTCTCTACTTGAATTAAAACCTCAGAAGAAAGAAATCTGAACTTACAAATTGGTTGAAGTCCATAAATTTACTTTTTTGGGAAAAGGGGAAGAGAATGGTGGTATGGAAAAAAATGGTAAAGTGATTGACTAAATACCAAATATAAATTACCTGACCTGCCATATTTGCAAAGACAGTGCAAGGCACAAACATTCCTATTATGTTGATTTCACACATGGAGAATAGAATCCTTTCATAATCCCAAACACTAAGAGATCAATGACACCTATTAGCAATAAACTGTACAGTTCCTAGTGAAAGGTCCAAAGCTAAAATTACTAATCCAAATGCTGATAAGAGAAGATGTTTGGGGCTTTAATAAATGTTTGCATGTGTCAGTGTTTTCTTGGATCCTGTCTTTGCTAGTATGATATGTCTACTTTTGGTCCCATTATACAGTGACGTGGGACACACAGTGATTTTCCAGCTCACACTCTCCAATTCTGGGTAGGCAGCCCATCTTCAAATTCTCTGGGGACCCTGTAAAAGTATGTATTTGCTGCCTAAGGTAGGCAAGACATAGAGAGCTGCTGTGGTCAAAAGAATAGTAGGATTTAAATAGAGTTCCAGATTAGAGGTTTGCTTATTTTAGTTGTTTCCTGATCTTCTCTCTTAAGAGGACAAAGAGAGAAGAAAAAAGTAGAATGAAGTTTTTTTTTTAATTTTTCCTTTCGAATGAGGACACTATTAGCAGCATCTGTGATTTTATACAATAGTGCATGTCAACAAACTAAGGGAAGGTGAAAGTGAAAGGAAAAATCGCAAGACCAATGTGATCACTGGGTCTTCCCTCTGTCCACTCAGCTGAGATAATACTGTTTGCAGTGATAATCTATTCACACATTCTATAATAATAGTGTTTTATTCTTTGTTGGAAAGACATTTGGAAGGAAAAGACAATAATTGAATGAATTTTATATTTTAGACTGTTATATTTTGTATATGTCATTTATACACTTATTTTTCTTCACATGCATTTCAGAACAGCTAATTGATTTTAATGTATTATATATATATTATTTGAATTGTATAGTTAAAACAATAAAGTCTTGCTAACAAAAATTATAAAAACCATTATGTTAAGTGAATAAGAAGCATATAAAATTGAATGACCCTCATAAGTTATATGAGTTCATTCATAATATATACGATATATCACATATATATCATATATATGAAGAAACACTAGAAAGGAAAAGAAAATGGTAGCATCAATTACGCTTGGAAGAGAGGTGTGTTGCTTTTAATTTAGCAAAAGCTTTCTGTGATACTGTTCTCTGATACTCCTTTTGCAATAAACAAAATAGTTCATATTAATTATGTTGATCTGTAAGTGAAGATTCAAATTAATCTGCTATAATTTGCTATTATTATAATTTATCTGTGAAACTAGGACAAATAAATAGATCCCTAATTGAATCTAAAATATATATAGACCCATAAAAATAATTAGCTGGCCATGTTATTTCTAAAACACTGAAGGAATATGTACAGAAAAAAAAAATCAAAAGAAGAAAATTAACTTCATAACTTATATTTTATGAACCACTATTTCTAGAGAAAGACAAGAAGGTTAGAGCTGACATTTTATAATTGTCTCCTTGACCACTGCTAGATTACGACTCACTAACATTGCTGTCATTTTTTTTTAAGTCAAATGACATAAAACCAAGCATTAATTCCCACCCAGGTTACAACCCCATCTCTGAAATACTCATTTCTTGCTGTACATTGCAATTTCCAGGGTGGTTACTTTGGTAACATCTAGACTCTTTGGGGTTCCTTCTGAATGTGTCCAGTGACTTTCCCTACTCCTCTGTGCTATACAGGACAAAATATACATGCGGATACCAACATAATCTTTAATCCTCTTTTAGGCTGTTGATTTTCAGCTAGAAGTTTGTTTTCTAGAATTAGACCATACATGTCAAGGTCTGTTACAAAATCAGTTCTCATAGAAAATTTATGTATCTTGGCAGCTCAGCAAAGAAATCCTTGATTTCAGTGAGATCAATGGAACCATTTTTAGAAAATCACTGCCAGACCTGAAGCTAATTTTCTCTAATTCTACAACATCTGTAAATCTCATATAGAAGTCTGGATTTTAATCAGCCCTGCAGCCTAACAAATGGCTAGTGATGCTTAAAGAAAATAAACACCAAAAACTATTTGACAGGAAAACCACAAAAATAACATAAAAGAGCAATATGGGCAACAGGCTCCAGAAAATCTATTGTTTCATTGACAGTTTTAAAGACTTCATAGGCAGGTAATTCAAAAATAGGAAAAAGTGTTGGTGTCACATAGGGTGTCTTCTTCATGAAAGATTAGTTTTTACTACGATGAAAGAAACCCAGTGAAACCACTGGGATCCCAACACATAGATAAGGACATGTAACGATGGAAAGAAGTGATAATAGAGGAAAGAATAAAATGCAAAGTGAATCTGTACCACAGAGGGGCTGCAGAAATGCCGGCAGTAGAATATATATATCTTTCCAAGTCTTTAATTCTAGCCAACTTCCAAGGCTGGTTAAATGAAAAGATCCCTCAGTAATGATTAATCCCCTTAAATAATGTTTACTACTGTATGACTTCTCATTAGGCATACAAATTTAAGAGGTTGCAGGTAAATAGTATCCACATTGTCCAACCAGACTGTCACAAATTCACTGTGATAAAAATACTGGTAGCAATAAGTATGTGTGCTGTGCAGCCATACTCTTGGAAGGAACAAGACCTGAGCATTTGGGCGTAAAGAATCAAATAATAAATATGTTATTATTTAAAATGCTGCATATGTTTTATAAATGAAATGAATTTTATTTGCATTTTTCACATAATTGCCTAATAATACACATCCCAGACATTCTTGTAAAGTTGTCAATAAAATTTTCAACACTAGTAAATAGAGAACATATGCTTCAAGAAGAGACTCCTATTAACACAAATGTAAACAAAGCCAGAGTCAGTGTTTTCTTTTATGCAATTTTGTTAGCAATATTACTTATACCAATTCATTAGTTAAAATGAGCCAGGAACTATCTGAACATTTTATAGGCATAATCTAATTTAATCCTCTCAATAATCCTGCAAGGGTAAACATCGTTGTTAATTATTTTGCAGAAAAGGATACAAGCTTGGAGAAGTGAAGTAACTTACCGAATCTCGGCTAAGATTTACAAAATGGCTGAGCAGGCAGGGAAACCCAGCTTTTGCATTCCTAAGCTTGTACTTTTAATTTCTATGCCACATTGTCGCTGACAAATTTACAGAACTCAAAACCCACTGCTGAATGAGTCTGGATGACTTAGTTGTAGATCACCAATTGGCATTATTATCAAGATGCATTTTAGTCAACATTTGAGTTTGCAAACCAGCTAGTCTCTTTCTTGTAGTTATATCTCCTCATCCTCCTTTGCCAAAATCTTGTGTTCCCAAATAATCTGTTCTTGGCTCTACTCAAAATTTTTAGCCTGTCCTTTTTCCTAAGTGCCAGTTTTCCATTTCAAACTGCCTGCCTGACATCTCCTCCTGAATGTTCAGCCCACACACAATATGTTTCTTACTGAATTCATCTTCTCCCTTCCCAAATCCATCCCTTCTACTACATCTTCTATTTCTGCTCATCATTTTCACAATCACTTTAGAGGGAAAGAAACTAGTGTGAATTGCCACTATAGTAAGCTGTATGATTATTTACAAATATTCTATCTACTTTCCCTTTTTGTGAATTATACATATTTATCTCATGACTTTTGGCCTCGGCCATGTGATGTGTTTTGGCCAATAGAATATGAACATACACGGGATATGCCAGAACCTTTAAGGGTCAGTGTAAGTTTCTGCTGCCTTTTTTGCCCTTCCCCTCTGTCTTAAGTAAAGACATCCCAAACAGGGGTTGCTTCTTCAGTCTGGGTCTAGTTTTAAGAAAACAAATCAAGTCAAGTCACAGCAGGTAATTCACAGCTGTGCCATGTATTGTGAATAAGGAATAAATGCTTATTACTGTAAGCCACTGACATTAGAGGGTTACTTGTTACTGCAAATACAGGTTTTTTTTTTTTACTCTCACTTTAATATCAAATCAGCTGCATTTTGCATTAGTTCTATATTTAAAATATATCGTCTATACTTTATTTTTATAGGAACACAATCTAATTATGTTGATTTTTACCCATCCCTTTGATGATGGCAATTCTTTTTATATTTCTTTTTCTCTTTTTTTATTCTAACAAGATGATTCTTTCTGAAGTAAAATTTTATCATTTTACTCTTCTATTCAAACATCGTAAATAATTTTCCAAGAGGAAAGAAAAGATCTCACAGAAGACTAAGTAATCAATAATATCAAAGAGTGCTGATAGGTCAAGTCAGGAGAGAAATGAAAATTAAACAATGAATTTAGTAACATCGATTTTCTATCAATGAAAGCCATTGCCAATCTTAATAAGAAAGTCATTGATTAGTTTAGTAAAAACAGTTTTAGAAGAGTGATGGGGTAAAACACAGAATGGATTGGATTCAACAGACAACAGAGAGAAATTGATGATAGCAAGGTAACTTTAAAAAATATTTCAAGGGATTTATTGCAAAGGAGAGCAGAGAGAGAGAGAGAAAGAGAGAGAGAGGGTGGTGGCTCAAGGGCAATATGGAATGGGGGGGTGTTTGGGGTTTGTCTACTTTGTTTATGGTGAATATGGAATGGGGGGGTGTTTGGGGTTTGTCTACTTTGTTTGTGGTGAAAGAGAAACTTCAAAATGTTGGTGTGCTGATGGGAATGACATAGTAAAGACCAAAAAAAAAAAAAAAAAAAAAAGTTGGGTGATACAGGACAGTTTAGAAATAACTGGAGCTATAACTTTGATCACAGAGAGGGAATGGGTTCCAGTGCCTAACTGGAGAGTTTAGCCTTTTATATTTAACTGAGACAGTTCATACACAGTAACAGGAGGTAAGACTGATATAAGTGTAAACTATCAGTAGGGAGGTAGCTGGGATGATGAGACTGGTATTTGGATTTCTTCCATTTTCTCAGGGAAACTGTAAACATGCTAACTGAGAAGGGGAAAGAAAGACTGGAAATTTGAAGAGAAAGAATAGTTGTGAATTACTCGTTAAAAGAATGACAGAGTGCAGCAGGGAAATGTAGGATTTCTGTGCACACCACTAGTCCACTTGAGATTACTAGTCATGAACGTACTATGAAATCAGTCTGCATGATATTTATAGTTTTCTACAATCACATTCAGCTGGGCAGGAGCACAGTAGATGAAATGTTGGTTTTAACTGAAGTTGAGATTTTTCTAGTCAAATAAGCAAAAGAGAAAGGGGTAGTGGAGTAGAAAAAATATCCAAGAAAGGTTTTTTGTTTGGCTGGTTATTTTTGATAGATCATGGAACCTAACTTGTAAAAAGAAATATATCACAACTCAGCAAGTATTTAGGATTCTGATGAGTTAAGTATCAATGAATTGCAGGTACTGGTCAGATTATATTATTCTTGGAGCCAGAATAAGAAAGGGAGTGAACTGGAAAAATAGGGGTAGTTGTTAGACAGCATGATACTCAACCCTGCTTGAATGGAGAAGGTGAAGTTTTCACTAAGGACAAGTTCCAGGGTGTGACAGTGGGAGTGTGTGACTAAAGTATGAGTAGAATGGAAGGCAAGATCATTAAAGGATAAGGTGTCAAGGTTCTGAGAAGCGAGGCTATGGGTCAGTGGATGTGGATATCACAATCAATTACAGTAAGAGTAGTGTTAGAAAGTCACAAAATATTAGAGTTAAAATCTTGAATAACCCAGGGAGAGTAACTTAAGTTTCTTGAAATGATAACAAGGAGGGATAGCAGGTGGTCTATACTGATGGTAGGAAATTTGTTATGGTTTGAATGTTTGCTCCCTCCAAACTCACATTAAAATTTAACCCCCAGTGCAGCTGTATTAAGAGGTGAAACCTCTATGAGGTCACTGGGTCATGAGGGCTCTGCCCTCATGAATGTATTAACCCATTCATGGATTAGTGGGTTAATAGACTAATGGGTTAGTGTGTGAGTAGGTCTGTTATCAAAGCCAGTTTGGGTCTCTCTCAGCTGCCCCTCAGCATGTGATGCCCTGCACTGCCTTGGGACTCTACAGAGCATCCCCACTGTAGAGTAGCAGTGTAGCAAGAAGGCTCTTCAGATGCAGTGCTCAACCTTGAATTTCTCAGCCTCCATAACTCTAAGAAGTGAATTTCTTTTCTTTATAAATTATTCAGTTTCAAATATTCTGTTACAAGTCACAGGAAATAGACTAAGACAGGCTTCAACATAGGCATTTCTTCAGAGGGGAGGTGATGATGAAAGTGGACATTTAACCCACCCCCAGGTCCAGGAGGAAAAGAATGTCGACAAGGAATACAGGGAGTCTTCAGGGGAGAGGCAAGTTTCAGTGAAAAGAACAAAGGGAAGGGCTAATTTCAAGAAGAAATTACTAACAGAGGCACTTCAGCCAACAGTGGATTATGAATTCTAAGCAGCATATTGAAAGGGTTTCAGCTATTGGGAAGAAATGAAAAACGTGATTTAAAAGTAGAGAATTCAGAGGGCTATAAGTTTGTGGGGGTACGGGTATCGGGAATAATCTTTTCTCCTAAAAAGTTGATATATGTCAAAACATACCTTTTCAATTAACTATGTTCTATTGAAATGCTAATGGTAGGAGAGCTATATCACACAGTGATTTTGTTTAACAATAGACTAACAGAAGTCATACATAGCGTGCCTAAAACCAAATACCAAAATATTCAATGCTGACTACCTTCAAGTGAAAACTTCTGAGAAAAATCAGTTTTTCACTGATCTGAAACAACAAGATGTTCCAAAAACATGCGCACAGATATTTCCAAAACGGGTCATAAATTGACAAAATAACAAAATAATTCCTCAGCCCATATATTTATATTTGAAAATATAATGCATATGCCTGTATATTAATATATGCCCTCAAGCCATATATTAGTCTGTTCTCATGCTGCTAATAAAGACATACCTGAGACCGGGTAAGTTATAAAGGAAAACCATTTAATTGACTCACAGTTCCACATGGCTGGGGAGGCCTCACAATCATGGCAGAAGGCAAGGAGGAGCAAAGCCACGTCTTACATGGTGGCAGGCAAGAGGGCTTTTGTAGGGGAACTCCCCTTTATAAAACCATGAGATCTCATGAGACTTATTCACTAACACAAGAACAGCATGGGAAAGACCCGTCTGTGTGATTCAATTATCTCCCACTGGGTCCCTCCCATGACAAGTGGGAATTATGGGAACTACAAGATGAGATTTGGGTGGGGAGACAGCTAAACCATATTAGCCAGGGAATGAGATCAATGAAAGAACACCCAGGAAAAGATCTACTTAAAAGTCTTGTTTTGGGAATGTTTGGCATTTCATATTGAAAGTTTATCTTCGTGGTGTGAGTAGATTCAGAAATACACAGTGTGAGCTGCAAAGGGAAAGAGGCAGTTGAGTGTGGAAGGCTCAGCACTGAGGATCCCTAACTCCAGGGAAGATCAAAGCCTTAGACCCTTAACTTTGAAAAGGGAGAAACTTCATTTCCACAGAGAAAGAACAGCATAACACCTCAGATGAGCCTCTCTCCCACTTCCAGATTTGCCCCTGCCTACTTATATGGGTAAATAGATCTAGGCCAGAGTTTTAGGGAAAAAAGCAGCAAGAAAGAAAGAGAGAGGAAATGGTGACAGCCTGCAAGAGACTGCCAGCGAGATGGACAGCTGACTCAAGCTGGAAGGAGCATCCACAGCACAGCACACCTCCCCGACTCATCTGTTGACATTCACGTGCTGTAAAGGGTTGCAATCCGGGGCCCTCAAGCCATGCTGAGCACCAAGACCTTCATCTATACTCAGCCTTCACTGGGCTCTCCATGAGCTTTACAGTACTGAACTACCAGGTTCATTAGTTGTACCTACACATGGAGAATCATAAAAGGCCTAAGAGTGCCTATTGACTCTGACCAATAGAGATTCTTTCAAGAAAAGAATATTCCTGGTAGTCAGAATAATCAACCTCTCTATCTCTTAACGTATTATCACGCTGTAGTTCATAAGATGCTAGAGTTGTTATAACAACAGACCTAACTGAATATTGAATATATACATTAAAGAAAGACTCAAAAGACTTTTATAGCCTGATAGGTTTTTCTCCTAAAAAATTAATAAATCAAATTCTGACTTCTCTATTTCCTGTCTTATGCCTTTTCTGTTCATACCTGCTAGCTTGTCAAATGGATACAATCTCTAAAACACACTGGACTTCATTTATGATGACTAAATTGCCTGTGGTTGACAGGATTTTGAATTAGCCTACTTGTCATTATCAAATGCATGTGCTCAGCTAAATAAAGTCATAAGACAAGCAAGTTTGAGGTAATTAGATGGTGTTGATTGTACCTGCAGTATGTACTTCACTTTCATGATTAATTCTGCATTGAAGGCTACACATACTATTGTATTTCACAACACAGAGCATCAAATAAGAATAAAGAGTCCAGGGTACCTCATGACTACCAGTGTCAATTTGAACACTATTATCTCACCATGAGTAAATGGTCCAATATCTTAGAAAAACTCCAAAACAGCAGCAGATCAAGAGTTCTGATCTATTTCAGATAGAAATTAAACTATAATGGGAAAAAGTAAAGTCTAAAAGTCATAATCAATACTGATACCCACTGTGTTAATGAGTTTCTGTCATTGCAATAACAATGGAATCAAAAGGGTAGGAAAAGTATCTCTCGAAATTGTGGTGATTAAGTCTTTAATCCAAAGAGAACATTTATGCAGGTGAAAATTTATTTTAAAAGTATATTTCAAGATAGAAAACTTGTAAAAGTTAATTTAAGGCTCACAAAGGGGTTTTTAATGATCTTTGGAAAATGAGAGAATGCTTGACCTAGTCTTTCTCTTCTCTTGCTAAGGGGACATGATACTTTCATTTTCCACTTTCTACTAGCCCTTTGTACTTTTATGCTTTGTACTTTTATACTTTGTGTGTCAGTCAGACCACATGAGTACCTACTATGCAAGAGATAAAACTTTTAAGTTAGAAACAGTGTAAACTATACCCTATCCCCAAATTATTTTTGTCTAAAATGCCAGGTTTAAGAATGTCTAGATGGCTATAATTTAAGATTTTATTGTCAACAGAATGGGTGGGGAAGAGGGTGACAAGTTCACAACATACTAAAATATAGACAAATACATTTTTATATTTATATATTAACTCTCCATGCTTCAGTGGCCTCATTTACAAAATGCAGGATACAATATCTACAATTATGAACACAAGGAACTTAACACAGTATCTGTCATACGATTACTTAAACACATATAAGTGACCTTCATTTTCTTTACTGTCCTATGTAGGCAAGAGAGTAGCCATTATTTATCATGCATGGAATCGGTAGAAACTTCATTTAGAGGGTAGGCCTAATCAGTTGTACAGTGTTCTCCTTGGATATGGTTCCATTCCAGATATAAGACCAGGGCATTGGGGTATCTAGCCATTCTCTAAATAAAGAAGCCTTCTGTTTGTTGTCTTATTTGTAAATAAGTGAGTTTTCAAAAATTAACTGATTTCTGACATCTGCTAATAATTTTTTCTATGAAGAGAAGAAAACGATTTGTGACTGACACTGTATAATATACTTATGGTGTGCTATCTTATGTATTCTTTATAATCATCCTTTTAAAGTAGGTTTGGGATTGTGAAACAGTTATCAAATACCAAATAAAAAATATCAAAAAATACTGCCTCCTTTTGCTGATAAAAATGTTATCAGTCATGAAAATAATGAATGCATCAATGGCAGGCTAATAAAACTTCAGAGATAAGAAATAATCATGCTTTGTTTTAAAGCACATTTCTTTCAAAATTTATGATTCTAGCCTATTTTTTTCCAAGGCATTTCCAGCTAGCTAAGCTATAAATCTAAGTCTTTATATCTAAAAATCTCATACTGTCTTTTCATTTAAAAATAAAAAAAGACATCTTTAGAATTCTTGTGCTAGCTCATCCTTGTGCTGGATGTAGGACTCAATGGCACATCAGTTCTTCATGCTGTGACAGTTCTAGCTACAAAAGGTGTGACACTTCCTAACACCAAGGTACATTCACAGCTGGAGTTTTCAAATAACAGTTTTATTTTGGAGTCAATTCTGAGTGCTGCTAGGGCATAGGAGGATGTTATTTGTGTATAAGCCTTTTGATCTATTTAAGGAATCACAAAGTTAAGTGGTTATAAACCAGCAAAATATTTGCTAGAAATATGATCAAAATAATATTTTTCTTTATAATTTGATTTTTCTAAACACTGCTTCTCTCTTGCTAAAGTGGTTAAGTATTCAGATGATTTCACTATGCCACATTATCTTCTGGGTGTTTTGAAGGGAGGGGAAAGCAAATCTCAGAGTCATCTTTCCATGGAGAACTGTCTCCATGCAGTTCTAGTTGTCTATTATTGTGCTGTGAGGTTATTGAGAGAGAATCTATGGCTTTAAATTTAAGAGTGGAAAGAGTGAAATGCAACTCTCATACTTGTTACTTGACCTCCTAGAAATTAGGTTTGATGTAGAGCAAAGAGAATGAGAATGTCACTGTTTGAACTGTGTACCTTCCAAAATTTGGTTGTTGAAATCCTAACCCTAAAACCTCAGAATATGACCTTACTTGGAGATAGGGTCTTTGCAGAGGTAATCAAGTTAAAGTGAGCTCACTGGAGTGGGACCTAATCTAACATGACTGACGTTCTTACTGAAAGGAGAAATTTGGACACAGACACACACAGGGGAGACAATGTGAAGACACAGAGAAGTCAGCCAACTACAAGACAAGAAGACATAATCCCTCCCTCATGGCCCTCAAGAGAAAAGAAGCCTACCAAAGCATGGATTTCTAACGTCTAGCCTCCAGAAGGGCGAGACAATATGTTTCTGTTTTTTGTTTTTGAGACAGAGTTTTGCTCGTGTTGCTCAGGCTAGGAGTGCAATGGCACGATCATGGCTCACTGCAACCTCTGCCTTCTAGGTTCAAGCGATTCTCCAGCCTCAGCCCTGCAAGTAGCTGGGATTACAGGTGACCACTACATGCCCAGCTAATTTTTGTATTTTTAGTAGAGATGGGGTTTCACCATGTTGGTCAGGCTGGTCTCAAACTCCTGACCTCAGGTGATCCACCTGCCTCAGCCTCCCAAAGTACTGGGATTATAGGCATGAGTCACCACACCTGGCCAATATGTTTGTGTTGTTTAAGTCACCCAATCTGTAGTACTTTGTTATAAAGTCCTAGCAAACTAATACAGACAATCAATGTTAAATTTAAGAGTCTAACAGTTACGATTTGGATTTGTTTCAGCACCATGGGAGTCAGCAAACTATGGCCATGGAACAAATCCACAGTGTACACTGTTACTTAAGAATGTTTTTTACATTTCTAAATAGTTAGAAAAATTGAGGACAATCTGTTTTCTCTCATTGTGTAAACAGATACACAATATCTCGATTTTACCTCTTGGCCCATAAACCTTAAAATATTTATTGTCTGGGTCCTTTACGAAAAAAGTTTGTAAACTCTGGCCCAGATAAGAATCAAGCTGAGTTGAAATCCAACTTAATTTAATTATTGAAATTTGGGTTAACTTTATTGAACTTTCATATTTTTATTTGTGGAACAGAGCTTTCTAATGATGTTCCTTATTTTACAGAATTAGTATCAAGGAGTAAAACAAAAAATGAAGAATATGAAAAAGCTTAAGAAATATGGAAACGTCCATACATATAATTGTATTTTTTCAGAAAATATTTGTATAAATTACATATACAGCAAATATTAGAAGTCTATCATTCACTCAACACATTTTCTAAAATCAGAGATGAATTCTTCGATGTTTTAGACACAATCCAAAGATACTTTAAGCAGAATTTCCACAGTAAATTGCCATCAGATATCCTAGCATTATACTTTGCTATTTAAATTTATTAATATCTTGGTCAAAATATTTTAAAATTACCACAAGCTAGAAAGCCTTGAATTTCTTAAGCAAGCAAAAACAGGTAGTAATATTTTGGATTATATGACTTTTATAGACTTTCATACTTAATAAATTCTCCTCCATAATGATTTCAAATGTTAATACCCTAGCTACATGCTTTTTACACCTGTGTTTTTTAAAAAAGCTCTCAAAAGAAAGCATGCCATTCATTCATTCATTTACAAAAACATTTATTGAGTACTAATAGTGAATCAGGCCCTGTGCTAGATGCAGAGACTATAAAGTCAGAAAAGACATGAAATAAATACTTTCAAAATAATATGGGAAACATTAAGATACACATGATGGCATAGGGTTTCAGGACATCACATGTATATTTTGTGATGAGAACTGCATTTGATTCTGGGAGTCCCTATCTTTGAGTATTTCATAGGTTTCTGGAAAAGACAGACACAGAGTCCTCAATATAATATGGCAAATTATAAGATTGACGCACAACTACTGCACAGAGAAGGAGCACTGAGTCTATGAGGTTTTGAGGAGAGTTCACAGAGAAGACAACGCCTGAAGTGAGTCTTGGAGGATAAACAAGAGATATGAAGGAAGCCAGAATTGGTATTCCAGGTTGAGTATGGGATTTCAGGCATAAGGAATGCCATGGAATAGCAGGTTTCAGGATGGTGGTGGATATCAACAAATAGTTACACATTTTCATATTGTAACCTGTGACACTGGGCAAACCAAGAGATAAAGCAAGCCTGTGTGCCAGATGCCAGGATGCTCAGATTGGGAAAACAAGAAGGGAGAGAGTAGAGAAAAAGGGCATTGGGAATTCCATAGAGTAAGCTTATTAAGAGGTAAGTAAAGGCTTAGGCTGTGACAATGCTTCTTTGGCATCTGGGATTGTTTCAGGATGTCCTAACCTGTTCAATCTACTTGACTCTTGGGAACTTTGCAGAAGCTTCTTTCTCTCCTACTGGATTTGAACCTTGAATTATGTAGGACTGAGAGTGCATTGTTGTAATCAAAGGAGGGCCTCATATTTCATGTTAGTAGTCATGAAAATAATGAATAGATCAATGGCAGGTTAATAAAACTTTGGAGATAGGCAATAATTTGTCTTAAAGCACATTTTAAGCTTTGTCTTAAAGCACATTTCTTTAAAAATTGATGACTGTGGACTAGTTTTCCCCAAAACGGTTTCAGGTAATTAAGCTATAAATCTAAGTCTTTATATCTAAAAATCTCATACTGTCTTTTCACTTAAAAAAAAAAAAAACCCTTTAGAATTCTTGTGCTAGTCCATCTTTGCACTGGATGTAAGACTCTATAGCCCCCAAATCCTATCTAGGAAAAATACCACAGCCAGGCCAAGAGATAAAGTTAATCAAATACTGTTCTATTCAGCCACATCCAATTCCATAGTAACTATGGGCTTCTCACTTATGCAAACAATACATACTTTTTTTTCTTAAGTTGTTTTTAATATGATTTTCTGTCACAATCTAAAGAGTACTATTCTTGTAACTGTTAGTTTCATTCATCTTATAAATATAAAAATGAGGCCAGGAGAGCTCACTTTCCAGAATCACACAACCAACCAATGGCTTAGATGGGATCATAAACCAGGAATCTAAAATCTAAATCACCTTTCTGTGATTAATTATGTTAGATTACTTCTCACAACACTATGTTTTCTTCACATGTGTACTGCTTACAATGATGTACGGACTTGCAGTCAGTAAGCATGTGACAAATACACAGGGAAAGTAAAGGATCAGTGATAGTCCTGATCAGGTAGACTGACACCAGGTTGCCAAGATTACAGGATTCAACAAGGGAAAAAAGTTCTCAATATTTAATTAACCTGTTTCAGCCCTCAAGTGTACAGTGTGTCCCGTCCAGATTACCTTTCTTTTTTTCTTTTCCCAGAGGAAACTCTCCAGTCTTTTGCTAAAATAGAAAAAAGACAGATATCTACTATTTCAAGAGTTGGGTAGGGGACCTGGAGGTCTGACCACTTCTTAAAAAGCTTCTGATCCAATTCCTCCTGTTTTTTCTTCATATTCATCCCTACATCTCAAATCAGAATTAGTAGAATACCAAATGCCAATTGGCATTGGAATACTCATTCTGTCTTCCGTCATATCTTCGTTTGTTTGTTTGTTTTGTGACAGAGTTTTGCTCTTGTTGCCCAGGCTGGAGTATAATGACGCGATCTCTGCTCACTGCAACCTCCACCTCCCAGACTCAAGTGATTCTCCTGCCCCAGCCTCCCGAGTAGCTGAGATTACAGGCGCGAACCACCACGCCTGGCTAATTTTTGTATTTTTAGTAGAGATGGGGGTTTCACCATCTTCGCCAGCTGGTCTCGAACTCCTGACCCTCAGGTGATCCGCCCACTTTGGCCTCCCAAAGTGCTGCGATTACAGGCATGAGCCACCGCGCCCAGCTATATCATGTCTTTTACTTATCCTCCAAGACTCACTTCAGGTGTTGTCTTTTCTGTAAACTCTCCTCAAAACTTCACAGGCTCAGGGACCCTCCTCTACGCCCTAGTTGTATGTCAATCTAATAATCTGTGATATTATTTTTGAAGACTCTGTGTCTGTCTTTTCCAGAAGCCTATAAAATATCCAAGAATAGGCACTGTGTTCTACTATTTGATCCTAAAATTCCCAAGCCTTTTTGGGGTTCCTGTAGTATAAATTGCCTCCTTCTTGACTTTTCCCACAGTGTTCTCAGTGCTTTTGTGGGCCTGCTAAATCAGTTACGATTCTTCTTCACTGTTACCACTTTCATAGCATTATTGCTATTATTTCCTTTTGTATTCTGGACTATACAGATTTCTACATTTAAGACATTTTTTCAATAATATATTTGTACAGTTTCAGAAGCAGTGAAGCTAGTATAATATTTGAGTATGAATATATCTCTGCTATAAAATCGTCAACTGTTCAACATATTCCACAAATTTAGTATTGAATTGAAATTTGAACAGCATATCTATTAGTTTTCACTATGATTAACCTGTTCTAGTCACTAGCTTGTGATCAAGAGTGAAGCTGGAAACAATTTCAAAATAATTAAAATATTATTGACGTCATTATTTTTATGCACTTAAAAAAAAAAATCTTCACCTGGGTATAAATCCCAGCATCTGGCGTTTACTAGTGGTTTAACCTTAAGAAAGTTTTTCAGTCTCTTGTGCATTGCATGCCTCATTTTCAAAAAGGCAATGATTATAGTATCAAACTCAGAAGGTTGTTATGGGAATTAAATTAGCAATATGTGTGGCACCAACCATTCAATATGGAAACTATTATTATAAATAATTTTATTTTTACCTAGCAAATATTTGAACACTCAGGTAGATGTGGCTAGTCCAAGCTGTCTGACATCAGAGTAAAATATACTCTTAGAGAAACAAATGATAGAGTTTTGTTCTATAAAAAATATAAGGAACTCGTAGATATTTAATTAAGCTTCATGAAGAAGCATAGGTTCAGTAACAAGGTTTTATCATCTATCTTGTCAGCAGGAAAACCTAACTGACAAAATATTTCAAAATTACAACAAACTGTAATTCCTGATAGTTTACAAATACACACTTGAAATTAAAAATCTAAAATTAAATTATAAATCTTTATCTCATCAAATGAGAATTATATAGAAAACGTAAATACCAAATGTACATGTATATGTATACATACACATATACCCACACAAACATGCACGCACAGATATGTGAGGCATCTCCTTATAGTAACTTCAAAATTTGATCTTTTTAGAAAATAAATTCATGAATATAGTCATACAACCAGATCAGATAAGACTCTGCTAATTGTTATGCAGATAAATCAGAAATGTGATGAATGTCTTAAATTTAATGGTTTATTGCACTAGCTCTTTAGATATGTAATTTATTCCACATAATAGAAGGACACGTGATCATTAAAAATCATATTCAAAAATAATATCTAATACTATGCAGTATTATTTATTATATAAATACAGTGAAGAAAGCAGTATATATATACTCTATATATGATGTAACCCAAACTATGTAAATAGAAAGGGTAAAGAAGCCTAGGAGGAAATATCTTAATGCAATATTCTTATTGTCTTTGGGATGAGAGGATTATAGATTCTTTTTAGATTCTTCTTCATACTTTTGTATATTTTATGAATTTTCATTAATAAGCATAGAAAAGTTTTATAATAAAAAACAATTTAGTTTAGAAAATAAGCACTCATTTATAGTGAAAACACTGTCATTTACAAATTATCCTAAAAAAATATGGGAGTTCTGGTAAGGCTTTTAAAAAAACCAAGGGTATTGCAAATAACTTTAACTATTTCAAATGCAAATTAAGTCAAGCAAGAAAAAAATATACATGGAACCCATATGCCGCTAATAAATAAGTCCATGCCAGCCACTCTATGCAGCCGGAGTGAGGAAGATGCAGAATTTATCAGCTGCCAGCCAAATGCCCTCAATTTAATGATCCCAAGTTGAAAATCTGAACCCATTAGTTAGCCTATCAAAAAAAAAGAATTCATGCCTAGTTCTTGAAGGGGAAATAACCAAGTGTTTCACGTATAGATGTAACTTCTTTAATCAAGCTAAGCATTTAATTAGCTAGGATATCTCTCATCATGAAAAGTAATATCATGTAATACAAAAGGACCAAAATTCCTTTTTCCCTCATATAAGCGCTCTTTTAGTATTTTTCATTTTATAAGCCAAACATATTTCTCCCTCTTCCATTTTTCTCTTTCCTGAGCCTGTTAGAAATAAATATTTCAATAAGAATTATATTTCAGGCCGGGCGCGGTGGCTCAAGCCTGTAATCCCAGCACTTTGGGAGGCCGAGGCGGGCGGATCACAAGGTCAGGAGATCGATACCACAGTGAAACCCCGTCTCTACTAAAAATACAAAAAATTAGCCGGGCGCGGTGGCGGGCGCCTGTAGTCCCAGCTACTCAGGAGGCTGAGGCAGGAGAATGGCGGGAACCCGGGAGGCGGAGCTTGCAGTGAGCCGAGATCGCGCCACTGCACTCCAGCCTGGGCAACAGCGTGAGACTCCGTCTCAAAAAAAAAAAAAAAAAAAGAATTATATTTCAAAACAATGACAAATTTATATTACATATATTATCTATAAAATATATGTATTACATATAATTATCTGTATTATAAATATATATGTAATTATATATGTATATATAATTATATTTGTTTTATATATTATATGTATAAAAGAACAAAACATTGGTAAATTGCTTTATTGATTTTAGCAAGAAGCTGTCACACATGTGAAATGATTGCTCTGTCATCTGTGTTTTCAGGTCTATTGACAGTGCAATAAAAGTAAGTATCATTACACATTAAATTAATTTACCAACTTTTTGAACCTAGATTAAAAAAACTGTTTATAGTGTAGATATGTTTAGGTCAAAATGGAAAAATTAAATAATTTATGAAGTCAAAACATTTCATCCAGGCATGATAAAAACCTTTATAAAATTAATAATTTTATGAATAATGCTTAAAACACAAGATCTAAATTTAAATTCTACAATTATTATTTATTAACAAAGTATCTATGGGTAAGCTACTTGACGTAAGCATTATTTGCCTCAATGGAACTAATAAAACCTACTTTATAGGGCTATTGTAAAGATAAAGTAAAATAATGTATTTAAGTAATATGGTATGTTAGTTATACACAGTAGGTCCTCAATACTTATATCTATTATAGCTATTTTTATTATAACAAATTTGACTACTCTTCCTCCTCTTTCTTCTCCTCCTTTTCCTCCTCCTGTTCTTCTTCTTCCTCCTCTTTTCTCCTCCTTTCCTCCTCCTGTTCCTCCTCTTGTTCCTCCTCTTTTCTCCTTCTTTCCTCCTATTCCTCCTCTTCTTCTTTATCTTTTCTTCTTCTCAATATCTTTACCATCCTCATAAGATTCATTAGTAAATTCTATTATAAGCAGGTAAGATAAAAATTATACATAAATAAGAGTCCTTGGAACCATCTCTTGTATTGGGAGAATCATTCTAGAATGGTAAAGTTAAAATCTGATCAAGTTTAATGTCAAGGTGAGTCTTATTAAAAAAAATAGCATTTAGAGTTACAATCTACAGCTTGGGCTAGTTGTAGCGTCGAAACATCTTTTGAATTTCAGTGGCAATTGAGGTTTAACACTCCCTACTCGAATGCTCTTCTAATACAAGACTCTTGAGTAAAAAGCCTAGGATTGAGCACAGTGATTGGCAGAGAGTAGGTTCTCAACATGTGGGTTTGGTATGAATTAATTCCCTAACGGGCATTATAAGAAAGTACTGGAAGCCTCTGAGGTTACTTACAATGGGCACAGTTAATTTTAAGATTTGAAGAGAAGTCCAGAACCAGTTCAAATTCTTGCAATCATGAGCAGAATGGCAAAATGAATTTGAGAGGGCATCAATAACGGTTTTTTCACATCCCTAATGTTTTGCATTGGTCTCTCCCCACTTAGAGTAAAGAAATGTGGGCAGAAAAGGCAGACCATCTGATTATAAAATGAAGTAATTATATTTACTTTGTCTCTTTCCATCTCAGTCTGTTAATCTTTATTGTGTTTGCTTTTAATTACAATGGAGAGCCAGTAAGCTAATGAAGGAAACTGTTAAGACACGGGAATATACTAATTCTGTGATTGTACTGGAACAAATCAACATGGATAAAATGAATTATTAGTTTACACACACTAGTGACAAGCATCATGAATCTGATCCTTGAGATATTTGCTTGGTGGCTTAGGAGAAATCTCTGTTGCCTTTACTTTTCCTAGTTGGAAAACACTTGGAAATCATAAAGGTCTCCCACCCTTATAACGGTTGACCCCATGATTTTATGAGAACTGGCATGATGCCCTTTGTCATGGCAATGTAATTTTCTGCACATTGCTAACAACTGCAGACTTAGATATTTAGTATTAACTATGTATTTAGATTTGAACTTAGGCTTGCTTCAATATATGATGAGTTACAATGGCAACCTCAGACTCATACAAAATCATGACAATCTTTAATGCCTTTTGGAAACTCTGTGATTTCAGCATGTGGATTACAGTTTCACAAATCAAAACAATCCATCAGGTAGCACAATACAAAAATAATTTCTATGATGTACTATGCTTTTATACTTTCAATAAAAGCATGATTATATAGGAAAATCAGTATACATATGAAGTTATATTGATTAGTTTATAATTAAATTTAGCAATTACTATATTTAGGAATATAGTTTAGATAACAATGTGACAGACAACCCAAAATATAACTGGAAAAGGTATCTTCATTACCACAAGTTCTGGAATTTTGTTCATATTCAGTATAATATATAGTATCTGGAGCTTTGCCTTTCTCTCCTTTGAGATTCATTTTGCCATCATGTTGACTGAACAGCTACCTGGATGAATCATCCACATAACCTAATTTTGACTTCTATTACCATTCTACTTCAGTAACCCAGGTTATAGCTTGCAATTTGTTCAACCCCTCAGTAAATCTCTACCTCTCAAATGTGAAATTTATTATTATTTTATTTTAATTTTTGGTAAAAAAAACCTTCTAATCAACCTCTTTGATCCCCTTCCTTTCATTAAACATGCTCAGGGGCTTCAAAGTAATGTTTTCAGAAGGCTTTATCAAAGTGCCAGCAGGTGTGTGTCTGAAGAGGGCCTGATTTCTGGTTCATAGGCAGCTGACATTTTGCTGTAACCTCACATGGCAGCAGAGGCCAAGGGACACTCGATAGTGGGTTCTTTTCTAAGGGCACTAATAGCATTCATGAGACCTCCCCTCTTGTGACCCAATCACTTCCCAAAGACCTTACCTCCAAATATCATCACAAGGGGGACTGGGTTTTAATATAGGAATTTTGGAAGGAGATAAACATTAAGTCTATTGCAGTCCTATAATCTTTTTCCCGATTCTTCTATCTTCCTTAAGACTTACCACCTTATTTTGTCTAGGAATTCACTCTCTGTACCAGATCAAATTCCTTTCTCCCCAAAATAAAACAGAGCAAATCAGCAATAATCTTCATCCTGTCCCTTTTGTTGACTTCTATCTGATCTCTCTCCTTACCTTCACTGCAACTTTCCTGAAGATCTCCCTTCATTGTTTCAACCTCCTAACTTCTTCACCTTTTCATAACCTAGCATGCTCCTTCAGTACTTCATTGAAACTAACTTTGATAAAGCCACTGATAAGAAACTAGTTGCCAAACATCACTTATCCACGGAGTTGGACAGTATTGCATATTTCCTCTTCTCTCCATTTCAAAAAACATCAGTTAACCCTAGTTGTCCTTTGATCTCTGTGTTAAAGCAGATTTCTCTGTCTCTCCAAAGGTGGTTCTTCTTTTATTCACTCTTTCAATGCTAGGAATTCATTCTCAGGGCTTGTTTTCTTACTGCACATCTGAGATACAAATGTTTCTAGCTTGCACAGTGCAGAGTCACAGACTGGTTTAAACAAAATTTAATTCATTACTGTCATAATAGGCCTCAGGCAGGCAGGAGGCCAGCTCCACTGAGTGATGCTATGGCTGGGAAGCTGACCTCAGATTCGCGCTGTCTTGCATTAAAATTTCCAAAAAGAGCTCAGATAGTTTTGCCACAGTTACCTCACCTGCTGGGCAGGCTTCTCATGACTGGTGGCATTTTCACTCTGCACAGGTGGTATCATCACCAGCTCTATCTCTGTGAGAAACTTCAAGAAACTAGGACAGTTACAGGACCATAAGTGCAATCTTCACTCTCTCCTGCTTTATATAACTATGTCTGTGAATTTTGAGAGTTTTCTGCCACTGAAGAAAGTTTTTTGTCTTTAACTGTATCTGTGAATTTCTAGAGTTTTTGGCCACTGAAGTAAGTTTTTTGTCTTTAACTGTATCTATTGATCTTATGTATCTGTTAGGAGAGTTCTAACACTTAAAAATTGGGAAACTTCTCATAAGAGTCCAGACTCTTGGCTTCATTTGGAAAAAAAAATAAAATACTTTAGTAATCCTTGGCTCTCTTTTCCACATTTATGCATTTCCAAAGGCAGCAATTTACAATATAAATATGCATATATACAATCTAGAGCTCATATACAAGCTAATTTTGTATACAATCGTATATAAGCTCTAGATTATATATATGATTATAATACATACTAATACTTTAATCCAGCACATACATAGTGACTGACCTTATATCCCCAAGGATATAACCACCTGGGAGTTACACAGGGTTATGAATTGAATTGTGTCTCCACCCCCTAATTTACATGAAGTATTAACCTGCAATGTGACTGTATTTGGAAACAGGACTTTTACAGAGGTAATTCAGGTTAAATTAATACATAAGGGTGGAAACCTAATCTAATAGCACTGGTGCCTTTATAAGAAGAGAGAGGGACACCAAATACCTCTCTCTATACAGGTAGGCGGACAGGCAGGCAGGCAAGCATACGACAAATAGATAGATAGATAGATAGACAGACAGACAGATAGATAGATAGATAGATAGATAGATAGATAGATAGATAGATAGATAGATAGATAGATGGATCTCTTCAGGAGCACAGAGGAAAGGCCATGTGAGGATATAGCATGAAACCCACTCTCTGGAAGTCAGGAAGAGTTCTCATAAAAAAACAAATTTGCAGACGCCTTGATCATAAACTTCTAGCCTCCAGAACTGTGAAAAACTAAATGTCTATTGTTTAAGCCACCCAATCTGTGGTATTTAGTTATGAAAACCAAGGAGTATCATACACACAGACAAAACCCAAGTTCCTCTAGAAATAGATGGTGTCCCCAGTCCCCTTTCCCACTGCCATTCTTTAGTTAGGTGCTCATCTAATTTATTTTAGTCACTATCTACCTGTCTTTATCTCATCCCTCTTCAATATTCTTACATTGCTGTGAGAGTTCCTTTTAAAATACAATGATCATAGCATGTGCTCTTGCCTTGAAGTGAAATAAAACTAATTAAACTTAGTAAAATAGCTCCTTATCACCTATAGGTCCAAATACCGTAGTATGGCCCCCACGTCCTTTGTTCCTTGTCTTCTTGACCACATTCCCAGTGCGCTTCAGAATCCCATTATTGGTTCCTCACACCAAACTCTTCTATGCCTTTATGTTCTCACTCCCCACATTCCTTCTGATTTCTCCCAGGCTGGATGTCAAAAAGTTGTATGCTTTCTTTAAGACCCTGCTTAAATGCTACTGCGTTTTGAAGTCTTTCCTTTATACTCCCAGGAAGGAGTAACTGTTTCTCTTTGGTGCTTCTAAGGCACATTGTATAGACATCTATTATGAGTGGCCTTTGTTTACATTACTCTCTCTTACCATTAAACTGAGGAACTTTCACCCATATTGTATTGTTTTATTTTTTCCCAAGGTGCTATTATGATAACAGGCACTTAGGAAGTAATCATATATTTGTTTATCAAATATTTGTGATTGTTAGCATAGAAGCTAGAGTAAGAACAATAATAGGAGTTAATAAAGGTCAAAACCACAAACATCCTGCAGTCCCCCAAAATGTACCTTTTAAATGTAGCCCAACACAATGTATAAAACCTACGTATTTAACTGCCTGCTATAAATGTATCTGTGAAGTTGCTGGAGAGTCTCCAACATATCTACAAGGATTATATCCATTCTGTAATTTTTTTTTGTCAAATAAATACAGAAATGGGGTTGGTGTTGGATTGATATGGAAAGTAAATGAACTGCAATATCTTTAAGCAATAAAATATTTAAAATACACTACAGATGGCTGCTGAAAGTCCTCCTTTTTCCTTTGGGGCCTTTTTAATGTGCTGGTAAGAGGAATTCAGTTCTCTATTGTCCATCACATTTTAACCAGAAGTTGATCAAAGGGGAAGCTACAGCCTTCACTACAACAATACAAACAATTCAAGTCCATTGCTATCCTAGCTAGCTGGCTGGCTGCCATTGTGCTATGGCTCTGTGCTTTTGCACTTACACAGCTTTTAGAAAGAATAAGAAAAAAAATGCTGTGGATTTTTTTTTTTTTTCTTTTGGCTTTTAAGCTTTCTTGCCAGTGAATTGTTGCAAGCCTTATCATTTACGCATTAACTATAATGAATCAATCACTAATACGTTTCATATTATTTAAAAGACCTTTGACAAAAGTAGTTGGGAACCACAAAATAGGAAGTAAAAGACCTGAATCCTTGTGCTATTAGCTGCATGCTCCTGGGTAAATAAATATTTCTGAGTTTCTATTACTATATTGGTCAAGTGAAGGCATTCAACTAAATCAACATTTCATAAAATGCTACAGGAACAAGTTAACTATTATAAGAGAAAAAAGTGAAGGAATCAGTGAAAAAGCTCATGGAACACTGAATTCAATAAAATTAAGTAGATTTTATTTTGAACCTTGAGACTTCTCTGTACCTTTGATATGTTAATATCCAGCATTACTCTCTAAGAACAGATATGATACTCAGTTTTTTCAAATGTATATAACCCCAGAAAACTGATTTTTGACTTAGAATATCTACTATTGTCTTATGATACCAGAAACACTGGAAAAGTCCAAACTATATGACATCTGAAAGGTCTTTAAAAAATGGTATAAAATTTTTTTGATATGTATAATTGTTTTCTTTTAAAACTCACATTTCTATGTGTTATAAGCTGATATGGTTATTTCCGCAATTTATCTGATACATTTATTGAGTTCCTACAGTATGCTAGCTACTGGTGATACAAAGATGGATTAGATATTATTCTACATTTAAGTGTTTCATGTTCTATGAGTGAAGCAGACACGTGAACATGTAATTACTTACGTGACTGCATAACAGAAAAATCAACAGCATGCTGCAGGAGCAGAGAGAAGATATGTTTTGAAAATAATCAGAAAAATTGCTGTGAAAGACTTTTTGGCCTTTAAAATGTGATTTGCTATGTTGTATGGATATAGTTTTTAGTAGAATAAAATTTCCCCAGTTGACATTTTCTGCAATTGTCTTCTAATTCCTACCAAGTCAAATTTAAGGTGCCAAGATTAAAAGGTTAAGACAAATAGACAGGAAACATGTTTTTATATGATCTCTATTACAGTAATTTTTTTTTAGTAAACCTGAACAAAAAGTAGTATCTTATATCCGTTCTTGCCTATCCTACTTGAAATGAGTAACAGAATTTAGAAAATGTTTTGAAACAATTTTTCATAGAAGAAAGTATTTTAAATTAACTGAGTCATACAACTACAACATTTAAGTCCATGTATTTTAAAATGATATACATCCCGAGTTACTTCCCTAATATAAGATTTTAAAAGACCTTCAGACTTATCTGTAATTTTTTTAAAAACCTTCTATCTCTGCTAATAGGAGGATTTATACTATGACCTTATTGCAATTTAATTTATACAAGCAGCTCAAGTTAAAATTATTTTTTTAAAAACCATTTATATAATCTTCAAAAACTGCATCTACCAAGCTGAACCAATTTATTTCAGGTATAATAAGTCATTATTGGATTTAATTTAAAAATTAGCGTCATCAGTGTATTCTAACATATCAATATTCTCATTCTCTTGACAGAACACCGCTAATAGGGTAAATAAGAACTCTGAAATGTCATTTTTAATGTTTAAATATTTATGCTAGGCATTCATGTGTTTGTAGGCCTGGCATCTATTTGTTCAACTTAATATAGTGATGCTTGAACTTAAGAACCACCTTGAGGGCTAAAGCTCAGATTACCAGGTCTTACCTTGAGATAGTCTAATTCAGTAAGTCTTGGATGAAGCTGACAATCTGTCTTTCTATGAAGTTTCAATGGCTGCTGCTGCTGCTGCTGGTCCAGGTTACACACTTTAAGAGGCACTGCTTTCACAGGTCCCCACTTACTAGATACCTATCTAGGTCTTTATGTTGTTCTGAGTTCCTCCACCAGAGCCCAATCTGGGGCCCTGATAAAGCAAGGAGAGTTGATTATCCCAGTGTCCCCAAACCAAAGTCACCTTGTGTTCATTTCTTGGTTCTGCCATCACAACCTCCTTTACCAAAAACTAGCCGATCTTCCCTCCCACAATGTTTTCTACTTTCAGCTAACAATAATAGAATAATAGGTCATTAGTTTCAAAATGTGGCCCACACTTTGGGATTCTTTCCCTCTTATCACTGTCTATTTTTCACATAACCCATTTTTCTCGTTCATAACATCCTTATAGTACCTTGGTTCTTTCCGGAGCTCATTTGCCACTCTATTTAATTAGATGCGATTGCCAGTCTATATGACTATATAGCCTAATTAATAAATAGCCTATATTCATTAATTTGTTAATTTACTCCACAAACATTTGTTAAAACTCAACACATAAATAATATGACAAAAATTCTGCACTCGTGGACTTACATTACAGGTGGGGAGATGCTTCACACACACACATGCTTCACACCCACATACACACACACACACACGCGAGTATATAGGCTAGGAGAGTAGGATACAGACAGGGTAGGAGCTGAGACTGTTCTCACCATTATGAGTTAGGATATCAACAGCCTGTGGGTAAGGAGAAACTGAAGACTAATATTAGAATTCCCTGGGTATCTAGCTTTTGGAGTTGACCGTACAAAAATGCACAATGAATTGTATACAGTTCCTATTTCAGAATGTGAGTACTTTGCACCTTAACCTTTTGTCTTTCTCATAAATGCTGAATTAAACAACTACTCTAGGTATTTAGATATAATAATTCTGAAAATATGCAATTCCTTCCTGTACAACAAAGTCAAAATTTTGAGTGAAGAGGGAGCAAAATCAGGCCAGAAATGTGTATTACAACATTATCTTACCAAATCAATGTTCTTAAACAGTGAGGATTCTGATAAATCAGCAGAGCAATTTCCAGCAAAATAATTAGTTCATCACACACACACACACACACACACACATCTTTAAGAAATTTGAGGCAATAAAGAAGCAAAAATAAGCCTAAAGTAAGAGTTTTTCTATGTTTACAACACCTTCAAGAAAAGCAACAAGCTTATTATGCTAGATGATTTGAAACATGTTTTAATCTTTATATCATTAGCTTCTAGGTAAATCTGAGGATATCTGAACTGAATGAAATTTATTAACCAGAGTTTCTTTCTAATAAGGAAAATAAGTATATGTTTGTAATTTTGCTTTTACAGATATTAACATATTCTACTATGTTACCTGAAATTAAAAAAAAAAAAAATTTCCCTAGCCACACATTTATTTTCGGTATTACAGAGCTAAAATGTAAAATGGCCTTGTAAAGAAAATCATCCTAGTTTTAAAAATATCCCAAAATAGGCTAGACGCAGTGGATCACACCTGCAATCTCAGCACTTTGGGAGGCCAAGGCGGATGGATCACAAGGTCAAGAGATGGAGACCACCCTGACCAACATGGTAAAACCCCACCTCTACTAAAAATACAAAGATTAGCTGGGCATGGTGGCGCGTGCCTGTAGTCCCAGCTACTCAGGAGACTGAGGCAGGAGAATCACTTGAATCCGGGAGGCTGAGGTTGCAGCAAGCTGAGATTGTGGCATTGCACTCCAGCCTGGTGACAGAGGGAGGCTCTGTCTCACAGAAAAGAACAAAACAAAACAAAACAAAACAAAACAAAAAAACCCTAAATATTTATCAAAATAAAATATTTATCAAAGTAACAAGTCCTTTGATTTACACTATTTAATAGGAGTTTCTCTTATTTTCTTCTTATAAAATTGCTTCATACACACTTCACCATCATATATGCTGATAGCATTACCTGTCTGCATCCACTGTCACATCGTGAACCCCTCTCTGGATGACGTCCCGGGAGCTTGCTGTGTCTGGTATTCGGTTCAGACTTCTAGTGTATAGGTTAAGTCCTCCATCTGTCATGTACCTGAAAAGAAATGTCTAATTAATCCACAGAAAATAAAATCAACTCAACTGTACAATTTAACTTAAACAAACGGTGTCCACAATTTTCAATAATTACTCAAATATATTCTACTATCTTTTTTTTCTGTATAAACATTCTACTCACCAGGGATAATTAAAATATTTTTTCAAGTTTACTAGGAAATCAATATTCCTGACTACAACAAGTAACTAGCCTATCATAGAACCTATTTTTCTCTTTTGTTATTAATATTATGAACACACTTGCAGATAATATAACTCTTAGAAAATTAAAAGGAAGGAAATTTCATTTTTGAAATACTGTTTTTAAAGAGGTCATAGGAGTAAAGGATCAAAGCCTAAACTTCCACCATATCTGCCATCTTCCTAGAATTCTGTTTTTATATTTAAATTATATTTAATATCTTATATCAGCTGCTGTCAAAGCACTGTCAAAATCAGCTGTGTCCCCACCCAAATCTTACCCTGAACTGTAAAAATCCCCATGTGTCAAGTGTCAAGGGTGGGGCCAGGTAGAGACAACCGAATAATGGGGGTGGTTTTCCCCATACTGTTCTCGTGGTAGTGAATAAGTCTCACGAGATCTCATGGTTTTATAAATGGGAGTTCCCTTGCACAAGCTCTCTTGCCTGCGGTGCGCCATGTAATATGTCCCTTGCTTTTCCGCTATGATTGTGAGGCCTCCCCAGCCATGTGAAACTGTGAGTCAATTAGACCTCTTTCCTTTATAAATCACCCAGTCTCAAGTATGTCTTTATTAGCAGAGTGAGAACACACTAATACAGCTATCTTCCTAGAATTCTATGTTTTTGTATTTAATATCTCTTATCAGCTGCTGTCTGTCACAATTAGCTAATTTGTAATTGCAGGGGTACACAGAGAATCTAAAGTAATCCTCACCACTCCCTTAAAGAAACTCCAGTTCAGCATCTTCCTTTACAGAAGCATAGATAACATTAAAAGATGCCCCTCAGATTAAATGTGCTAGGTAAAAAATCCATGCTGATAACGAATGATTGTTGTGAACCTTTTTTAATGGTTGTTTGGAAAAAAATCAGGTACCTAGGAGAGAAACCCTTACATGTAGACACGCAGACAGTTTCCTAAGGTCAGCGTGTAAGGATGGTTGAATGTAGACCAGAGCCAGACCGCTTAGGTTCAACTATAGTGCTGCTACTTACTAGCTGTGTGTGCTCAGGTAAGTCACCTAAACAAGCTATATTTAAATTGCTTCATCTGTAAAACAGAGACCGTAATGATATGCTCACTTCTTGCAGTGATGTTGAGCTACCAATGAGTTAATGTATATATAACATGCATAGAGCATTGTCTAGCACATTATAAGTACTATATAAATACTGACTATCTTTAAAAATACTAGCTATTTTATGCATTAGAGTTTCTAGAGTCACTAAAATAGCTCATATCTTGAATATGAAAGTAGAGGAAGCATTAAGATTAGGAATCTCTGGTGCAAAAGATGGATCTTTTTAACACAGCTCAAGTAACTATGACCTTTCGCATACTGTTACGCATACTTCAGTCATCATAAAGTTTACTGAATGAGAAATGAGGGAGGATCAAGGCAGAAGCAGGATTAAAGTATATCTACCCCTCACTCCTGTGCCTTAATTTTAATTTTTACTCCACAGAATTCTTAGATTAGTTTGTATTTGGTCATGTGACTTAAAGTAGAATTTTAGGTTATATTCTTGGCTCAACTATTTATACCGTGACACCTGAAGATAACTTCAATTTCCACCAAATTAAAATATGTAACTTTTATCCCAATTTTCCAGGGTGTTTTCTACTTTATAAACAGAGACTTTTCAAAGAGGTTCATTATGAGTAAGAGGCCTTTCTCTGACTAATTCCTAATTACTGACAGATTCATATCCCCCAGTGTTTAAAGTAATTTCAAAAAGAGGAGAAAGAGATAAGCCTTTGCATGCTTCAAGAAATTCTGAATTCTCAGAATGCTGATTAACTAACTTTCTCAGTTACACCTAGAGTACATGGAAAAAATGAAACTTTATTCCCATTTAAATGACTTCAAGACATTCTTTGTGGTTACATGAGGAAATCCTAAATTAAACATCTTCATTCATTACTATTTTATTGAGCCTTTGGTAACTTTAATCTGTAAAACATATTTTAAAACATTTTCAAAAGAGTTCACTTTATGATTCAACTTTTTCAGGACTCATAGTATAAATATTTCTTTTTTTTTTTTTTTTTGAGATGGAGTCTCACTCTGTTACCCCGGTTGGGGTAAAGTGGTGAGATCTTGGCTCACTGCAACCTCCGCTTTCCGGGTTCAAGCAATTCTCCTGCTTCAGCCTCCCGAGTAGCTGGGATTACTGGTGTGCATCACCATGTCCAGCTAATTTTTTGTATTTTTAGTAGAGATGGAGTTTCACCATGTTGGCCGGGCTGGTCTCGAACTCCTGACCTCTGGTGGTCCATCTGTCTCAGCCTCCTGAAGTGCTGCGATTACAGGTATGAGCCGCCACACCTGGCCAGCATAAACACTTCTAAGCCCCCTTTACTTAAAGAACACACCATCAAATTAAACTTTTCCTGGGATATCTCCAGCCCTCTTATCTTCTCACATTTTAATTCTAGGCTGAGATACTGGGGCTGCCTCCTACGTCAGCCAACAAGGGCACACTGCATAGGCTGATGAGCAATAGAAAGCCCAACACATCCTGGATATCCTCGCACAATCAACCTTGAGCTGAGACCAGCCCCATCACCTGCTGACCAGATCTTACCAGATTCCGCACAGGTCAGAGAACTGAGTCATGACTTAAATTTCAGTGTCCTGTACTCTAACATATGAAAGAACAACTGTATGTGAGTAAACAGGCAAACAATACCAGGGGAAGTTTTCATGTAGGATTTGGGGTATTTTTACTTATTAACATAAGACATGTAGACCATCGATGCATATTTAAATGGACTCATTTGTGAGACTATCCAAGACTTTTTTGAAAGATGTTAGGGAACAAAAATAGAGGAAACAAGAAGTCTGAATCATGTTTTAAATGAAGCAGAATCAAAAAGGAAGGACAAAAGCTATAACAGTATTTTTTTTAAAATTAGTGAGTTAAGCAGAGACTAGCTAGATGTCATCAAACCAATTTCCCTCTCCTCCTGGGCACACAGCTGAACCATATAACCTAGTTTCTTTTACAGTCAGGTGTGGTCACGCAGCTGTTCTAGACAAATGAATGTAGGCAGTTCGCATGACTTCCAGGCCTGATACATACAAAATGTTCTCACACCCTGGTTCTTCCCCCTCTTTTGCCATTTGCCTGTTGAATATCAATGCCTAGGGTGACACTGGAAATCTGGATGGGGAACAACAGAATTACCATCCGTCTTATTCTCTGAATGACTACGTGGAGTGCATTCCCCAAGTGAAGATCAGAAACATCAGCGAGGGCTTTATGTGAAGAACAAATTTGCTTCTTTGTGTTAAGTTACTGAGATTTTGAGATTTCTCTGTTTTAGAAATTAATGTTAACTAATATAGTTAACACATTATTCTTGTATTCTTGCATATATTGCATGTATTCTTGCAAAATACAAAATGCTCGTGAGTACAATATGCCTGTAACATATATTATTATATGTAGAACTCAGTTGTTAAAAAACATTTAAAACAACTACTTATTTAATATTTGTGTGTGTGTGTGCATATTGTGCATATTATAATTAATTTACTGAATAACTGGACGGCTACAAAAATATGAAAACATCATCCTGCGAGTCACATGTGGGCATGTACTGTGTCTGTATTATTCACTACTGAATGCACAGTGCCTGGTATGCTGCTTGACACATAGGATGAACTCGATAAATATTTTTAATAGACATATACATGTATATATAATTCAGCTTATGATTATGATCAGCTTATAATCCCTGTTCTTTCTGTATTCTTTTCCCAGGAGCCCTAATGCCTCCCACAATTCCCACTCTCTTTTATTGAGATGAGATACAATAGATCTCTATCCTGGAGAAACAATCTTCATATCCCACCGTCTCCCACTCCACATCTCTAACTCCAGATTCATCATCTCCTCGCTCTGCTTTCTCATTAAAAAATCCTCTCTCTCTTGCTCGCTATCTTTCTCTGCTAATTTTCTCTAACGGTATAATTTTCCATCTCCTGTGCTTATGATGTAGGTATCTTAATTCTTGCCTGCCTTATGCCCTCATGGGTAGTCTATCTCTGGCTCTATAAACTTTTCCTTTGCAGGGCTTCCCATATCCATTATTTTCCTAATTTTATCCCTACAAATGCCACTGCCATATTTCTTTCTTTCTTTTTTTTTTTTTTTTTTTTTGGTTGTTTTTTTTTTTTTTTTGAGACGGAGTCTCGCTCTGTCACCCAGGCTGGAGTGCAGTGGCCGGATCTCAGCTCACTGCAAGCTCCACCTCCCAGGTTCCCGCCATTCTCCTGCCTCAGCCTCCCGAGTAGCTGGGACTACAGGTGCCTGCCACCTCGCCCGGCTAGTTTTTTGTATTTTTAGTAGAGACGGGGTTTCACCGTGTTAGCCAGGATGGTCTTGATCTCCTGACTGTGTGATCCACCCATCTCGGCCTCCCAAAGTGCTGGGATTACAGGCTTGAGCCACCGCGCCCGGCCGCCACTGCCATATTTCTAATCTTATAAGCTGCGAGCCAGAGCTCTTGCAATAGTTCCTGAAATCGAACCCCAGAGTTTCTCCCCTAAATTTACTTTGCCTATTTCCCATAAAGTGACCTTTCAAAAGCCATCACCATCCTCATGCCATGTTCTATGACTATTTAGTAATCTCTAGGATATAGTATTTTACATAGCTTACAATGTAGTTTAAACTTCTTAGCATAATGATGTTAAGGTCTGTCAAAATAGTGTCTATCTCTAAAATATTATCTTTAAATATTCACATTCCATGACTCTCAGTTAAGAGAAAAGTCATCAATATCATCTAATCCACTGTCCCTCTGATTCTGAAAATTACATTTTATGCAAGCTTTCTGAATAATTTATACTTTCTAAGTTTGTACTTTTCTTATATATGTATTTTAAATATTTTTCCTTTGTCTATAGCTTTTAAATCAGAAAATAGAACTAAAGTGTTTCTTTTTCTTATTCACTCCTTTCTATTTCATGTGAGGGTTTTGTACTTTCTCCTCATTCTGAACTCTTAGCTCAATTTTTATCCCTATAAACCTTTTGAAATTCCCAACATACTGCATTGTAGATGTCCCTTGATTTCTTATTCAAACTGCTCCCAAGATATGCTGTCACACTCCAGATAAACATTCTACATGAGTGTGAGTATATACAGTCAATCATCATTATTCACAAATTCTATATTTGTGAAGTTGCCTACTTGCTAAAATTTATATGTAACCACAAAATCTAAACTCATAGTACTTTCACAGTCACTCATGGATATGAACAGAACAGTGAAAAAAATGAGTCTCAGACGTTTCCAGCTAAAGCTAAATAAAGTGATACTCTGCTTTCTTATATCAGCTCTAATATCACAACAAATGTTCTTCTATGCCCTATTTAGTGCCACATTTTCCACATTTGTCTGTGTGTGTGTGTGTGTGTGTTTACTTTTATTTTTTTGAGACGGAATCTCGCTCTGTGGCCCAGGCTGGAGCGCAGTGGTGCGGTCTTGGATCACTGCAAGATACGCCTCCCAGGTTCACGCCATTCTCCTGCCTCTGCCTCCCAAGTATCTGGGACTACAGGTACCCGCCACCACACTCAGCTAATTTTTTTTTTCTTTTTTTTGTATTTTTTAGTAGAGATGGGGTTTCACCATGTTAGCCAGAATGGTCTCCATCTCCTGACCTCGTGATCTGCCTGCCTTGGCCTCCCGAAGTGCTGGGATTACAGGTGTGAGCCACCGCACCACGCCTTCTTTTTGTGTTTTTATGCTGAGAATTGTGCTGTTTAAAATGGCCCCCAAACTTGGTGCTGAAGTGTCATATTATGTTCCTAATTGCAAGAAGTCTTCAATGTGTCTCACAGAGAAACTATGCACTAGATAAGCTCCTTTCAGGCCTGAGTTATGGTGATGAATCAGTAGTATGTATTAAATAAGGTGTCTTTAAAGAGAGACACACGTAAAGCAAGGTTATGTATTGATCAGTTGACAAAAATATTGTGGCCAAATACAGGAACCAAAACCTATATCTCTACTAGGGACCACAGTTCAGTATTCACTAATGCAGTGTTTGTGGTGACTCCATAGAACATAAGTACCATGAATAATGATATTGAGTGCACACAGGTATATATACATACACACACACACATACACACACACATACATACATACATACACGTATACATACATACATATATTAGATGGAGTCTCACTCCGTCACCCAGGCTGGAGTGGTGCAGTGGTGCAATCTCAGCTCACTGCAACTTCTGCCTCCCGGGTTCAGGTGGTTCTCCGGCCTCAGTCTCCCAAGTAGCTGGGAATACAGGCACATGCCACCATGCCTGGCTAACTTTTTTAGTGGAGATGGGGTTTTGCCATGTTGGACAGGCTGGTCTTGAACTCCTGACCACAGGTGATCCACCTGCCTTGGCTTCCCAAAGTGTTGGGATTACAGGCATGAATCACTGTGCCCAGCCTTTGTATATATATCTTTATATATAATATATGGGTATATTTATGTATATAATTAGCCATACAAATATATTTGAATAGTGAATATAAAACTGAATTCACACATATGTCCACATTTAAGGAGATTGAGAAAAAAAGAGAAGGGGGATAGAGTGGAAAGAATGGAGAAGAAAGAAGAGAGAGATGGGAGAAAGAGTATGCCTTAGACACTCTTGCTTTGCCATTATGTTTTCTGAACTGGGCATTGCCTCCTAAGCTATGTTAAATACACACAAAAATGATAATTATAACTAACAACAACCAAAAATTGGTATGGTTATTAATGATAATAAATGTAATAGTGATGATAAAGAGGAGGATGATAAATTTACTGAATGCTTGTATCATGCCAAGCATTGTGCAAACTAAACTTGGGAATGATCCTAACAACTTCATGAAGATGGTACAATTTTATCCTTATTTTAGATGACAAAAACTCATTTGGATACATTAGGTTCCCAAGGGGTCCACAGATAGCGAACGGGAGAGATTCAAACAAGGCACTCTGAATCCAGTGGCAAATGAACAACAATCTATCTTAATTAATCATAATTAGCCTCTATAATTCTAAATTTTTAGAAAGTCAGGTAGGGTGGATACCAGGAATGGACTAGTAGGTATCAGGATATCAGAGCAAAGCTATAAATCTAATCAAAAGCTATTTTGTACTCTTTTTTTAGGTCGTGTCACCATTCAAACATAAACTTTTCATGAATGAAGTCAGGAAGGGTCACTTATATAGAAGAATTATTTCCTACATGGGTCCTCTCAGATGCATAATGACAAAGAGTAGGTCAAAATCCAGACTCACACAAAGTTTATAGACAAAGTCAATTGGGAAGCTTTTCCGCACATTACTGAGCTTGTGTTTGAAGTCAGACATAACTGAGTTCTAATGCAGGTCTGCTGTTTCACTAGCGTTAGGCCCCAGCCAGGGCCAATTAGACTCAGTTTCCTTATCTATAGAACATGTATAAAAACCTTCACCTCGTAAGCATTACTGGTGGTGGGAAGGTAAAGTAAAATAGTATCTTCAAAGCATTTAACAAGAGCATAGTACATAACAGGAAATGCTCAAAATGGCAATTACAATTATTAATAGAATATCCTATTGCCTCCCTTTGGGCCTATTCTCTGATTAAGCCAAATATCCCAAATTGTTAATATACTCTAAGAGTTTTACAATCACAACATGTTTTGGGATGTAATAGGACACAAGAAAAACAGGGTCTGAGATGTATTGAAATCTGATACCATCAAAAGAAAATGAACAGAGTGAAACTTTCAACTCCAAAGTTATTTTTCCCTCAAGTTAAATTGGGGGTGCATAATTGAAGACAGTAAGAAAATATTTGTCCTCAAAGCAGTTACAGGCAGCTTCTGACAAGCTAAAAAAGAAGAAAAATCAAGCAAATCAGCAAAACTCCTCCTGTCTCCTTCCCACGTCCTTCACTACAAAATCTGTTACTTAAGAAGCATGTGAAAATCACTCTGAAAAACAGAAGCCACATGTGTTTCTCTCAACAACAGAAAAACCTGGTGGCTTATAATGAATTTATAGGAATCCTGGATTCTTTAGTCTCCATGAACGAGCAGAGGAAGGGCCCTTCAACACTGAATAACCTCAGATATCTCATATTTTCTCATGACTTTCTGGGAAAACTTACACATTTGTTTATAGTGAATGCATTCTAGTAGACCACCTCCCCTCTTCACACAATGCTGATGGAGAACAGGGCCACTTACCCACTGTTGATGTCATCAGTCCTGAGACTTTTCCCAAGGATATCACCATCACTCATATATCCACCCACATCGACTTCAGAAGACATGTCCAGGTCACTGCTTGCTTTCTCATTCATGTCAATCTGTGACATGTTTCCCAGCCGAGACACAGCAGCTCGACGGAGAGGCGTGGTATACATGAACCTCGAGGGGTCTGTGTGGATGAATCGACTGGTACCACTGCGAGGATAGCCAGCACCCAGGGAGGGAGCATCTCCTGCCTGAAGTCGCGGACATGCCTGGCCCAACCTCCATGTCATGGGGGTGGGTCGACTTGTCAAGTTGGGTATGCTCCTTCCATTCACTTCTGTTGTCACAGTGCTGTCAAATGTTGTCTCCAAGGTGCTGTCAAATAAAATGGAGAAATAACTAAACTCTGGTTCACTTAGGGCCACAACCTAGAATGCATGATGACAGAAAAGGCTAGAGTTGACGGTCATCTCTTATAAACATGTCATCTTCCTGAAAGCTAAACTATATGTTCATTTTGAGGTCAAACTGTGGAAAGGGGCATACATTTTATAGATTTTGGTTGTTTTCAAAAGAAAGGCCATCAGTACACCTTGGGTAAAACAACATATTGCTTTACATTTTCAACAAATCCTTAACTCATTGTAATCTTCCCAGACCTATTCTGAAAGTTAACTACAATTATGTTTGAATGTCTCCCTACCACCCTGCCTAGATGCACTTCAAGTGCAACTTGTGCCACTATTTTCTAGGACAGGTATTACAAATCCACTTAACGGTGATGGCAGTAGTTGCAGTAACTAATTCCCTTGAACTGGAGGTTATACTGAAAAAGACACAGATAGCAGATAGAGATGAAAGATAAATAGGTATATGTGTGAATTTTCAGTTTAAGGATAATTATGAATCAATTTTTATATAAAACAAGAGAGGAAATAGTAAGGGGAAACTGAAATCCCATCTCTGTCATTATAAGAAAAGTTAAATGTTTGTTTGTAATTATTTTTTCTTTATTGGCTCAAATATATGCAGAATTGAAAAAACCTGTGGCTTATCTGAGTCCCACGAAGACTGGACATAGTCTCTTCTAAATTCTGCCTCAAATCTGCTATGTTTTTAACGGTTCTCATTCTTCTTGTTTCAGGGTCTTCACCTAGGAAAGCAACATGATAAATTGACTATTCATGACATTTATTGTCCTCAAAATAATTGTATACATAGATAAGTAAGTCACCACTCCTTAAAAGTAAAAGGATATGTAATACACTTCAAATAACTATTATCTACAAATTATAATTCTTTCTACAAATAAAATGTGAATAGATACAAATGTAGTATCACAAGTAATAATTTTAAGTGGTGATAACACAATAACACTTTGTAGGTTTGACCTTAAAACAAAAAAAAAATCACTTGGAAATATGCTGTATACCAATCCATGTTGCTGGGATTAATTAAAAATCTATGATTATGACCTGAGAAAGATGGCTGAATAGGAACAGCTCCGGTCTGCAGCTCCCAATGAGATCAACACACAAGGCAGGTGATTTCTGCATTTCCAACTGAGGTAACAGGCTCATCTCAATGGGACTGGTCAGACAGTGGGTGCAGCCCACAGAGGGTGAGCAGAAGCAGGGTGGGGTGTTGCCTGACCTGGGAAGTGCAAAGGGTTGGGGAACTCCTTCCCCAAGCCAAGGCAAGCTATGAGGGACTGTGCCTTGAGGGATAGAACTATCCGGTCCAGATACTATGCTTTTCCCAGAGTCTTCACAAACTGCACACCAGGAGATTCCATTGGGTGCCTACATGACCAAGGGCCTGGGTTTCAAGCACAAAACTGGGCAGCCATTTGGGCAGACACTGAGCTGGCTGCAGGAGCTTTTTTTTTGGTACCCCAGTGGCACCTGGAATGCCAGTGAGACAGAACCATCCACTCCCCTGAAAAGGGGCCTGAAGCCAGGAAGCTAAGTGGTCTAGCTCAGTAGATCCCCCCGCCATGGAGCCCAGCAAGCTAAGATCCACTGGCTTGAAATTCTTGCTGCCAGCACAGCAGTCCGAAGTACACCTGGGACCCTGGAGCTTGGCTGGGGGAGGGGCGACTGTCATAACTGAGGCTTGAGTAGGCACTTTTCCCCTCACAATGTAAACAAACCTGCTGGGAATTTTGGACTGGGCAGAGCCCACTGCAGGTTGGCAAAGCTGCTGTAGCCACACTGCCTCTCTAGATTCCTCCTCTCTGGGCAGGGCATATCTGAAAGAAAGGCAGCAGCCCCAGTCAGGGGCTTACAAATAAAACTCTCATCTCCCTGGGACAGAGCACCTGGGGGAAGGAGCAGCTGTGGGTGCAGCTTCAGCAGACTAAAACATTCTTGCCCACTGGCTCTGAAGAGAGCAGCGGATCTCCCAGCACAGTGCTCTAGCTCCGCTAAGGGACAGACGGCCTCCTCAACTGGGCCCCTGACCCCCATGCCTCCTGACAAGGAGACACCTCCCAGCAGGTGTTGACAGACTCCTCATACAGGAGAGCTCCAGCTGGCATCTGGCGGGTGTCCCTCTGGGACCAAGCTTCCAGAGGAAGGAACAGGCAGCCATCTTTGCTGTTCTGCAGCCTCTGCTGGTGACACCCAGGCAAACAGGATCTGGAGTGGACCTCCAGCAAACTCCAAAAGACCTGCAGCAGAGGGGCCTGACTGTTAGAAGGAAAACTAACAAACAGAAAGGAATAGCATCAATGTCAACAAAAAAGATGTCCACATAAAAACCCCATTCGAAGGTCACAGACATCAGAGGCCAAAGGTAGATAAATCCAAAAAGATAAGAAAAAAAAGAAAAAAACAGCTCAAAAAGGCTGAAAATTCCAAAAACCAGAATGCCTCTTCTCCTCCAAAGATCACAACTCTTCACCAGCAAGGGAACAAAACTGGACAGAGTATGAGTTTGACGAATGTACAGAAGTAGACTTTAGAAGTTCTCCTCCAAGGCCTTCTCCTCCTTGGAGGAGAACAAACTCCTCCAAGCTAAAGGAGAATGTTATAACCCAATGAAAGGAAGCTAAGAACTTTGAAAAAAGGTTAGAGGAATTATTAACTAGAATAACCAGTTTAGTACACAAGAACACAAATGACCTGATGGAGTTGAAAAACACAGCACGAGAACTTCATGAAGCATACACAAGTAGAAATAGCTGAATAGATCAAGAGGAAGAAAGGATATCTGAGATTGAAGATCAACTTAATGAAATACAGCATGAAGACAAGATTAGAGAAAAAAGAATGAAAAGGAACAAACAAAGCCTCCAAGAAACATGGGACTATGTGAAAAGACCAAACCTAGGTTTGATAGGTGTACCTGAAAGTGATGGAAAGAATGGAACTAAGCTGGAAAACACTCTTCAGGATATTATCCAGGAGAACTTGCCCAGCCTAGCAAGACAGGCCAACATTCAAATTCAGGAAATACAAGGAACACCACAAAGATACTCTTTGAGAAGAGCAATCCCAAGACACATAATTGTCAGATTCACCAAAGTTGAAATGAAAGAAACAACATTAAGGGCAGCCAGAGAGAAAGGTTAGTTACCCACAAAGGGAAGCCCATCAGACTAACAGTGGATCTCTCTGCAGAAACCCAACAAGCCAGAGAGAGTGGGGGCCAATATTCAACATTCTTCTTTTTTTTTTTTTTTTGAGACAGAGTCTCGCTCTGTCACCCAAGCTGGAGTGCAGTGGCACAATCTCGGTTCACTGCAAGCACCACCTCCTGGGTTCACACCATTCTCCTGCCTCAGCCTTCTGAGTAGCTGGGACTACAGGCGACAACCCCCAGGCCCGGCTAATTTTTTGTATTTTTAGTACAGACGGGGTTTCACCGTGTTGGCCAGGATGGCCTTGATCTCCTGACCTTGTGATCCACCGGCCTTGGCCTCCCAAAGTGCTGGGATTACAGGCGTGAGCCACCACACCCGGCCTCAACATTCTTAAAGAAAAGAATTTTTAACCCAGAATTTCATATCCAGCCAAACTAAGCTTCATAAGATTCACGTGCAAAGACTCACATAGGCTCAAAATAAAGGGATGGAGGAATATTTACCAAGCAAATGGGAAGCAAATAAAAGCAGGGATTGCAATTCTAGACTCTGATAAAACAGACTTTTTATCTGTTTTAAATACAAAAAAAGATAAAGAAGGTCATTGCATAATGGTAAAGGGATCAACGCAACAAGAAGAGCTAACTATCCTAAATGTATATGCACCCAAAACAGAAGCACCCAGATTAATAAAGCAAGCTCTTAGAGACCTACAGAGACTTAGACTCCCACACAATAATAGTGGGAGACTTTAACACTCCATTGTCAATATGAGACAGATCAACGAGACAGAAAATTAACAAAGATATTCAGGACTTAAACTCAGCTCTGGACCAAGTGGACCTAATAGACATCCACAGAACTCTCCACCCCAAATAAACAGAATATACATTCTTCTCAGCATCACATCACACTTATTCTAAAACTGATCACAGAATTGGAAGTAAAACACTCCTCAGCAAATGCAAAAGAACGGAAATCCTAGCAAATACTCTCTCAGACCACAGTGCAATCAAATTAGAACTCAAGGTTAAGAAACTCACTTGAAACTGTACAACTACATAGAAACTGAACAACTTGCTCCTGAATGACCACCGGGTAAATGAAGAAATTAAGGCAGAAAGCAATAAGTTATTTGAAACCAATGAGAATAAAGAAACAAATACCAGAATGTCTGGGACACAGCTAAAGCTGTGTGTAGAGGGAAATTTGTAGCACTAACTGCCCACAGGAGAAAGCAGGAAATATCCAAAAATCAGCACCCTAACATCACAATTAAAAGAACTAGAGAAGCAAAAGCAAACACATTCAAAAGCTAGCAGAAAACAAGAAATAACTAAGATCAGAGCAGAACTGAAGGAGAGAGACACAAAAACCCTTCAAAAAAATCAGTGAATCCAGAGCTGGCTTTTGAAAAGATTAACAAAATAGATAGACTGCTAGCCAGACTAATAAAGAAGAAAATAGAGAAGAATGAAATAGATGTAATAAAAGATGATAAAGGAGATATCACCACTGATCCCACAGAAACGCAAACTACCATCAAAGAATACTATAAACACTACTATGCACACAAACTAGAAAATCTAGAAGAAATGGATAAATTCCTAGACACATACACCCTCCCAAGACTAAACCAGGAAGAAGTCAAATCCCTGAACAGACCAATAACAAGTTCTGAAATTGAGACAGTAATTAATAGCCTACCAACCAAAAAAAGCCCAGGACCAGACGGATTCACAGCTGAATTCTACCAGAGCTACAAAAAGGAGCTGGTACCATTCCTTCTAAAACTAGTCCAATCAATAGAAAAAGAGGGACACCTCCCTAACTCATTTTATGAGGCCAGCATCATCCTGATACCAAAACCTGGCAGAGACACACACATACACAAAAAGAAAAATTCAGGCCAATATCCCTGATGAATATCGATGCAAAAATCCTCAATGAAATACTGGCAAACTGAATCCAGTAACACATCAAAAAGCTTATCCACTGGCCAGTGCGGTAACTCACGCCTGTAATCCCAGCACTTTGGGAGGCCGAGTGGGGCAGATCACGAGGTCGGGAGTTCAAGACAATCCTGGCCAACATAGAGAAACCCCGTCTCTACTAAAAATACAAAATTAGCTGGGTACAGTGGCATGCACCTGCAGTCCCAGCTACTCGGGAGGCTGAGGCAGGAGAATTGCTTGTACCTAGGAAGCGGAGGTTGCAGTGAGCCAAGATCATACCTGTGTGATGGAGCAAGACTCCATCTCAAAAAAAAAAAAAAGAAAAAAAAGAAAAAAAGCTTATCCACTATGATCAAGTTGGCTTCATCGCTGGGATGCAAGGCTGGTTCAACGTATGCAAATCAATAAACATAATGCATCACATAAACAGAACCAATTGCAAAAACCACATGATTATCTCAATAGATGTAGAAAAGGCCTTTGATAAAATTCAACACCCCTTCATGCTAAGAACTCTCAATTACTAGGTATTGATGGAACGTATCTCAAAATAACAAGGGATATTTATGACAGACCCACAGCCAATATCATACTGAATGGACAAAAGCTGGAAGCATTCCCTTTGAAAACCTGCACAAGACAAGGATGCCCTCCCTCACTATTCCTATTCAACATAGTATTGGAAGTTCTGGCAAGGGTAATCAGGCAAGAGAAAGAAATAAAGGGTATTCAAATAGGAAGACAGGAAGTCATATTGTCTCTGTTTGCAGATGACATGATTTTATATTTACAAAACCCCATCTTCTCAGCCAAAAACTCCTTAAGCTGATAAGCAAACTCAGCAAAGTCTCAGGATACAAAATCAATGTGCAAAAATCACAAGCATTCCTATACACGAATAATAGACAAACAAACAGACAAATGAGTGAATTCCCATTCACAACTGCTACAAAGATAATAAAATACCTAGAAATACAAAAGGTATGTGAAGGACCTCTTCAGAAAGAACTACAAAACACAGCTCAAGGAAATAAGAGAGGACACAAACAAATGGAAAGACATTCCATGCTCATGGATAGGAAGAATCAATATCACAAAAATGGCCATACTGCCCAAAGTAATTTAGAGATTCAATGCTATCCCCGTCAAGCTACCAGTAACTTTCTTCATAGAGTTAGAAAAAACTACTTTAAATTTCATTTGGAACCAAAAAAGAGCCTGTATAGCCAAGATAATCCTAAAGGAAAAGAAGAAAGCTGGAAGCATCATGCTACCTGACTTCAAACTATACTCCAAGGCCACAGTAACCAAAACAGCATGGTACTGGTACAAAAACAGATATATAGACCAATGAAACAGAACAGAGGCCTCAGAAATAACACCACACATCTACAACCATCTGGTCTTTGACAAACCTGACACACACAAGCAATGGGGAAAGGATTCCCTATTCAATAAATGGTGCTGGGAAAACTGGTTAGCCATGTGCAAATAACTGAAACTGGATCGCTTCCTTACACTTTATACAAAAATTAACTCAAGATGGATTAAGGACTTAAACCTAAGACCTAAAACCATGAAAACCCTAGAAGAAAACCTAGGCAATACCATTCAGGACATACTCATGGGCAAAGACTTCACGACTAAAACACCAAAAGCAATGGCAACAAAAGCCAAAATTGACATATGGGACCTAATTAAACTAAGGAGCTTCTGCACAGCAAAAGAAACTATCATCAGAGTGAACAGGCAACCTACAGAATAGGGGACAATTTTTGCAATCTATCCATCTGACAGAGCTAATATCCAGAATCTACAAGGAATTTAAACAAAATTACACGAAAAAAAAAACCCATCAAAAAGTGGGTGAAGTATATGAACAGACACTTCTCAAAAGAAGACATTTATGCAGCCAACAAACATATGAAAGAAAGCTCATCATTACTTGTCATTAGAGAAATGCAAATCAAAACCACAATGAGATACCATCTCACACTGGTTATGATGGTGATCATTAAAAAGTCAAGAAACAACAGATGCCAGAGAGGATGTGGAGAAATAGGAATGCCTTTACACTGTTGGTGGGAGTATATATTAGTTCAGTCACTGTGGAAGACAGTGTGGCAATTCCTCAAGGATCTAGAACCAGAAATACCATTTGATCCAGCAATCCCATTAATGAGTATATAACCAAAGGATTACAAATCATTCTACTATAAAGACACATGCACACGTATGTTTATTGCAGCACTGTTCACAATAGCAAAGACTTGGAACTAACCGAAATGCCCATCAAAGATAGACTGCATAAAGAAAATGTGGCACATATACACCATGGAATACTATGCAGCCATAAAAATGGATGAGTTCATGTCCTTTGCAGGGACATGGATGAAGCTAGAAAGCCTGTTGGTGAGTGGGGGGCCAAGGGGAGGGATAGCATTAGGAGAAACACCTAATGTAGATGATGGGTTGATGGGTGCAGCAAACCACCATGGCATGTATCTATCTATGTAACATACCTGCACGTTCTGCACATGTACCCCAGAATAAAAAAAAACTATGATCATTAGGATCCTAATTATTTCAAGGTGTTTCTAGGTGTACTCAGAATACTTGAGGTAAATTTGTCCTATGTAGAAAGTACACATTTGGAATCTGGGGAATAAAGTAGAAACCTTTTATTTTTTTATTTTTATTTTCAGACAGAGTCTCACTCTGTTGCCCAGGCTGGAGTGCAGTGGCGCCATCTTCGATCACTGCAACCTCCACCTCTAGGGTTCAAGCGATCCCCCTGCTTCAGCCTCCCAAGTAGTTGATATCAGGCCCTCGCCTCTATGCCCGGTTAATTTTTGTATTTAGTAGAGTTGCGGTTTCACCAAGTTGGTCACGCTGCTCTTGAACTCCTGACCTCAAATGATCTGCCTGCCTTGGCATCCCAAAGTGCTGGGATTTCAGGTGTGAGCCACCATGCCCGGCCAAGGTCTTTTCTTATGGAAGCAAGAGCTTTTGAAGTCTTTCATTAGACTTATGGACAAAGACTGACAACATTGAATGGTTTTATTTTTAATTACTTCTCCAGTTTCTACAGTTCTACCAATGATACCAGAGCTCAAGTAAATTCCTAGGCATCTAAACCCAAAATGTTTGTATCTAATGAGCATGAAACAAATAGCTCTGCAAGTATGACTAATGCTGGCCTGATACAGTCACCACCTATCAACTAGGGGCAGAAGTGTCCTTAAGTCATTTTGTTTATAGTCATCCAATACTTCCCAAGCTAGTAGCCTTCTAAAGCCAGTGAGTCGAGGTAATAGGAAGAGCATGAAAAGAGAGTAGTCTAAGCACAATTTTTGTTGTGTTCAATTTGGACCAAAGAGGGTATCTAGTGATGGGCACTTTCGATAAAAGTGAAAACAGAAAGGAAGGAGGGAATTGGAATGGATACGTTAAGAGAAGGACAGGGAAGGAGAGGAGACAGAGAAAAAGGAAGTAGACGGGATGGCTGGGAAGGGAATGGAATGGAAAGAGGTTGGAAGAAAAAGAAAGGGAAGGAAAAGAAAAGCAAAAAATAGTATGTATTAAATTACACTATGAAAATTGTCACATAGAGAAGTCAAGATGCATATTTATAATCTGTTTTAGGAATATAGCTAACTATTTAACCTGTTAATTTACTTCCTTAACATTCAGGCCAGATTTTTAAAAATCTATAACAAATGTGCCCCTTTAACACTTATCATCACAATCATACAGTTGGTGGGGATTTCCGAGATTGTCTTGCCTTAGCTCTTGGCCATAGCATTCATCTGTCTCACGTGGGACAAGGTCATCTGCCTCTGCCTGAAAACTCCAACATTGGAAAGGCCTCCACCTCACCAGTAAGAGATGGTTCCTTCCAGTAGCAGTCAAAATGTAAAACATTTATGGGGGATAAGCAATAATTTGTCTCCCTTAAACTTTCACCCAGTGGTTCCAGTGGATCTGAAACCAAATGAACAAATTTACAATATCTTTACCAAGGCAGCCACTCAAATATTGCAGGACAACTGCTAATTCCTTTACTAGATTTTCCAGGCAAACATTACTACTTTGTTCATTATTCCTCACTTTGGGTGGTTGCCAAAACAGCCACCATTGTGCTGCCAGCCTGTAAATTTCTGTCCTTGAATTTATAAATCATTTGAACAATTAAAGTATACTTAATAAGAACATCATTATTTCAAACATAAAGTACTGAGAAACTTTGCTGAAGCAAATCTTTTTAAAGAATAATAAAACACATTTTGGGATCTCATGCACATGACAAACTTTCTCTACACTAATTAAATTAACACAATCACTAATCCTATAGCTTAACACTATTCTTTTAGCACTCAGAATTGTTAATAACCCTTGAGACTGATCATATTCTTCCTGGAAATTCTTCCCATATTTCTCCTCATACATATAATACAGGGTATTTCAGAAATGGCTATAAAGAAGTCTACCTTTCACTTCCAAATAATCTGATAGAACTATGAAGAAAAAGAAGAGTTTTGTAGAGAAAATCTTACAGACTGCAAATAAAATTATTACAGTCAAGGAAGAGACATGCAAAGAAGAAATTAATGCAAACCTGGTCAAAATAAGTGAAGGGGACAAAACTGGAGAAGCACTAAACCCAAGATTCAATATGAAAGATTTCATACAGTTATTGACATCATAGATTGTAGGTGAAAGACAAAAAGTCATGAAAGGAGTATGTTGAGATGACCTTTTTTTATTTTCGTGGGGGGAGGTACAAGTAATTGACCTCACACAGATTCCTAGAACGCATCATTACATGTTCCTATCCCTTCCTCCTTCCCCTAGGAAAACTTTTAAGTTGTAATCCAGCTGCATCTCAATCACTTGCCAACTGGAATATTAAAATTAATATCTCAATTATATTCCATCTTTTTATATTAATTTTAAGAATGTTGTATTTTTAGACACGTCATTTCACTAAATATATTTTCACAACTACTTCATCTCCTTTTCAATTTCTTTTTTCCAATCCAACAGGTATCTTAGATCCTTGGATTCTTCTAACTGAATTCATTGTTTATCTGGTTTCTCTCATGTTTTAGAACCACAGCCTCCCTCATTCCTTAGGTTTTTTTTATTATGACATTCACTTATGACATTGCCCTCCTCATGACAGACAAATGGACCTTTTCTTCCCAACACTTATTGAGCTAAACATAACTGCTGGCTTATTCATGTCACGAAAGATAATAACAAAAGCAGAATTTATTGCAGTAAATGTTTTCAATGACCCACATAAGGCAAGATAAAACTAAATGTACTCACAAACCCCTAAGGACTGATTGCACAACCTTAATTATCCTGTAAATTTGTATCTGAGTGAGGTCCAGAGGCTTTGGGGGAAAAACACAATTGCAAAGTCCAAATATAAAAGCAAAAATAAAATTAAATGCTTAGTAACAATAAAAGTTACCAGAAAAATGCACATGAGAAGTGTATTTAATCACAGTAATGTTGGGGGAACTCCTACTTGCATAATCTCAAAGTCAACCATTATTCCTGAAAGAGGCTTCCTATGTGTCAAACACAATGGAACGGCTTCCACACATTTTCCAGAATGGTATATTCTAAAATCAACTTGAGGTTTTAACATTGGTGCAAAGTGCTTTCTCACTGCTCATAAGGTGTTCTTTGAGTAGAGAAAAAAAATAACAGCATCCATTTGGTACTTCTACATTACTATTTGGTGGCAGAAAGACCATTTAATCTGTGATCCTGTTCTTAATTTTTAGGCTTTAATTATACACATTGTAATTAACACTGTCAGCATTGCCATCTTTTAATAGGAAATCAAATCTATATGAATAAACCGTATTCTCAGAGAATTTAGCCATCTACCCCATCCATATTACAGATGTTATATAGAGTACAGCTTCCTGATTTATTGTATGAAGTCACTCTAGTTTTGTGGATGGCCCTAGTAGTGATTTGGATGAAAATTTTTAAACTCCTCTGGTTAATCTTGACACTTTGGGGAAAAATAACAAAATGTGGCTAAAAGCTTTATAGTTACTTATAAAATACGCTCCTATACAGTTATAGGACAAATCTTCATCTGTCTAATTTAGGAGGATATCTAAGAGTAAAGAGTTAAACTCAAGGAACCCCACGTAAAAACTAACTTGGAAGAGGCCATTTTGAGTCGTAAGCAGAACCTATTGAAGCACGTGGCAGAAATTCTGAAATTCCTGTGTGCTGTGGGCGTAGATATATTCAACAACTTAACATGTATCATTATTTAGGGAATTGCATCAGAATGCTTCATTATCTGGAGATATGATTATTCATATCACAGCTATTTGAATAAACTTCCCCTTACTTTTTCACTTGCATTTTTGAATACTGGCATAAGTAGGAAAAAAAATACTGAAACAGAATAATCACATAAATACAATAAGCAGATGCTCTTGAAAAACCAAGGCATACCGGCTTCTTTTGAGAGGTTACCCTCTGACAAAAATACTCCAAGTTATTTATGCACAAAAAGGCACGTGTCATATATACACCCACCCACAGCATGCTATAATTTAACTGAGTAAGCATCAAATGCTGTCAGGGGACTGCACTCTGTTCATATCTTTGTAAATACTTATGAGATACCGAGAACAAGATAAATAATACCACTTCAAAAGCAAAAGAGGAATATTATCTGATTCTAGAGTTCCAAAGGATCCCAAAAAGAAAAGGCTTCATAAACATTAGACTTTCTCTTGCCTTTGTGCTGCACATAGCCCTTTATGAGAAGCAATTCATTATAGAAACCAGACAATGGTGCAAAAGTAAATCTTCGTGTTGCAGCACCTGGTGTATTCAGATTCAGAAATCACTATTCTGACCATTGTGGAAAGACTACTCTTTTAAAACCAAACTGACATGAAAAATTGAACAATATTTGCCTCTGCTGTCTCTCTAAGCTTTCTTCTTCTAAAGCTGGTTTACTAAAAGAATCCAGCAAACCTCGTAAAACATCTTGTAACAGGAGGGTCTACAGTAAGAATAAAAACAAGCCTGCATTTAGCATTAGTTTCATGAATCAGAAACAAAGAGATCACTGTCCAGGTTTAATTCCTTTCCATTTAAGGAGCCCAATATGAAGTCCTTTGTGGAAATACACATTGACATAAAATATGATATGGCCAGTAATTTAATACTTATGGAAGAAGGGACTGCATGATGCAAATATATTTCGGTAGAACAGTGGATTTAGAAATAACAATTAAAACGTTCACAGTTGACATTTAAAGTTTAGTCACAAACTATAGAATTACTTGACCTCTTCTTCTTTAGTTAATTAAAGAATATGCCAGAAGTTACTACTGAAACTCATGTTATCAAAAAGGCCTAGTTTCTAAAGTATGAAAACAGTTCATAGTCATCCATAGAGTAGCTTGAATACTTATAATGTGCACATGCAGAACTAGTTTTTGTCAAACACTGAAACAAAAAAGAAAAGAAAAAAGGTAGAAGGTAGCAGAGGCCCCTGCATTTCTGAAAGTGTCACTGCAATAAACAGGGCCTGTCACTGAGGTATAGAAGAAGCCTTCTATTCACGTAGCACGAAGGCAGCAGAAGAAACTTAACTCTACAGAAAATTTACCCAGGAGGCCCTTCATTATTCATCCCTTATCTGTGATGAGGTCACCTTGAGGGAAGTTGAACAAACAGGCCCCTTTAATGATTAGGTGAACAACATGTTTGGAGTTTTAAAATGTTAACTTATTTATGGATGCCTAGAAGGTACTGGACACTAAGCGAGGCTAATAATGCCCATGGCAGATTTCTGGAATTTACTTTCTCCAAATGAACCTTACCAGTGGTGCTCATAGCTCAGTTTTACCAAAATAAAAATAAAAAAAAAAATCATTTCAAGAAACAGGAATTAAAAGTGTAACTAAATATTTTTAAAAATCAGTCTAAAAAATGAAAGCTATTTGGCAAATGCAAATAATTTCATAAGAGACTATGAAATTTCTTAAAATCCCATACACACTTTTAGGAGCAAACTGGACTTACCTAATAAGTCAGTGTAAAGTGCCTGTTCCAGATCACCCAGCATGGTAAGGATGACGTCCTCATCCAGATGAGCCGTCCCTTCCCGCAAACAGCTTTCTCCCTCCTCTTCAGCCCAGCTTCTGCTGATGCTGCTTGGCTTGGAGGACACGTTTTCATCTTCGGACCTACTATCTTCATCACTCTCACCTTCTAAGCCTCTTCTTGTAGACAATTCCTCTAAGTCTTCACTGTCTGACTGGCTGCCCCCAGCAGGCAGGAGGTTCCAGGCTGAGCCGCTGGTGTGATACAGGGACTGCACAGACCGCGAGAGAAACCTGGACAGTGAGCGCCTCTCTGCATAGTTGGCTTCTCTCTGACTGGCCTTGGCAGCGTTTCCAAACCAGTTGGAAATGCGCACCGTGGGTCTCCTCTCCCCATCACTGGTGAGGGAAAGATTGGTCAGAGACTTTTGTTTCTGAAGGCAAGCTCCCTTTCTTCTTACTTCTTTGCTCCGGAACACAGAGAGTTGAGCAGGCCGCTGCATGATTCTTCCAGTGGCTCCTTCCTTTCAATTGGACTTCATATTGTCTTTTTACACTGTGATTGTAACTGATCCATTTGATTTTAATTATCACATGCACTTAAGAAAAGCTCAAGCTCACACATTCACAGATTCTAGAGATACGGTATATATAATTATTTGCCTACAATTTAGCTTGATACATCATTTTACTAAATCAGCAGTACTTACAAATATTTTGCTCGAATATATCTGAAGCAGAAAAGAGTTCACCAAAGACTCTCCTCCAGCTGAAAAGTAGTCCAGGAAGCCAACTACGTTTGCCAGTCTTCATCCAATCACATGTCTCAGCCGGAGGATGGGTCCACATTTCCCTCTATTGCTTCTGTGTTCCGAAACGCCAGGAGGTGAAGCACGAGCTGAGGTCTCTTGCTTTTTGCTTTTTTTTTTCCCCCTGCCTTTCACCAGCCCTTAACTGACCTAGGTCTGTAACCCTTTACTCTAATGAGCTGACACAGTGCAGCAAGTACAGCCTCCCCATAGGAGCCCGGGAAGAGCAGGAATTAAGCACTGAAGCCCAGCCCTGCACGAGCCTCTCACATTTTAGTATTCCACCTGCATTCTCAGATCTATGGCTCTTCCTTGCTGCTGCAGTGGATGCTGCTGGCTGCCATGGCAGCAAACATCCTGCTAAATTAAAATAGAGGCACGGGAACGGCTGTCCAGCCTAGAATGCCACAGGTTTCAGAGCCAAGCCTGTATGAGATCTTCCAGTATTAACCTTATGCACATTTAAATGACTCTCAGCCACCTAATCTCAAACACGAACACACACTCACACCCTCACATACACAACATACACTCCCTGATGCCGAGAATGACAGACTAATTCTCTGTAGCTGCAGGCAGCTGAAGCAGGCAGATCTCCCTTCTGAATGTTGGGATTTGTGCTGTAAAAGCACAAATCAAATTCAAGAGTGTAAAGGACCTAAAAAATGAAGCATGACACTCTCCACCCGCCAGGAGATAATGCTTTAAAGGGAAAGACTTCCCTTATCTTTAAAAGAACAAAGTCAAAGGCTTTTTATTTTGAATCCTAAAATCCTAATGTGATGATAAAAATAAAGATTCCTTCAGCCTTTTGGTAAAACAAAAAGGAAAGAAAAAGAAAAAAAAAACTCAGAAGGGTTTTCCCTTGATATTTTGACTCAAAGAATAAAATTGAAAGTTTATGGTCAAGTGTGTGGAACATAATAACGTCACAGATAACACAAAATGCACATTATGTCTTTTGATATTGCATTTTTCCAGGTCTATTTCATAAGACTATCACAGCATAATCAGCTCTTATTTTTTAATGTTTTCATAAAAACAGAAAGCCTAAAGATAATTTTCTTGTATTTACCTTGTACTGATATGTACACTACACCATCACAAAATTCTGATTTTAGGACAACTTTAAAAAACAAATATATAGTATAGCAGAAATCATGGGTACCATTGACAGTTAAGAAGAAGACTATTAACTTTTTAGGATTTAACTTCTGAAGATTTTCTGCTCACAACAAGAAAAATAGGGATTTCTCCTTTATCAAATGAGGGAAAGTGGAGAAATATGCAGAAATATTATCTTCATCATTTTCAGAGCTAATGTGGCAAAATTAATTGTGATTTTCTACCTCCTATTGCCAATCTCAACTAGAGGAAATACCCAATCTCTTATCTATATATATATTAGCATTATAATATGCATTGCCTATAACTTTACACATAATAACTACTGACTTTGCAAAAGTTAATTATTCCTTATGCCCCACCTTTCAAGGTAGATCAGACTTAGATCCCTTTTATAGATATGCAAAAGGAAATTAGATGGAAAGAAGAGCAATTATTTGTGACAGAATTTTGCAATAAAGAAATCTGAGCATTATTGATACTCATTCTCAGTTCTATACTTTTAAAATACTAATTGTGTTTATATAAAATGTGCCAAATAAAATGAGAGTACAAATGTCAGATAATTGAAACTGACAGTTATGCTTCCAAAAACAATTTTGTAAAGTATTTTTTAGAAAACCAAAATGACACTCCCCTTAGAATTCCTAAGCAGAAATTTGTTTTCCTTCATTTTGAGTTATTGTGACTCAGTGAATTTCCAAGTCCTGAGACCATAGTGAAATTTGTTCAAATTATGAAATTTCAATGTATTTAACATTTATTACACTAGTATACATGCTAATATACCATAAAGCCTTACAGATTCACAAAAAATACAATTCTAATGCTTTACGTATCAAAAGAGCTAACCTTATTCATCTGTAAATGAAAGCAATATTTATGCCCTTTCCTTATTCAAGACTGCTCATATATACACAAATCAGTTTAAAACTGTGGTTCTCAAGCTTCATATGTTCAGAACCACTTGGAGAGTTTATTAAAACACAGTTTGCTGTGCCCTAGCCACATAACTGCTCATTCACTGGGACTGGGAGGGTCCTGGGACTTTGTATATCTAACATATTTCCAGATACTGCTTGCTCTGAAAATCCCCTTTGAGAATTACTATGCTGAGATTAGTGGTTTTCAGCTGGCGATGGTTTTCCCCCAAGGGACGTTTGGAAATATCCGGAAACATTTTTCTTTATCACAACTGTGGGTGTGGTGGTGACATCTAAGGGGAAGTGGCCAATGATGCTGCTAAACATCCTACAATGACAAAACAGCCCCAAGCAAAAAAAGAATTATGCATTTTATAACGTCAATAGTGCCAAAGTTGAGAAATCCTGCCTTAGATTGTTATATTGCATTTACAAATGGTTTAGAAACTTTAGTGGCATTTAAAACAAAGATGTACTTTTGCTGACATTAATGTCCACTCTGTGTTTGTTACAACTCTCTCTCAGGTGTCCTTTATTCTATAACCATGCTGAAAGAGCAGTCCTAGCCTGGGACGTGTTGATTTTATGACCAAAGGAAAAGAGAGGTGAGAGATCCAAGCAATGGCTCTCAAGTTGCTGCTCAGGAACAGCCCATGTCATTTTTCCACTTGTACTTCATTTGTCAAATTAAATCACATGGTTCTTCCTGATTCAATGAGACAGGAAATTTAATCCTTCTGGAGGTGTAAACCCTGGAAAGGATGGGCTCAGTCCAATGGAGCCAGCAAGGAGGGGATTGTAGAGAGGGCTTATCCAAAGGGGGTTTCTGTCTGTTTCTTTGTTTAAAGACATTGTTATTAACTTGTGGTTATAGCAGGTTTGTCCCAGAACTACATCAGTCCACATTTACCCTGAGCAACAGTGGGGAACCCACTTATTCCTTCTCTGGAGACAGCCATCCTGCTTGCCTTGGGTGTACATTCATATATGGATGTTTTTATATTTGTTTGTATTGACACATATAAATGTATGTTATACAAGGAGGAGGAGGAAGTCACAGTGCAAAGGAGACAAATACGCCCAGTCAGTAGGAAAAATGTGAATCATTCTAATTACGCCAAAACCTAAAATAAGTTATAGCCATTATCATGTGCTAGAAAGGAGTGCTTTTCAGCTCTTTAGTAAACATAATTATAATGTGGCTATTTAAGTAAAATACCTAAACTGATTTGAATTATCTGAGCTTGATCTTCTTGATCTTTATAAACACACACACACACACAAAAGCAATTTCAGTGATCATTTACAGAGACTGCAAATGTCAGATATTTCCCATTTTTAATGCAAAGTCTGGTAGTCAGTAAAAGCATGTGTAACCATTCGCTTATCCTTCTGTTTAACCTACATTCTTCTATTTCTAAAATGGTTTCCTGAATTCATCCAATAATTTTAATATTACTTTTTTACAAATGACACGCCAGCTTTATTGATATTGAGCCAGTCCAGCATCTATGAACATTTTTTAGTTGAATATAAATTCCAGATAAAGGTTAAGAAGTGAATTAAACAAATGTTATACATGTTGGTGGATAGTCTTATGCAAAAAAAGGGCAAATGTGAATCTACAGAAAAAAAAATTGAAAAACTTTCTTGAGTACCAGTGGGATGAAAATTTGGGCTAGCTTTACATTTGGCACAATCTCTTGGCAGATGATGAAAGGGATGGCCTCTGAAGACAAATTCTTTCTGTCAATGAATGTGAGAATAAAACGCAAGCCAAAGCAGTAAAATCTGCACCATTAATTCAGGCAGCATTGTAATATTGAGGTCATGATTTGAATCTTAGAGGAAAGGCAGGAAGCAATAAGCTACTTCTTCAATGGCACAAATTATATAATACATTTCGCCTGACTATAGTAATTATTGGAGCTACTATCATCAGATTGGGTAAATATAACTAGGTTTCCTCACAAAGAATATCATAAGCAAAAGCAAATTTAAGTGATGTACTTAAAAATTTTGCAGAGATACACTGAAGTCTTATGAAGAATATTCAAATTCAAAAAGTCATTTATCCAGTATTCTACTTATTGAGTGTCACGCATTTCTGATGCTTATCTTCAAACCATAATTTATTACCTTTTTAAACTTTCATTGCCATTTAATGATGAAGACAATGTTTTTGTAATGTCAATTGAGTTACTGCATTGGTGAAAATTTAAACAGCTAAGCTCTCCAACTAACTTAGCAAATCCCTCTAACACATCTGCATTGCAGTGTGAACCATTCAAGTTTGCTCCTTAATAGTATGGCAAATCTTTACATGTCATACATCTTGTGGGTCATGCAATAGGGATGATTTTCACATTTGTGTAAGCACAAAAAGATTTTTTTTCTGGGTTACATAACTCAAAAGCAGAGGAGAAATAGTTTCAGACGTGGATTTTTCAGGGGCTCGGTCATTTCCAACAATGACCTTGAATTTGGTCTCTCCTGATTTAGGTTCTGTTTCCTCTATGTTTGATCATTTGAGGGTAGAGGTCACTGTAAGCAGGTCTAAGCTTTTCTTTTATTAGTTTTAGGTGTAGTGGAAAAAGAGACCACCTCTTTTATAACAACCTCAGGAAAAGTCCTGAGATTGAGTCTTATTTGTTCTGATCAAACTGGATTGGGTCACACATCCAGTCCTCAAACAGTCACTGCAGTCAATGAATAGATTGTTCTCATTGGCTCCACTTACTTCAATTTCAGTTAGGTCACAAGAGCAGAGAATGATCCCCAAAGAAAATCAAGACGCTGTTATCAGAAGATGGGGCAACGGATACCGGACACACAAAACTACACCAGGACTTCCTGGTAGGCTTAATATAGAGCCAACAAAGCTGAAACTATAGAACTCCTAACTCACCTAAGCCTCTTTCTAGACTCTGTACATTTTATTTTCTGTATTATTTTCAGGCGTCTGAACATTATACAGACTTCATAAATTTATAAAGCCTGCATCTTACCCTGCCAAGACTAACTTCATCAGAATTTTATATCACGAAGGCCACTTCACTTGGGGAGCAGAATTACTCCTCACTGAGGCCCCTACAGCAACCACGAGCAATAAAAGTTCAACAATAACAATAGTGTTGAAGCTTAGGATTACAGAAAATCAGAGAACTACAGAACCTCAGTGAGTTTAGGAGAAATGCCCAATTTTACAAAAAGAAACTAATAAAAAGAACAAGTTAAGAAGAATTTCTTTCAAATTATTTTCATGAAGTTGTTTCTTCCTGGAACGTTATTCTGCAATTTCATTATTCATTAGAATTCAACAATATACATGTCTGATCTTCTTTTAAGCTCTGCATGACTCTTTACAGCTAAGATAGTTGTTTCCATGTGCCTATTTATTCATTTACTTGTGGTGTTAAATTTTATCTATTTGTTTCTTACTTTTTCAAAGAAGAGCTCACTTGTTAGTCACATTTGTTTTCCCAAATTTTGAGATGCCTGGCATGTGTAACATACTAGGTGATAATTACTGAAAAGACTGATGGAAGAATAATACCATATCTCACAACAATCTTCTGAGTTTATTAAGCATCATCATAGTCATCACACAGAAAAGGGAACCAAGGAGCAATTTGCAGGGCAGAGGCCAAATAATTGCTAAATAATCACAGTGCCAAGGCCAAAATATATTTTTTCCAATTCCTAGAACATTTCTCTTTCCACATTTCAAACAATCTTGGAAGTGTATTCTGCGGGCCAGTCTGAGCTAGAACCTGGCAATAAATTCAGGTGCTTATGTGCTTTGTGGTTTCACTAGCATCCAGAACTCAGAAAGAGGAGACTATAGAACTCCTCTACAGTTCTATAGAACTATAGAACTATGAGAAAGGGATGGAGATTCTGAGAAAGAGAGTTGTCATTAATATAGAAAACATCTCATGAGCTTTAGAATTCTGATAGGTTCATTCTTTTATAGGGTTATTCTATTACAGGTTTAATATCTCTTATCAGAAATGATTGGAACAACAAGTGTTTTGCATGTTGAATTTTTTCAGATTTTGGAATATTTGCCTATACATAATGAGATATCTTGGGGATGGGACCCGAGTCACATATGTTTCATATACATCATATACACATAGCCTGAAGGTAATTCAACACATTTTTAAAAAAATATTTTGCGTGAAACAAAGTTTGTGTGCATTGAACCATCAGAAATCAAAGGTGTCTCTATCTCAGTCACCTAAGTGGACAATCTGTGGTTTGTGGCATCACCATCATTCCTGACTGAATTTATATGCTACTAATAAGCAATTATTTTATTGCAATTATTTATACGTAAGTAATTACCAGTAAAAAATATGACATAGTTTGAATGCAGTGAAAACATAATGTGTTCAAAGTCACTAAGAAGCACAGTAGCATTGCCAGAATACCTGTATCAGCTATGAAACAACAGCAACCACAAACAACCACAGGCTTTCCATCTCTACATTCAATGCTGTGTTTGGATTAAGAGGTTACTGTACACTGTATTTTTTTTTTTAGGTGAGAAGAAACATCAGAAGCAGTTGAGGGACTGGGAAGTGGGCCCCCTAGGGGTGAGGCGGCATTCTGCTGGGTAGCTTTTTAAAATGTTTCTCCCAGAGTCATCTGCCTCATTAACAACAGTTTTTGTCTTAGAAAGCTCTCTGATTTTTATCAACTGGCATAATTTATTGTTCTGTAATGAATGTACACTGCTCTAGTTCTTCACTAAGATCATCATGCATTTCCATCATGTCTCTGGCACTTTTTCTTCAGTGTTAACATTGTTATCTTCGTCATTACTATTATCACAGTCACCTGAATTCAGTACCATTTTGGCTAGGTCATCAATGTTCAGTGAATGAACAACTGGAGCCTCATTGTCAATGTTAAAAATTTCTTTGATATCCACTTTCTCCAGCCCACTAATAGACTCTGAAAGTTTTTTTTTTTTTTTTTTTTTTTTTTTGGAATAGGTAGGGTCAGACATCATTGTTTTTCTCATTTGACATATGGAATCCTTCAAAGTCACCACCTGGTTCATCATCATCACTGAACAAAGATGCAGACTAGAGGTTGTGTCAGGCAGGTACAACCATGTATTCAGTCACTGAATTCCAAGGATTGACAACAGCATATATGACATCCTTCATGCTAAACTCCTTTTGAAAATCACCCACACATACACCTCTGTTCACTACTGCTGGCATGCTATTTAAGGAAGTGTTTTTATATTTATTCTTTATCAATTGAAGGATAACCTGGTCACTTGGCTAGATTAACAAGTCACATTTTGGGGAAAGTACATGGCATAAGCATTGTTTTTGATAATAATTTCAGCTAGACAATGAGTAGAATAAATATAATCAAATAAATTCTTGCAGTCATTCAGTCCAGCTTCCTGAAAGTGAGCAAGAATTGCTGTCACAAAATGTTTATAAAACCAATCAGAAAATATGTCATTGGTGATCCAAGCCTTTTTGTTAGCATAATAATAAACTGGTAAGAAATTCACTCCCTGAAAACAGCAAGGACGCAAGCTTTTGGTTATCACAAGTTTTCACGTATGGGTTCCCGCTGTATAAGTCCATCCAATCTCAGTTATTCTGTCCTTGGCATCCTTACTTCCTGTAGGGGCTGTCTTGTCTTCTGTGTCAGTATCTTTCTGAGGCATCAAAATGTGTGTTGTTTCAGCATCAAAGATTTGTTCCAGAGTCAGATTTCCATCAGCAATGATCTTGGCCAACTAGTCAATGTATGTCTTCACTATTTATTACTACAAATCTTAAAAAATTTAATGCCATATCTTTTCTTAAATTTCTACAACAAGCCTATTGAATATTTAGTTCCCTTCGATCGCCAGTTCACTGTGAAAGATCTTTGCTTATTTAACCTTCAGCATACCATTAAGTGGCATGTGTACACCGTCACACTGATGGATCTACTCTTTCAATACACAATTGAGATCTTCATTTTTAGCTTTATGCAGTATTTTTCTATTTTTCATTAACTTCTGTTCATCACTTTCAATGGAGACCTTTAACAATTTATCCTTTGGTGTCTTCAGGTCATATATGGTGGTCATTCCAACACCATACTCTTCTGTAAGATGTTTCCCACTTACACCACAGTCTAGTTTCTCCAACAGCTTGACTTTCTGTGCTATAAACAAACATAAACGCTTCCTTTTATTCTTATCACTGTTACCCATAGGGGTATCTTCAGGCCTTTTTGACATTTTCAACAGTATCTTTATGCCACAGAATGAAAAATAAGCAAAAAAACAAAAACAAAAGAAAAACCACAGTGTAATGCGTATAGGTCTTGGCCCAATGTGGGACACTGTGGGGAACCTGCCACTGGCATGTCCACTCTGCACACATGCCATTGTATTATCCTTTGTGGGTATGCTTGCATGCGGGAATCTAGGTGTGCATGGAAAAGATACATAGTGGCTAAAGGGGGCTGGGAGACTCTGTTTTCCCCTGAGAATGCTGAATAAACTGTGTTGTGCACCTGCATTTTGACCGCAATTTGTCACAGGAGATCAGGTTTGGAATTTTCCACTCATGGCATTATGTCAGCACACAAAAATTTATGAATTTGGGATCTTTTGAATTTTGGATTTTTAAATTATGGATGTTCAACCTGTGTTACAAATTTATCCTTCTTTTCTCCATGCCCCTACTTTTTTTTTTTTTTTTGAGACAAGGTATTGCTCTGTCACCCAGGCTTGAGTGCAGTGGCATGATGGTGGCTCCTGCAGCGTGGAACTCCTGAGCTTAAGCAAACTTCTCTCCTCAGCCTCCTGAGTAGATTGAACTAGACACATGCTATACACCACTATGGCTGGATAATTTGATTTTTTTTTTTTTTTTTTTTTTGTAGAGGCAGGGTCTTACTATGTTGTCCAGGCTGGTCTTGAACTCCTGGCTTCAAGCAGTCGTCCTGCCTTGGTCTCCTAAAATGCTACTATTCCAGGTATGAGACACCATCCCTGGCCTTCTTCCATTTTATAATGTGCTGTTTTAAAATCCCAGATCAACAGGGAGGGCTTCTGAACTGTAACATTACTTGTGTAGAATGACTAAACATTTTCTTCCTTATATTCTTTGATTATTCAGTGATGGCATAATCAAAAGTAAAATTTTATTTTCCATTTATATCAACTCCTTCTGTATAGTATAATTGATCATAAGTTCACTGTGATTATTTCCTGAGTGCCTTCCAAAGCCAAAGAGATAATTCCTATCTTTTCTGTTTATTGTTTTCATCTGAAAATTATTATGTTCCTTTTTTAGTGTAGTTCTCATTTTAATGCTATATCCATTATATTAATTTCATTTTACATGCATTTATTGAGTGCTACCTATGTACTAACCATCCATTGGTGATGCCACTTAATAGACAAAAGTGGAAAAAAGGAGAATTGGCAAATTCTGGATATATTTTAAAAATGCAATTATTCTAAGCTATCTTAGTACCTTATTTCTCATAGTTAGTTAGATATTGTGTCATCTAAATTTTTTCAGTTTCTGGATTTCTGAGAAAAGTAACAAGAGTTCAAATACTGAGAAATATCCCAAAAAGTTGATTTATAAACACCATTTGTCTCTGAGTACAAATAGAAAACAATACTTCTGGAGCCAACAAGATATTATAATGAATAGACTATCAGGGCATCAGGTGTGAGGCATTAAAAAGGAGTCATGAATAAGTCTAAGGTTTCAGGCTTGAGCAACTGGAAGGATGAAATTCTTATTAATGAAAATGGAGAAGACTTGGGTAAAGAGTTTTTCAGGGGTACAATTTTATAGGTTAATATCAGAGGTTCAGTTTGGGATACACTATGTTTGAAGTGTCTATGAGATATTCAAGTGGAAAGATTGTGTTGGCATTTGGATATTTGAGTCCAGAGTTCGGGGAGAGAACTAGAGCAGACAGAGACATTTGTAAGCCACCAGAATATAGATGAAACTTAAAGCCATGAGATAATATTGATATTAAATCACCAAGGGAGCATTTATAGCTAGAGAAACCTAGAAGCAGAGACCTGGATCATTTAAACCATAAGAAATCATCAAGAAAAAAGTGTAACTAGAAAAGGAGACCAAGAAGGAAAAGTAAGGTTTGAGGAAAACTAAGGGGATATATGACCCTGAAAATCAAGTATCTTAGTCCATTTGTGATGCTGTAAAGGATTATCTGAAGGTGGGTAATTTATGAAGAAAAGAGGTTTATTTGGCTCACTGGTCTTTAGGCTGTACAAGAAGCTGCTCCTAGCAACTGCTTCTGGTGAGGACTTCAGACTGCTTCCACTCACAGTGAAAGGCAAAGGGGAGCTGTTGTGCAGAGATCATATGGTGGTGAGAGCATAAACAAGAGAAAGTGGAAGTGCCAGGTGACTTTCAACAATCAGTTCATGTGGGACCTAGCAGTGAAAATGCACCCACTCCCTGGAGAATGGCACCGCGCCATTCATGAGGGGTCTGCTCCTGGGATCCAAACACTTCCCATGAGTCCCCACCTCCAACACTGGGGATCAAACTTCTTTTTTCTTTCTTTTTTTTCTTTTGAGATGGAGTCTAGCTCTGTCGCCCAGACTGGAGTGCAGTGGTGTGATCTCCACTGCAACCTCCTCCTCCCAGGTTTAAGCGATTCTCCTGCCTCAGCCTTCCGAGTAGCTGGGACTACAGGTGTCCACCACCACACCCGGCTAATTTTTGTAATTTTAGTAAAGACGAGGTTTCACTGTGTTGGCCAGGCTGGTTTTGAACTCCTGACCTCGTGATCTGCCCCACTTGGCCTCCCAAAGTGCTGGGATTACAAGCACGAGCCACTGCGCCTGGCCAGGGGGATCAAATTTCAGCATGAGACCTGGTGAGGCCAAACAAACTGTATCTAAACTATAGCACCAAGGAAGAAACCTTCTTAGAAGAGGACAAATAGCTGCTGCGAGGTGAAATAAGATGAGGCCTGAGACTTGATCCTTGGATTGGCCATGTTGACATTAGTGGTGACTTCTATAAGAGCAGTTCCAGTGGAGAAGTGGGGTTAAAAGCCTAAGAGACTGTGATTGAACCCTACTCTTTTTACAGTATGCCATAAGACAAGGAGATAAATGACAACAGTACTTGAGGACAAATTTGGGGTCAAGGGAAGTTATTTTTTTAAATTAAGGTTGGAGAAATGATAGTATGCCATGGCCTAAAATAAGTGACTTGGTTGGGAGGGAGCTATTAAAGAGAAGAGAGAGTAATCCAAGTAAAAGCAGAGTAAATAGGTATTAAGTGGATATAAATGTTATACTTGGGTAGATGTGATGACAGGGGTTCGTGAACTTTTCTTTGTGCTTCACTTTTGTAAGTGAAGTTACACATCAAGGTCATCAGTTAAGAGAAAGAATAGAACTGGTAATGTCAGACATTTGAGAAAAAAAGGTATAAAAAATATAGACTGACTGCCAGGAGCATTACATATTCACTTGAGGTTGGAGGTCCTGAACGTAAAGTGAGTTGCATTGACATGCGATGTGTTTTCTCCTGGTTCATTCATTGTTGGTATAGAATAGATGGAGATTTAAATGTAACCAGGTCACGATTTCATCAAATGAGAGAGAGGCAATTGAGTTAGGGTATATAAAAATAAAAATACATTCACTTATTACAGGAAATTAGCTGACTAAGGAGAGAAGAAAAAATATGCAGAGGTTGGTGAGGAACAGTAAAAAGTGGTAGGATCAATGAATTGGAAACCCTAGTGGAATCATTGCTGGAGTCAGGGAACAAAAGGAAGAATACTGAAATGATAGGAGTGTGCAATCAGTGAGAGCGCAGTGCATGACAGTGAGGTCACATAAAGTAGTAGTTTCTGATGATGCCTAGATCTAGGGTATGATGATGAGACTAAGTAGCTCAGGAGGGACTGCAAGACAAAAATCATGGGTGGAGAGGCCAAGGTGTTAGAAAGAACACCTATGTAGATACTAAAATCACTAAAAATTAGGGCAGAAATGGTAAGAGATAGTTATTCACAAACCAAAATCTTAAAATGATGAAGATACGTAATCTAATTTCTCTGTGACAATCATCTCTGTGACTGGCCTGCTCATATTTCCTCATCTACCTTTCTTCAATTATAGTACTCAATTTATAACTTACTAACTGCAAAAAATATCACAATTCTTCTAGGAAATCTCAAGTTAGTATCGAGAAACATTTTCACTATCCCACTATAGGCTGCATTTAAAGAGATGATAGTAAGATTGACACAAGTAGGTAAGTCTCACTGCACCATTTTTCTGTTTTCTTTCTTTTATTGAATTCATATCAAAATCCTAGACTGAAAACTATGATTTTATGTAAATAATTGATTGTTGCTGCAAAATGATATTATGCTTTCTGATAAACCCATTAAATTATTATATTAATTGCTAGTTTATATTCACTTTCAGGTATTCTATTAAAAATCCGAATGTTAAAAGGAAATATCAACTGGAAAAATGAAAAAGTGATCAAATGGTAGACAATAAGAAAGTGGAGAAAACATCAAATACAGACTATTTATTCAATCAGATATACTGTGATATATTAGTTTCTGGAAACAGTGTTCCTTTGTGAAATTCACATAAAATTGTAATTCAAACTCTACTAAATTCATCTCCCCTACAGATTTTAGCTCTAGTGCTTAGCATGCATATTGAAGACATTTATGTATAAAGAAATATATGAAGCATCTTCATGTCATGCTAATTTTATAAAACATCTGGTCATAATAAACGCATAGCATCATTTTGACCATGGTACTACACAGAGTTAATGGAAAGTCAACACATCCTCCGTGTGTTTGAAAAATCTACAATTACTATCCCTATATTTATGTCTTGGCATTACCATTTCTACCCCTACCTAGTACTGGGCCTTTGTTGTAATCTCCGTATAAAACCTCTGATACCTAATGTTATCAACTAATGCTGATTCCAAAATGTACCCTTGGGATGTTGTTCTGTAATTGTTGTCAACATCCACGGCAGGATGCTGTAGTCATGTCTAATGCTTGCCAAATGCTTTTCAGGTCTGCCAAAGTGAGGAAGTTTCTTAACCCCCAAATTTGTGATAGAGTCATTTTCATGAGCTTCATAGCGATACTTACACTTTGGGTCTTCGGAGTACACAGTAATTTTTTAAAATTAAATAATTTATTTAGTTTTCTTCATTTGAACTTAGCTGTGAATACACAAGGCTTGGGCCAGAGACTTCCTGGAACAACAGACATAACCCTACTTTCATGCGTTATTATACTTAGGAACAGATAAAGTACTCTTTCATCTCTCGCCCTTCAGGGGCAATATATTTTGCTAGGAGGTTTCTTGGTTCCTTACGAATATAGATCTATATGTAATGAAATTAAACCAAATGTCTTCCATATATGCTTAGGCTTACCTGGACCCTAGAGAAAACATTGCGCTCAAGCTCAGCATCCCATTTTATACACAACAAAAACCTGATAACTGTGTCTGGGGTATGTATTATTTTTTTCTTACATCATCCATATATAATAAAATATTTTCCTATTCAGAGTTTTTTTAAAATGGTCATTTGAAATCACCCTGTAGAAATGTTTTAAATAGTATAGAATTGATGACAGAGCAGGCTGCATTAGCGATGGAGAATCTACATGGCCAATCATTAGTTTATTTTCAATCTCCAAATATATTATACAGGTTTTCTCTGATTTTATTCAATTTGACTGAGGGCAAAATGACTTAAAGTCTTCACTTCTGAAAGGACTACCATTCCTTTTTTAGTAACAAAGAGATCATCCTAAGCAGAATAGCCAAATAGCTAATGATCTTTGAAGCATGAGATATATACAATCCATTTTTGCATTAAAAACAGTATACCACAAATATGATTTAATAAAAAGTGTTATGGGGAGAATACAGAAATTCCTAGGTTTGACCTATGCATTGATGAGGTCACTTACCAGATATCTCCTCCAGGCACTGCTTAGCAGTCTTACTATATGATAAGTCCATCTTTGTAGGACTGGTACAGGAGTCAGCTGATGGTAAAGAGGTACCTTCATTTTCTGAATGTGCCCTGAAATTATCCAGGAAAACAGAAAGAAATAGCAATTATAATCACCAGTCACTCATCAAAGTGGAAGTTCTACAGTACAAGAAATATTAATTACAAATTTTCCATCAAGATAAGTATTTCTTTATGACTAGAATGTTCCAGAGTTGTCTATGTATAGGAGAATTTTGTTATTTTTCATATGCAACCTAAGTGGGAGTGGACTTGTCTAAATTTCAAAGCTTATAACTATCAATAGTTGATTATAATTCGGGGGCAAAATATTTAAAAAGATCCAACTTCTTTTGATATTTTCGAGGAAATATGGCCAAAGTATTTTTTTTTGCGAGAATACTGAAAGTATTGAAATCACACCTAAAATTATTTTTTTAAACAAAAATTCTATAAAAATATTTTAAAATATGTGTAAAAATAAAAAAATAATTTTGTTCTATGCTATATACATCATTATGATGACTTAATTACCAAAGATTTCAGAGCAATTAAAGTCAACCAGAAACAAATTATCATTCTTATAATTACCTTCATATCATCTGTTTCACATTTGTCTATGTGTGTACATGGGTATGTATTTGTGCGTGTGATTAGCTTGTAAAGAGTATGTCTAATTAAATGAAAAGCACTCAACAAAGGTCCTGAATACTTTCGATATTCTAATCACACTTCATGCATTATTTCTTTCCTTTATGCACAGGCAAATGTTTTAAGATATGCTTTTTATTTAATGCAGCTTCATATTCGATGCATATTTGACACAAACTAACACACTTTAAATGTTCAGAGCATGAACTACTAAGACACAGAAGGAGGCAAGCTAATATAGGATTGCATACTGGACTGTGTTCTTTTGAGACATCTCATTTGCCTTACATCTACCCTTTTATTTCTGGTAGTAGGTGTGGGCCATGACAAGTGATCTTTCAATATTTACTACTTTAAGAATATTTACAAATAATGTTCATGTGTGAATGAAGAATGTATTACATTTTTGAATCAATGTTTAATTAATATTTTGCTTTTAATCCAAATTTGAGTTTCAAGAGAAAAAGTATAATCATTGATATCAGAGAAAGTCAAAATTTAACTGACAGGCCAAGAAACTGAAAAGTTCACTTAGGTTTTAAGAAACTATGGAAAACTACATGTTGTCTGTATTGATATATGTGTTATATATGTGAATTAGCATATGAAAAAAAGAACTATGCAAGAAAGAAACTTTCCAATACAAAGTTGGTTGTGCTTTGGCCTCCAATAATTTCTGACAGACCATTCCTATTTTATTCTAGCTTAAAACTGAATATAAAGAGCATAAACAAATTAAGAAAGAAAATACACAATTTAAGTGATAGGATATATACCATTAAGGCCAGAAAGAAACCTCAAAGTAGCTAAATTTAAAAGATATTTTAGTCTTCCACTCATTTGATATCTTGGTAGCATTTAGAACAGCAGCTCATTCCTTCCTTTATCAAACTGTCCTACCTTGGCTTTTATGGCAAAAATTCTCTAGTGTGTTTCCCATTTTCTCTGGCTTCTACTTTATTCTATTGTTTTCCTTTATGTAATCATTAAATGTTGTGGTTCTGGGTAGTAGAAAAAGAAGTGGGGATACAGACAGCAGAAACCTGGGAGTTCAGCAAAGGAATATTCTATACTTCTTCCAGTTTTTGTCTATAGTTTCTCTAGATGATCTGAATCATATTCATTGTATTGGCTATTATTTATTTACACCTGAATTCTAAAATTCTAACTATAACCCAGCACTTTACACTGAATTCCCGATGTATATAAAGACTGTCTAATTGACATTTCTTCTTGGTTGTCACAAAAATATGTCAAACCCATCATTTATAGAACTGAAGTCATAATATTTTATTAACAAACCTGGTCCTGATTCATGGAGCCCTCAGGTGAAACCTTGATGGAACTTACAAGGTCTTGCATGGTTGGGTCCCATGCAACCCATGGGATGATGGTCTCCAGCATCATCTCACACAAGACTCCTCTCTCCTCTCTCTACTTTGGCCACAAGAGTCTTCTACTCACTTTCCATAGCTTCCTGCCCAACCAGGGTCTTTACACTTGATTATTTTCCTCCCCACTTCATCCAGTTGATTCCTTCCCTCCAAGTCTTAGCTCAAGTGACTATTTCTTTAAAAATCCTCCCTAATTTCACTGATCAGGCAGTCTCCAATTATAAGCACTTAGTACTTAGTACTCCCTGGACCTATGTTTTCAGCACTTCATACTCTTGTGATATGAGATTAATGTAATTAATTGATTAACGTTTAACTCCCAGACTAGGCCCTATTCTCCATGTTTGAAGTCATCATTGTATCCCCAGTGTCTAGTCTTGTATCAGAATATAAGTTTCAGTCAACAAATCTTTTATAAATATATCGATAAATAATGTTAGCCATAAGAGTAAAACAAAATTATTGGTGGGTAAAGCATATGCAAGAAAGAGTAGCATATGTGTACATATACTGGGTTTGGATGTAAAACTTGACTCCATCACTAATCAGTTATCAAGTCATGTGATGTTGGCAAGTTACTTCACCTCTCTGAACTTGTTTGTTCATCTGTAAAAATAAGAAAAAATGGCTGCCTTGCAAAATAGTTGTGAAATCAACTGTTATTACAAAAGGACTGAAAATACATCCTCCCTTGTGAAATTCTGGTCAATATTAAAAGGGCAAATATATCTGCTCTCTGTGTAGCCTGTTTCTTTCTCTCCTGGACCCCAATTCCTCACATATCTCCATCTACTGACAGTCCCTCCCCATTCATTTCTAAAGTCTGTTCTTCCACCTGGCTTCATTTATTGTGGGCCACTCTACTCCCCACTGATCTCTTCCTTAGCCTATTGTCTCTGAGCGAAGGGAGAAACAATCCTCTGAAGTGTTCTAAGGATTTTTATTAGTTGCTGAAGAAGTTTAAATGGAGAGTATGTAGTGAAATTGTGGACCCCAGGGAAAGCTGACTGGCTGCCTGCCAAGAAGTGTCACAGAGGCACAGCACTTTGTTGAACTGGCTGGGAGCCAGGGTTGACCTCTAGTCCTGCAGATTTTGTATTCACAGATTCATCTTTTACGAGCTGAGTCACATTAAGCATTTCACTGAAATATTTGTCTAAAGCCCACGGCTAACTGGTTCCTATGAGAACAAGACAAACAGCTGTCACAGGAGCCAGAATGTTTGTGGCCATGTTAGTTACAAAGATTCTATCTCCATCTAAGAAAACCTGGAGTAAAAGAAAACTCGGAATGTATTTTAGCACTATAGTTTTTGCTCTGCTAAAAGCAAGCAGCTCTTAAAAAGAATTCTTCAGAAGCTGACTTAGTTCCATTGGTTAAGTTCCCACTCCCCCTGTCTGAGACATGCTTTTAAAAAAGTGTATTCCTACTTGTGACAGCTCAGTCTTGTCTTGGAAGCCGTTTTAAAATTTGTGTTAATGTGTCAGTGCATATTTTTGGCAGACTCACTCTTTTATGTCTTTTAGTTTAAGTCACAAGAGAGTCTTATTTACCTTAAGTTCTCCAATGTATTTCTCATCAAATTCCCTACATAAGTGATCTACATTAGCATTAATAAGGAAACAGGTTGATCAATGAAAGAATGGAACTTGGTGAAGGTAAACTTCAGATCACCGTAAAAAGGACTTAGAAGTCATGCTTGGTTTATATTCACATCTAAATGAGACCAGAAATGTCTACTGATGTTACAAGTCATCATTTCTCTAGTATTTCCACCTCACAATTTGTTACAGCAAAATTAGATTTTAATTCCAGTCTATAGAGGACCAATCAATGCCAACTGGTAAAGATGTACCTTTTATACAAATGATCAAAGAAGTCCAGTTAAATCTCTGAAGACTCACAACTTACCCTCTATTTTTATGCATGCTTTGTACCAGTTAAATAAAAATATTTGAGTTGATTCATGAAATAATTTACAAAGACTTTAGAATCAAGTGTGTTCTCTAATCAGAAAGTACATTTTGACAGATATGGTGAAAATTGCAGTGGATCATTCACTGTTTCCCCATAAACTGATAATGCATTATCTTCCTATTAACTGGAAAAAGAAAAAATACGTATCATAATATTCCTTCAAAGTATTCAGCAACATGGTCCTATGTAGACAACCTCACTGTGCATTTACAACACGGTCATCATGTTATGAGTAAGTATTGAAACCATCAAGACACAGCATTGCAAAAACAGTTCATTTAGATTTCTTTTATTTATTTACTTTTTGAGATAGGGTCTCACTCTATCACCCCTGCAGCAGCGCACTAGAGCAACCATAGCTCACTTCAGCTTCACCCTTCCTGGCTCAAGCCATGTTCTCACCTCAGCCTCCAGAGTGTAATTTATTTAGAATTCTAATAAGCCAGGTCCTTCATCTGTTACTGGGAGTTGTAGTAATTAAAAGTCATGATACCAGTGATTACCATGAGAGCTATTACCTGTTTCTGCACACTTACTATGTGCCAAGTGTGGTGTTTAGTATTTTCCTGGGGCATATCACTCAAAATTCACAACAATCTTGTAATGTAGGGGCTGCAGTTAAGAAATTAAGACATCTAGAGGTCAAATAACTGGTCCTAGGTAACAATCTGGTAGATGCTTAACCAGTACTTGAACCTGGCTGCCTGTAAATGTTGATCTATTAACTACTCCCCTACAGTTTAATTCCATCAAAATGCCTCTGAACTATTTTATTGCATTTGAGGTTCCCTTAGCTAACAGACAGCTCAGTCACTCAGTCTTCGAATGTGACATATCCACTGGTCTAACCTAAATGTTATATATTTTTTTTATTTTTTTATCTTTTTTTGAGACAGAGTCTCGCTCTGTCACCCAGGTTGGAGTGCAGTGGCACGATCTTGGCTCACTGCAAGCTCCACCTCCCGGGTTCACTCCATTCTCCCGCCTCAGCCTCCTCGAATAGCTGGGACTACAGGCGCCCGCCACTGCTCCCGGCTAATTTTTTTGTATTTTTAGCAGAGACGGGGTTTCACCGTGTTAGCCAGGATGGTGTCCATGTCGTGACCTCTTGATCCGCCTGCCTCGGCCTCCCAAAGTGCTGGGATTACAGGTGTGAGCCACCGCGCCTGGCCCCTAAATGTTATTTTTTATGTACTAATCATTAAAAGAAAATCAGTATTAAATCCTAGACATTATCAAACCTCTAATCTTTAATGTCATTAATATAAGTGTTTGCATATTGATTTATATTCAAGAAATATTTCCCCCTGTGGATTCACCTTGATATAGATATGGTCACAAATGTAGACACAAGTAGAACTGATTTGAGTCAGAAACACTAACTAATGGTATTGTAATTCCTGTTTGTAACTCCAATGAAAAAGAAAGAAAAGCACATATATTTCAAAAACCAGTAATGTGCTTGCTTTCCTATTTCCTTCATTCTGGAAAGGCAGACAGGTGACAGCCAGGGCCAAGGCCAGGAAACTGTTGGGGTGAACAGAAGTCTAGTGTAGATAGAAGATTTGCTCGATTCAGGGGAGCTGAGCAAATAAGAAAACATTGAGAATAATGCGAGCCAGGTTTCTCATGGTTGACAAAAGGAGGCACAAGTATGGAAAGAAAAATAAACTCCTTGGTGTTGAGCTGGAATTGGAGGTATTATGAATGTATGTATACATGAATAATCACATTGAATTATAATAAATAATATACAATATTAAAATAATGATTAAATATGTGTGTATGTATGTGTGTATATATACACATATATTTCTTGGTTTTGACCACCAAGAAAACCTAGGAACAATGAGATCTTGGTTTCTAATATCACTCTATACAAAAAGACATACGAGTTCCTTAAAGAAAAGAATAGGATCTAAAGCCAAATTAGGGAATGTGCAAGATGAGCCTAGAACACCTTGAGCCATAAAGAAAGAAAATTCTCAGAGTGATAGAGCATTTGGAAAGGAGACACAACCTGCTTGAAGGGACTCCCAGTGGCCACATCTTGGAAAATTAAGCACCAAAGTAAGTTGTGACAGCAACGAATTATAACAAATACAGTAGAAATCTGTTTGTCCATATAATTTAAATAGATAGATAGATCATGAGGAGAAAATAACTCTTTCTTAAAGTAGAATGCCAGAGAGCAAACACAGAAGACAGGATGGAATTAGAAAACCAGTTGTCACATATAACAGCACATTATTAATTCAGGCAACAAAGCTCAATGGATGCTAAAACTTGTGGGTGAAAGTAGATAAAAAATTGAATTTTTACACACAGTCTCAAAATATCTTCCCACAAAAATACCTATTACATACAACTGGAGACAACATATTCACTTAGAATATAAAACTGTGGCAGATATTACCTTAATCAAGCAATCAAATTCAACACAACCAAAATAGAAGATATTGATATTCATATCATGAAACACCCAATAAAATGCAACGGGAAAAACACAGTATAATTTCGATGACATTCCAGACAAAAAATACATTTAATGTGTATCTAATAATGATGAACTACATGACAAACCCAAATTAGAAACATTATATAAAATGCCTGGCCATCAATATACCAATATCATGAAAGTCAGGGAAAGGCTAAACAATTGTTCCAGATTGAGGGATATTAGGAAGACATGACAACTACTAGATGCAATATTTATCCTGAATTACTAAAAGGGATCATATTTGGTGAAACTTGGTGAAACCTGAATAAGTTCTCTGAGTGCTCTGGGAGAAGTGTACATGAGAGTCATTTGTACAATTCCTGCAAATTTTCTGTAAGATTAAAATTGTTTCCAAAATCATAAAATAAAACATGAAGAGAAGAAACAATGGCTTGGTTAGGCAAATCTATAATCCCACAGAAATATTTTATAATAAAAATCTGCTCTGCGAATTCATGGTGTGGTTGTGTAAAGTACAGCATATTATATCAAAAGAAGGAAACACTCTAAATTCAGATTTTCTTGATCAAAGTTTACAAATCAAGTTGTTTATAGAGGGTCTCTGTTTACATTTAATTAACGGGCTTAAGAAGCATGATACGTTTCTCCTTATGGATAGTGCCTTGCCTTATCTAGGGTTAGGTATTTTTCTTTTCTGAGAACTGCTCAAAACCCTGATTCTGCTCTCTTTGCCTCTACACGTTTGCTTTATGTCCACTGCATTGTTTCCTTGGCATTTACTACAAATGGTCAGAAAAGAAAGAATGTAGACTTCAAAACAGCATGTTATAAATCTGGGTAAGTGTCATTTTAAAACTTTGTTGGAGGCTTCTAAAGAGACAGGTTTAAGGAAAACACACAGGTCTCTCTTTTCTCCATAATTAACCAATTACTGTATTATTTTATTTCACATGTCCTTGAAAGCATGTAGAATATAGTTGTGATGTAATGAACACAAAAACAATGGAAGGAAAATGACATATGGGAAAAGGGGAGGTATTTTTTGAAAGTCTGAAGGATGTAAGGTAACAATTTTTGAACTCCAGGCAAGAAAAACAGGTTCAAATAATATAGCTCAGGGTAGACACCAAGAAAGAAGAGGAACAATAAAAAAAAGGAGTTTTAAAAAAACAGAATGGAAAAACTATGCTGTTCTCCTTTTTCTTCTTTTCTTCCAATAACTGGAACCTCGTTTGAGACTTAACAAACCTACCTAAGAAATTCAGTAAGTTGCTCCTTCATCTATACATTTAACATGGTTCATCCTACTCTGACATCTCCTACAAACAATCCATTATACATTCTGAAGAAAGAGTAACTTTTCTGATCATGCTTTCCACACACATGCTCATGTGCATGCAAGCACACATGTATATAGACACATATATACATACATAAAGTACAAATTTCTGACCTTGAAGAATTTCTACTACAACCAGGCTTCAATCAATCTTCAATGTCCAGAGAAACTGACTGACTTGCCGACCACCGTATGTATCTTGTATTGAAATTGTTTATGTGGTTCCTTCAGCCTTATGTTTCCCTCCCTGTCCCCCTCATCTCTGCATTACCAAATCCTACTTATCTTTCTGGACTCAGTTCAGGTGCTACTTTCCCTGATTCCAACAGCTAAAAGTAATTTTCCACTTTTTTGAAGCCTCAGTATAACAAATCTAGTTCAATCCTGGGGAGCTTTACCCTTCCAGCTGCATTTTGTAGTTCTCTTTGAGCTTGCCTCTTGTCTACTACATTGTGGATGATAAAAAGAAAATGACATAGGATGTATGATTTTTCACTCAATCCTTGAGGTCTCATGCATAAGAAATATTTAGTAGGTAGTTGTTGAAAGAAGATAAAAAATAAGTGAATGAATGTGCTGAAGAGAAGGTATGGTTTAATTCTTTAAATATTTTAAAGCTGTTTGTATTTTGGTTAAACCCTCCCATTTATAGGAAGTGAGAGACTTCAGAATATTTTTGGTTCCAGTGTACATTTTTGGCAGGTTTGAAAATTCTTCTATAGCAAGTGATTCTAACACAGGATGACAGTGTTTCATTTAACAATTTTTATTTGGTTTCACTGTTTGTAGGCTGTGTACTGGGCAATTATGCTACTAAATAAGAAAGACAAGACTCTTAATTTCAATGAGCTTACATTACATTAGGAGGTGGCTGAAATCACACTACTTAATAAGTAAACAAGAAAAAAACAGATGGTAATAAACTGTATAAAGAAAATACAAGATGATGATGAAATAGAATTCTGAGAAGGGGCATAATATATATTCCCCTTGAGTAGGTGGTTGGAGGTGGTTGGAGATTAGCAGAGCTCTAAAAACAAGACAGACCTGCAGTGATCTAGAAGAAATTTGTTACAGGCATAAATGAACATATATATCAAAGACATGTTCTAAAGCAAGATAGACTGGTTTGTTGAGAAAGAGGATAAAGGCTGAGATACAATGTGTTGGGGGAAGCGGGGACTGCATGTGGTTGTGGGGATCAATTGTGAACAGGGTACTAGATTACTTAGAACCTGGAAGGTCATGGTGCAATTTTTGAGTTTTATTTTTTTAATGTAATGGAAATCTAATAGATGACTTCATTAATTAGAATAAGATATACGATTTATGCCTTTAGAAGGTGAGAATGCCAGCTGTGTGAAGGATGTTACTGCAAAGAGCCGAGTGGAAGCTAGGAGACTCATTGGAAACTAGATGAGAATTGGTGGTGAGGTGGCTTGAACCAGGAGACAAGAGCTGGAAATGGAAAGAAAGTCTGATTGAGGGTATGTTTTAGAAGATGGGTTAGGAGGACTAGCTGAAAATTTGATGTATGGAGAAGGGGTCATTGAAAGAGAAAAACAAAATTCAAATTATTTCCGTTTCTTTTCTTCTTTAGTCTCTGATATGGTTTGGCTCTGTGTCCCCACACGAATCTTATCTCAAATTGTAATCTGAATTGTAATCGCCACATATAGAGGGAGGGACCTGGTGGGAGGTGATGGGATCATGGGGGCAGTTTCCCCCATACTGTTCTCCTGATAGTGAGTGAGTTCTCAAGAGATCTGATGCTTTAAAAGTGTGTGGCAGTTTCCCCTGTCCTCTCTTTCTCGCCTGCTGCCACGTAAGACGTGCCTTGCTTTCCCTTCGCCTTCCATCTTAATTGTTAGTTTCCTGAGGCCTCCCCAGCTATGCGGAACTGTGAGTCAATTAAACCGCTTTTCTTTACATATTATCCAGTCTCAGGATATTTCTTGATAGCAGTGTGAAAATGGATTAATGCAGCCTCTCATTCATATAATTACAAATCCTAACCATTAGTATCTGTAGCAGTTCCAGTTACTAGTATTTGCATAGCAGCTCACAATTTACCTATTATTTTTCCCATCATGCCTGCATTATAAAATTGTAGAATATCAAATTTGGATGATAGCACAACATTCTTCCTTCCTTGTGATAAACTCTAACTCATCTTTTATTTCTTACCCTTATCTTAACTTCTTGGTAATGCATTAGTTGACTCCATTTTGTCAGATTTGTAAAAAACCCTCTTTTTTCTACATTAATTCTGTATGTTGCACATACTTCCATAACAGTAATGCTTTAATATTTTTGATTATATTATTCTTACTACCCTTAGTAGGCTGTGCTCCCAGAAGGCAGAGATCTTTTTTTTTTTTTTTTTTAAATTGTGTCTTCTGTTACATGGTATTTGTAGAATGAGGGATGAGTACATAAATGAAAAAGTATGCAGCAATTTCCCTTTGTCTAAACTGTAGTAACTGGTCACTTTACCATTTTTTAAGTACTTCAGATGGTCATCTTAACACTATAAAAAGCAGCCTATTCCAATTTCAGGTAGCTCTAGTTATCGGGAACTTCTTAAACCAAAATAAAATATTTTCTTTAATTCTCGATATTTTGTCTTAGTTATATCTATTTGATAAATGAATAAGAATAACAGCAAATTTGAAACTACTTTATCACTCTGTAGAGATAATTGACTTACTGAAACTATGTACAGAATAATTTATATTAGATAGGAAGTTAGGCTAATAGGAAATCTATTAACTTCCAGAATCCACATTATATTTATAGAACTCTGAACCTCCAGTTTCTGACAAAGAGTATTATGAAGCATATATTAGAGTCTCAGAAGGAATAAGTATTAACCTAGAATTGAGCTGAGAAAAAAGTCACCATCAGCCATCAATCTTCCCATTATATAAAAGTTATTTAACTATCTTTATATATCATATATATGTATCTGTATACATTTATATAATTTATACTAATTAACAGCAATTACCATTTTCAATTATAAAAGAGTTCTGACTGAGAATTTTGCAAGTGTACTATCGGCATTTTCCTAACCAGAATTTTCCCGGTAACAATACCTCTTATTTCTGTCATGTAGCTAGAACTGATAAGCAAAGCAAATTTCTACTAGCTTTATGATCTCAAGAGATTATTACTATTCTGACTTAATATCTCTGCTTCTTCATTTCTGGAAAATGGGGGATAACATTCTTTCTCATCAGTTTATGATGAAGTTTAAAAGAGAAAATTCACATATATTTTGTGACACAAAAACTTTCACTAAGTAAACACTCAACAAATGATAATACCAACATAAAATAGTAAATTATTAGTGTTATGTCATCAAATGATTAGCAACTCCAAAAATAATTGTCAGGGATTTCATAGGAGGGATTCTTACATGGGGATAGAACAGTGAAAGTCAGAAAGAACATAAAAGGTTACATAATCCAAATGTCATGACTATAAACAAGCACCTTCCATTGAAAGCTGAAAAGAATGAATAGTAACCACTCTGCCTTTTGAGGATTTACATTACTATTTGTAAAACTGTTCTGCATTGATTTAAACACTTTGCATGAATATTACTTTGTATATAGACTTCAACGTGAAATGTTATGAGACAGTTTCAATTTCTTTATTTATTGTAGAAACAGGGTCTTACTCTGGTGTACAGGCTGGTCTCAAAGTCCTGGCCTCAAGCCATCCTCCCATGTTGGCCTCCCAAAGTGCTGGGATTACAGGCATGAACCACCATGCCAGCCATGATTTTATTTATTTTTAGCTATCGTATATTGTTGATAATAATAAAAATAATTACTGATATTAATGTAATTTACTCAAAATCTGGCTGTGTGCTAAAAATTTTACATGGGATTATTTTCTTTAATCTTTAATACAATCGATCAAGGTAGGCATCCTTTATCAATCATACTTTGTAGGATTAGAAAGTGAAGTTTAGGAAAAGCTGTTTACTATGTGGCAGATACTGTTCTACAGATAAATATCAACTCAATCTTCAAAATAGCCTAATGTGATAGCTTCTACCATTACACCTATTTCACTGATTAGGAAATTGTGGTTCAGAATCTTTACATATATGACCCAAAGTAACACAACTAATCAGTGGTGGCATTGATATTCCCACTCAGGCAACCACCACAAGATGCTGTTTCTGAACAATGGTAGAGTAAGACATATTCTATCACCGTTTTTGTGTGTGTTTTTTTTTTTTTTTTTTTTTTTTGAGTTTCCCTCTTGTTGCCCAGGCTGTGGTGTAATGGCACAATCTCGGCTCCCTGCAACCTCTGCCTCCCAGGTTCAAAGGATTCTCCTCCTGCCTCAGTCTTTCTGTTGCCTCTTTTCTTAGCTACTTGGCTACATTGCCTCACTTTTATAGTCTTGTTGTTAAAGAGGTCAAACGGAAACTCCAAGAGAGTGGAGAACTCATCAGGGTCACGCAGGGGATCCGCACTGTAACTTCTAAGCTGTGCTGCTGTGCTGCTTCCTGTTTTTGATACTTAAAAGTTACATTTTCAAATGGAAACCACTAAATTTGTATCCACTGGATAATTTATTGCAAACAATTTTTTTAAAAGCTTGTTGCTACTTATAGAAAGAAGCCTACTAAATTAGCAGTTCTAGATTTACACTTCCCTATGAAATTCACTTGTGATTTTTTGAAAGGATTGATGTTTTTACAGAATATATTTGTAATCCACAAGGGTGTTGAGTATGACATATTTAAAACTTCATGATTTTTTTTCTCACATTTTTGAAATGTGGATCATGATTTTGACATCTTAAATTCCACCTTGTTAAATAGGGACCCTGGAGTCAGAAGGAGCTGCAGACTCCCATCTGATCCAAATACAAATATTTTAAATGAATTAGTACTACTGAAGTCAGAAAAGCAGCATTCAATTGTAATGTCCCAAGAGAGTAAATGAAATAATTATAATAATTTTGTTTCGCTGAGTGTATAAAAACTTCAGAAAAAAGCACTTAGGTTCTTCATTGAGAAAAAAATAAATCAGTATAAACTGCTTTACTTTAAAAAGTTTTATATTCAAAAAATTAATAAATTTTTAAACTATACAGTTTTGATCCTTTCTTAATTATAGTGGGTCTTGTATCCTATTCGTAAAATTTTCTTTCTGTAGTTAAATTGCCAACCTGCCAGAAGGAGGGACAAAGCAGACATTATTGATCCTCAGGCCATCTCCTTACTAACCAAGCAGTGAAAAAACTGGGCGCGCAGCAGTTACTGACACATCTCTAATCGATTAAAGCAAATCACAGAACAACAGGCAAAGTGTTCTGTCTTTACCAATTGGGTGGCAGGATACATATTTTAAAATGCATAATAATGTATTTTAAATTTTTATATTGTGTATTTCATGCCTACAAAACAAAAAAGCAAAGTAAAATAAATAATAAATAAGTAAAAGGTAAGAAAAAAACAAATCAATAATACAACCCAAATAAGTAATACAAATTATATATGTAACCCCTTTTACCTAGAAACCTATGCCTTGCTGGGGGAAATTAATATAAAATTTACATGGAGAAAGTAGTGCCTTATAAATAACTTTTGAAGAACATTTGCAACACATCAGGATATATAGTAAACATGATATATGCATGACCTCTGTTAATAGTCTCAACTCTACAAAGTAGTGCATGGTTCCTATTCCACAGCTGAAGAAAATGAGACTAAAGAGTATTAAGTAACTTGTCCAATGTCTTATAGCTGAAAAGTGGCAGAACTAGGAATGAAATCCACAACTTTATCATTTCAGAGGCTGCCTCTTTAACCATTATGGTATACTTTCTCCCAAAGATGACAACAAAAAAACCATAAACTCTGTAAAAGTGAGAATTATTTTAAAAGTCTGCTACTAGTAATAGAAGCAGTACGGTAGTAGCAATAATACGAATAAACACAAGAGAACTTTGTGGCATCTGGTTTCTAGCTGGCTTTTGATAACAAGTAGTTTAATTTTGGAAGGTCTCGATTTCTGAGAGGGAATGAGAGAAGGAATAAAACTGGATCCTGTTGGAAGCTTTTTTCCAGACTAAGATTCCGCACTAAATTCTAGGCCTCTGTCTTTAGCACGAAACATTCCAAAATGACAACATAAAGCACTACTTTATCAGCCTTCCCTGTTACACTCTTTGAGTATGTAGGCCTGTAAATATATTTACAACTGTGGATAAGCAGAGGCCAACTTACCTGTAAATGAATGGTGCCACTGTCGCAGTATTCGGGTGGCTGTGTTGCTGCTGTTGAGGGAGTTGGACAGCACCATTTCCTGTGCTCTGCCCACTGCTTTGTGCCACTGTCATGGTACAGGAAGCAGAAGAGGCTTGACCAGCTTCCCTTCCTTCCAAAGGGCCAGGACAGCTAGATGCACTTGCTTTCTCCATGGTTATAGGCTTAGGTAAGGACTGGGAAGGGCTCCCCTTGGTAGTCCTGAATTTCTCAGACTCTTTGTTTGCTGTGCTGCCAGGTGAAATGGTTTGCTTTGCTGTTGGAACTTTAGAGCCTGGTTTTGGAATCCCACTGGAAGATGGAATTAAGCTTTCCTTCTTGGCTGCTGTTGTCTTGCTGCCCTTGGGGATCAAGCTGGCAATTTTGGAGGTCTTTTTTGGAGCCATCTCGGTCACCTGATCCTTCTCTTCCTTGACTGGTTTTTCAGTGCAAACTTTATTTTTGTCCCTGTTCTTTTCTTCTTTTTCCTTTGGCTGTAGCAAAGACTTTTTATTGCTGAGATTTTTGCTTCCAGCTTTTGGAGGGGCCAACTTAGGTGACACTTTCGGACTGCTATTTGTTGAGCCACCACTATTCAGACCACTGTTAAAACCTTCCATTTCACCAGATTCAGAAAAGGCATCATCATCCTTCCCACCATCACTAGGTCCTGAACTGGGAGGCTGCGGGGGGCGTAAAGCAGTCCGGGCATTGACTAGCTTGAATTTCTCAAGCATGGATTTCTGTCCTGAGGGAGCAGTTTTGACCCCTTCTGAGACAGGTGGCTTCAGTCTGTCTGACGGTGGTGTGGGTGAGGTGGCTGGACTTGACTGCTTTACAGTCAACATGGTGGAGGTGGCGCTGTGTTTGACATTCATGGACTTGCTGCGCCAGGGTTTGCTGGCACTTGGAGAAGGGATGGCAGAGGCAGGAGGCTGCCCAGCAGTACTGGGAGGCTGCATGTTACCATTTACACCTGAAGACGATTGAGGTCCTTTGGAGGAATCTGGACATTGTTTAGAAGAAAAATAAAGAAAAGGCAATTAATCTTGATCATTTATATTACATAATTGAGAACTTCCAAACTATTGATGGATAGAAGTCTCTCTCCACTGAACTGAAAAGAGACATGTGGCATCAATCACTTCTCTGATGTGATTTTTTAAACATATTTCAAAAATGCAGAGTGTTTGAGAGGCATTGATTCTGGGGTACGAGGTTGGGGGAGACTATGCTTTATTTTCCCCTCTGAAATTAGTCTTACCCAAATAAATTTGCTAGTCACCGATATTCAAAGATGAGTAAAACACTATCCCTCCTCTAAGCAATTCTCTGTGTTCTTTTTCAACCACCACTGTAGCCCATACTAGTAAATGGATATTCCACCTTGCCCTATAAAAATATGTTGTATAATGAATGTTGAAAATTGGCTTAAGCTACTGGGAGTTTAGCTAATCGTTTCGTTAATTTTTAATCTGATTAATATGGGTATAACTTATAATTTAGCTTTTTGTTAATTTTATTTTAATTTGTATATTATTGAAATTTATGCTTCTATAGATCAGATAATCTACTAACCAACCTATCTATATTTATCTTTATAATAATCCTACAAGGTTCGTATTAATATTATCATCCCCATTTTACAGCTAAAGCAACTAAGGCAAGGAGAGAATAACTTGTTCATGGTCAGATAGCCTGTATTTGAACTGATTTCAGAGACTCTGCTCTTAACCAGCACACCTACACCTGGTCAGAATAAATCAAGCTACTTTTTAAGAGTTATAGGAAAATAAATCTATTTGTCATAGAAGTATTTCATATGCACTAGACATTCCACTTGGAAGTCACATTATGATGTGAATCTTTACATGACTTTTCTAGTAAAATTAATGCTTGATTACAGTCTTATTTTTAAGAAGACAAAACTAAATTAAAGGAAGGATTTTACAATATGGTATAGAATCAAGAAAAAGAACTGAGCTTAGAGTTAAAAGACCTCCATCCAAGCGTTAACATTTGTAAACTGTAATTCTGGTCAAGTCATTTATCTTAAGTTTAATCAACCATGAATGCCTTCCTCTTTCACCCTCTGTTTTTGGGGATGAGGGGATGATTGAATTAGACACTTAAGTGGTACTGTAAACATAGAGATATTGAAAAATAAACACAAATCTGTTTTTGATGAAATGCTTAATGAAATGTTATATAAAGATATTATTTTAATACTATTCAGGAATTGGAGCTCACTCCATTTTATTAAATGCCTATAAATATAAAACCACAATGCTTTTATTTTTAAATGTCTTCTTCTTCAAAAAAAAATGCCTGACTTAAAATAAAAAAGTCAGAACACATGATAAACCATATGTAATCAAGCCAATTGATACAGAATACTAGTCTTAACTCATTTTTCAGAAAAAGAAATTGACATACAACAGAAGGAAATAAAGAAGTTAGAGACGGAAAAGAAGTCAAATGGTTACGGGAATTTTTGTGTGAGATAGACAGGTTTTATTTTCTAAAAAACTAAGTGTGCCTAAAATAACATAGTTGATATTTGAAACTGATATTAACAGTAACATATTGTACACAAATATATTTATATTACATTTTCTTAAACAAATTGGTAGACTAACAATGACTTCTAATTCTTACTACCCCTCTGCAATTCCTCATTTCAATTAGCAAAGACTAATACTAACAGTATAAGACCATGCCTATATATTCTATATTTCAATCTTGCCATTCACTGAAAAGTCAAAATGCTTATATGGTATAAATTTTAAAGCATATAATGAGAAATTGATATTTTATAAATATTCATGTAAAGTCTACTTGTGCTTATCTTTGGAATATTTATGAAAATTCATTAGATTCATACACAAACACTAAGGTGTTCTAAAAAACAGTGGATATACTGACTGATTCAAGACCAATCCTACAAGCTTCAGAAGATTCAATTACTCAAATACATTATCTTTCTGTGAAGGGATTCCAATATTTTGCTTATTATCTATGTTATAAGTACAAATAGTTTCAAGATTATTTCACCAACAGATCTCTTTCAAAGACTAATAACATTTCCTCATAATTTAAATGACTCTTAGTAGCAGATGGAGTCCACTGACTACCGACAGGTAGAAGCACCTTATTCATCAGGTGTCAGCTGTGACCTTACTTCCTCAGGGGGAAAAAATTACTCCCACACCCACCTCTGACCCCCATAGCATCGAGTCTGAATTAGGTGGCTCTTCTACTTTCTCCCATAGCTTACCATTCCTTCTATTATAGTCATTATCACTCTACTGTAACTGCCTATTGCCTCCACAATACTGTGCATTCCATGAAAGCAAAGACCATGCCTGTATTATTGTTTTATGCCATATATATAGCACCCACTACATGGCAGACACTGAAGTAAGTGCTTAACGCGTATTATCTCAATTAATCCTCCCAACAACAGCATGAACTTTCCATTATTTCCCCTATTTTATGTGTGAAAAAAAGGAGGCACAAAGAGGTTAAGTAATCTGGCCAAGGTTATACAATTGAGCACTGAACTTTGCTTGAGTTATAAGTTAATCCTGTCAACCACTATATTATACTATTCCTCAAATGCAGATGGGTAAGTTCAATGGTTTATCAATTACAACATTCCCTTGAATATACAAACACAGAAAATAGTAACTATCCAATTAATACCCTGAATAGAATTATATTAAGTGAACTTTGTTTCTCAGGTACCCAGATTCAATTAGAAACTAAGAATTTTTCCTCCAAACAAAATGAATTTTCTCAGGTTCAATGAACTGTGTACATGCCTGTGCATTTCCTACAGTGAACATAATGTTTTGCTGATTTTTGTTGAACATACAGGGATATTTTTCTACTCTTTCCAGGAAAATTAATGTTATTCAGTTCTTACTTTTTATAGAACATGAATCTAGGCACATCATCAGTTAATATTTAGAGTGACTACTCTATATAAGACATTCCAAGACACATTATAGTCTTGTAGGAGGGAAATAAATAGAGTCATAAAAGATAAATGCCACTGTATATATTAAATGTCAGGTGAGTGTCATGTGGGAAAGAAAATGGTAGAGAAGATCAGAGTTGTGAGGACTCATAGAGAGCTGCAGTAAAAGATCAAAACAGGTGGTATAAGGGAGATGTATAGGTTTTTTAGCCAGAAGAAACATTTACACATATTTTTGGGGAGCTATATAAAAAATTATTCTATTTTTTAACATTTTAAAATTTTATATATATATATATATATATATATATATATATAGACACAGAGTTGGAGATAAACACAGTCCCCAAAATCAAAGCCTATTCTGCTGGACATATTGTTAAGCAGAACATGATGACATCCTATTGAAATCATCCTTACTCACACTGATCTTAAAGTCATTTGTGGCTTGGCACAGTAGCTCCTGCCTATAATCCTAGCACTTTGGGAGGCCAAGTCTGGTGGATCATTTGAGGCCAGGAGTTTGAGACAATCCTGGCCAACATGACGATACCCTATCTCTACTAAAAATACAAAAATTAGCTAGGCATGGTGGCGCACACCTGTAATCCTAGCTACTCCGGAGGCTGAGGCATGAGAATTGCTTGAACTCAGGAAGCAGAGGTTGCAGTGAGCTGAGATCTCACTGCTGCCCTCCAGCCTTGGTGACGGAGCAAGACTCTGTCTCAAAAAAAAAAAAGTTATTTGAGATATTTCATATTCTATAATGAATATATTAATAATTATTACAAATGTAATTATGCTAACTGACATTTTATTGAAGGTTCTTTAACTGCATTATTTCACGACAGCCCAGTGAAGGGGGAAGGGCTCACATTCCTAATTCACATTTGTAGAAACCAGAGCTTGGTAAGCTTCATTCAATGATTTAGATACCTAATGAGGAATGTATGGTGGAGCTAGGCTTTGACCCCACATTTTGTCACTCTACAGTCCGAGCTCTGTAATTTTCTTAGAATGTCAAACATTCTAAGTGTTTAACACAGTTGTTCTCAAAACTTAAACGTGCACAAATGACACCTGGGGATCCTGTTAAATGCACACTGTGATTCAGCAGATCTGCAGTGGGCCCTGAGGTTCTGCATTGCGAACAATCTTCTGGATGATGCCGGTGCTGCTCACACACAAATCATACTTTGAGTAGAAAGGGTTGAGGAGACTCACAAATTCTGAAAACTGCTGGCCTTTTCAGTTTTAAAGGGCTGTTTCCTAAGACAGTCCCCCAAATTGCTAAGTTCATTACATGCTTCATAGCTATGCAATATTAACATTTTTCACTGAACTTTCAGAACCTTGGCTAGCTCTGAGTTTACTTGGATGTTTAGCAGTTTGCTTCAAATAATCTGTAAAACCAAAACAAACTCTTCGGGTTTTCCTAATGTCATTTTTCCTCATCTCTTTGGCCACATACTCGGTATGTATCTTCTGTGCATCTACAACTAGGTTAAGAAGTAAGAGTGTGCCTGGGAGCTTTGGTGGGGTTGAGCGGAGAGGGTACAAAAGAACCAGTCAGGATGCTTTTTTAAGTGGCTGATGAACAAGGGAATTAAGAGAAGGTGCTCTTTCCTTAGAAAAGAGAAACAAGTTGAAGACATTAGCTAGAAAGACTGCTACAGAAGTTCAAGTACAGAAGAGGAATTTCAACATCACTGCACCCAAAAATGAAACAAGAGGGACTATGAATTATGACATTCACATCCAACCCACAGTAATGGTCATAACAGCAGCTGTAAAATCATTCTCAGGCGAGTACACACATATAAGACACTTCCCGAAGCTCCGCTCTAAATCTGTCCACAGCCTGTCTCTATACAGAGGCAATGAGGTGCTTCAGATTTCATTAAGAGGGCAAATCATAGGTTGTTGTGCATCAAGAAGGCACTGGAATAACGAGTCTCTCTGGACTCCTCACAGTAAAGATTGCACAACAGCAGCTGAAATGGCAGCACCTGTAGTTTCTACAGAATGAATGTCGTCACAAATTATAATCGTGGCCATTTATATATTCAGTAATAAGTAGCCTGGTCTCAATGACATATTTCTGAATGTTGATTACTCAACTTCTGACTATGAATGAATCTCAGTATGGGGAAAATAACAGATTTCTAATGCACATATTTAAAGGCATTCCCAAAATGGATTTGTATCTTGCATTTTTATAGGTTATCTCTGCTTACAGCCTTACCTCTTGTCTATGGTCCCCAAATAGCAATTTGCTTCCACTCTGTCTCTTCTGCTTTCTCTTCTTATACCTCATCTACATTCACCATTGCCAACTCCACCATAACCAAATATTATTATTCATCTACTGCTTACTTTATTCCAAGTACTTAATAAGTACTTCATACACAGTATCTCATTTAAACCCATAATAATCTACAATATACTTATGATCTCTCTTGTTAAAAATGAGAAAATGAAAACTTAGAAAGATAAAGTAATTTGTTTTCAATCATACATATGGAAAAATTTAGAAAAAACAAAATCTAAATGGGAACTCATTTTTGTCTGACTCAAACATTTGGAAGATTTTCACTGTCTCTTCTTTCCACATGTTTACTACATGCCAGAAATTCTGCTGAAATGGCTCTCCAGCAAGCCACATTTATCGCACAGTCAAGTTAATTGGGTAACTCCTTGTTTTCCTTCTTCTTTGGTGAGCAGGATATAAATGGGGAGAACCTCACACAAGTCACTTTATTCAGGTACTATATACCCTCTTCTTTAGCATCTTACTTGCACCCGTTCCTCTAACTTGATGTGAGAATAGATATTACTTCATACTTGCAAAAACATCTAAATTCACAGAACTAACGTCTAGTTATCTCATCTTGGAAATAAACAATATTGATGAATTGGGAACGATGCCAACCTAGTTCTAAAATTAATACATTGATGTAAATGTGGCAGTCACATCAGGCATATGGGAAGTTTATATAGAGGTTTCATTTCTCTCTGGAACCTCAGTTAGCTGTAGAGTTAGCATCACGTTACCAAGAGTGGTATCAGTCTGAGAAAGGACATAGAGATGATCATCTTAATCTGCTTATCTCTTTTTCCTCACCGAATAGTGTGTTGCTTTGATAAAAGCAAACTAGGTTTCAACTCTGAAATATAAGAAGTGACAACAAAAATGATGACAAAAGCACCATTCAATTCTGAAGTATTCCCTGCATGGCAGGCATTGTGCTCAGTGATGTAGATGATGCCTGCTGAATATAGGATACTTTAAGCATCACAGATCATGGTGGAAAGAGGAAAATGATTAAACAATGTGGCTATGCCACTTATTTTGATAAATAATTAGGACTTTAATTTCACAACAACATACCAAATGCTTTAACAAAACCTAAGCTGAAGAAAAGTGGCATTCAAATCTAAATATGTCTTGGTATTAAGTGGCTCCTCGTGCACCTCCCCACACTGCTTTGTATAAATAATTGCTTGTGTATTGCCTCAGTCATCAATTTTATAGTGACTCAACAGAAACATGGGACGGTGTTTTATAGTGATCCTGGAAGAGCTGTTCATTCTGCACATGATTATACTGTACCATTTGCAATATCACAGTGCCCCTCTGTGGAGAGTTGTGCAATTTAGAGAAGCTTCCATTCACCCACCAGCCAGTATGTAATTTATGTACAGGTATATATACTTTGTGGACACCTCAGTATTTGTGCATGTATGCATAAACCAACAACACATATGCCCAAGTCTATTTAGTCTTACCAATTGATATATACATAGATATAAATATATATAGATATATACATATATTTTTATATATGCACCTAGTTATGGTAACTCGTGGAAAGAATTATAAAATTCCTGAAATTATGACATTAATAATGTATTTTAGGCTTATATAAGTATCAAGTAATAAAGCAGTAAAATACGTAATTAAATCACCAGTAAAGTAATATAATAACTAAAGCACATTTGCATTGGCTTGAAAACAGTTCAGTTCTTTGACTTTATTGTAATTTCAGAGTAATTTAAAAAAAACAAAGTGTTTAAGAGCTAGACATCTATATTTTAGCTGAATAAGCTGCCCAAATTTAATGACTAATGCATAATTCTCATGAACTCTGATAGCTGTATAATGTTGAATTAAAATGTTGCTAAATCCTCGGCATCCATCTTATTAATTCTGTGTTGTGTGTAAATAAAAGCAAAAGCTTCCACACCAGAAGATACCTGATTAGAATCTAGACAAAGAGAAAGAAGCCCGGTTCAGTGAGTAAACAGGTACAATGTAAGAATCACAGGAGAGAAATGGCAAAAAGATGGCAGGTAGTATCCCCTCTGGTGCCGGGGCATGTTTCTTAGCAACATCATGGAAAAACACCTCTCCATTAAGGAACTCCATCAAATGATGCATGTTTATAGATCATAATAAAGAAACTAGATTCCAAATAAAGCTATGGATAAATTCTTAATAATAAGCTTTTCTGCATTTTCAGATTTTTTAATACAAATTCTGTAAAACAAGAATGATTTCTTAAGGTAACTTGCTTCGGGCATGCAAAGTATATGTCCAAATGAACCATGGCATAGTTTCTACAATATTTGATTTACAGTTAACAGGTATTTGGTTTTTCTCAGAACATATATCTGTCTAGAGTACTCTCATACGGTGCTGGGCAAATTGACAAATGCTTGTGTCAGAGTGTATTATTCATTGTCAGTTTCTGAATGGCAGGTCATCAGGAGAAGAAACTGAAGGACTCTCAAAAGAAATGCTTTACAAATGATGCTGCTTTCATTTCACCACTTGTTCTGAGAAATTTGTTTCCACGTTCCACTTCAACATAATGTTCAGATGGCAGTGAATCCCGTTTTAAGGTTTCTATTTCAGCCTTCTCTGCCAATGATAATCTACTACAATGTTCGCTGATATTTTAATTCATTTAATGAGACTGTAAAATGAGCACACTCTTTTTTCAAAGTTCATTTTTAAAATGACATTAGATGTATTTTTTGAAGTGCAGTTTGTAATTCTCTACTGACTTCTTCTCATTAAGCATCACATCACTTTAAAAAAGCTAATTTGTTTTACAATCATACATATGAAAAGCCACTGTGCTTTCAACAGTTTGTTTTTTTAATATAGAAGTGAAGCTGTTTTAATTGTGAATAAACCTTTACTATGTATTACAGCTTGTATAGATTCCTGAACTGATTTATGTAACTCATCCCCGTAAACTTGTTAAAGAATGTATAAAGTATATTTCCACTTAAAAACATTCAAGGAACACATTACAGATAATTTTGTTAATCCTGCCAATAAAATATCTTATTAATTTAAATATTCTTATTTTTAATAACTAAAAAGGAAAAGGAATTAGAATAAGAATATTCAAGTTAGGACTTTCTGAGTTCTATCAGTATAATACTATAACTTTTAAAAGTTCTTGATTTTTCACCTTGGTTGGTCACACCCAAGGTATATATGCAAACTAGTTTGTGATAGAGGTCAAGTCATCACCAGATAGATTTGTATATTTTTATAAACATTATTCTAGAACTATAAATCTTCATATTTAAAAAAGTTAAAACAAACATATTTATTAAAAGATGTACCATTTGAACACAGAATAGATTATAACTTTTTTTTTTTTTTTTGAGGCGGAGTCTCGCTCTGTCGCCCAGGCTACAGTGCAGTGGCTCGATCATGGTTCACTGCAAGCTCTGCCTCCCAGGTTCACGCCACTCTCCTACCTCAGCCTCCTGAGTAGCTAGGAGTATAGGTGCCCGCCACCACGCCTGGCTAATTTTTTTGTATTTTTATAAACTGTTTTATATGTAATATATTATTATCTAGTTTGCTCTTATAATTTAATATAATATTTTGGAAATATAGCATGAAATAATTTATAAACATTGTCATTGCATCTATTGACATAAAGTTTTAACTCCACGTTTAATAGCAAATTTCATATTGCATAGAAGACAAATTCCAGATGTCTTTATTATATCATACGAAAACTCTTGTCTAAGGAAACGTGCTTTATATGAGCAGACTGCATATTACATGACATCTGTCTCCACCTTGTGGTTATTATCAACATTGCTACTTTCTAATTTTGCACTACTTTCTAAGCATAGGTAGGGAAGGTACCTCAATATGAATTGAGTGGCCATGGAAAAATATTAATGCTTGTCTATCATCGGAATTTTACTTTTAGATGCCAGAAATAAGTTAAAGAAAATATTTTCACATTACAGAAAAATTCAGATAAATTAAGATATAAAAGTGTTAATTCATCGAATGAATTTCTAAGTCTATTTACAAACATTAGTAGTAATTTCTTGCAAGAATATTAATAACGGTCGTATCATGTTGCTTAATTGGACACTTTGGCAGCCTAATTAACACATCTTTATTTCTGAGCCTGTTAGCTTCCCCTAGAAATTTCCCACATGTAAAGGAAGTTTTAGCCTGAACTTGTATAATATTTTTAAGAAAAGTCAGGAAATGAGGGCATTATTTTTTCTAGTGAGGAAATGTCATCTCCCTCAGCCCCAGGAAGACTATAAGTCTTTGGTAGTATTTCTTGTGATCTTAAATCTAAAATTTTATTTTACATTTTAAAGAAAACATTCCTAACTTCCAAATACACACTTTTATTTTTTCATTTTCCATTTAACTCAAGAGCTTAGGATATTACAATCTTAACACACACTGCTCTACTCTCAAGGGTTTAAAGTCTGTCCACTTTTGCTTTAGGCAAAAGGGAATATTCACACAAGAGTGTCTTGCTTCTAGATCACATCTATCTGTTCACATTTGAGTAAGAGGAAGTTGTCTGATCATTTGCCTATATGAAACAATTCACAATTATCTATTTTGAGCAAAAACGTTTGCACATGGTTGAATTATTCGATCACAATTTGCCAAATGTTCTACTAACTAAACATTTGTGCCACTTTTTAATTTCATGTGTTTTTCCATGTAGAGCCTAACACTCTGAAGAAAAGTTTGAAGTTCTATTGATTTGAAAATACTTCCTCAAAATCCAGTAGAACACCCTAGTTCCTCACACAGCCATACTACTTAAAACAGCACAAGTTCTTCATTTCCTCATGATTGAGGTGTAAACTACACATACTCGTCCCCGTCCTCCCTGCTACTCGGTGACAAGCATCAAATCAGCACCTCTTTAAATACCCACTTTGTACATCACAGAGAACTGTGCAGCATACGACTCATTTATAATATGCCTTTAACAGACACTCTCACTTAATGTCCTTGATTTTGTGATATGATATTTATGTTATGCACTATTTCAAGAAAACAAAACAAATGTGAATAATTTGTCTTTTGGGGAAAACTGAGGTCATTATATCTCTGGGATCTGCTGCTTGCAAAGATAAAAACCTACTGTAATTATGTTTCAACTTAACTGCCAGAAACACTTATGACTCTTAACTGAAGCTAAGAATTCAAATAAATTCAGTATGGCTTTATGATTTCAGGATACATTTTCAAAAACATAAAAAGACATAAGAAGATGTGATTTACAAGCATTTGGAAGGACCTGTTTTTAAAAAACAGTATTTATACTTGCATATATAACTAACAACTTAAAATAAATGAGTTTATTTGTTTAAAGTGTTTTTCAGATCAGAAAACTGGCAGTCAGGAGGGGACAGTTAGGAAACATAAAGAAACTCCACTGATAACATCTCTAGGCCCAAAGCTGTTAGGCTGCTCAAATATTAGATTTAGCATGGAATTCACA